>NC_057794.1:517141226-517495650 GCF_018294505.1 Triticum aestivum
TGTTTCTTTTAATAATTAATTTAATTTAGTTTTTGTAAAATTTAATTTCAACATCTAAATTAGTATTTAGGAATACAACACTGCCACATTAATTTGGACAGCTAAATAAAATGGTTTAATATTTTATTATTTGGAAAAGGTATTAATTAAATGTTTTGCTGCTGCTTTAATTACCTTAGTGCATCTAAACACTTTACAAAAATGTGGTTTCTGCATCAATATTATTTATGATTTATTTTCTACAACTTGAACATTTTAGTTTTAAAGTTTGAAAACTTTTGATGTTTGCTTTTAATTCAATTTGAATTTGAATCAGTTTTGAACTAACGCGAGATTATCAACAGTAATCGAGGTGATGTGGTATCATTAGCAAGGGATTACTGTAGTCTAATTATCCGGGCGTTACAAATCTCCTCCACTACAAGAAATCTCGTCCCGAGATTTAGGAGGTAGAAGGAAACAGTGCGGGGTATTCATCACGCAGGCGATCCTCACATTCCCAAGTGGCTTCATCTTCAGAATGGTGCGACCACTGAACTTTGAGGAACTTGATCGCCTTCTGGCGTGGGCGGCGTTCAGCTTGATCGAGAATGCGGACCGGATGCTCTTTATAGGAGAGATCCTGTTGCAATTCGAGCACTTCATGTTCCACTCCTCGGATCGGGTCCTTGAAGCAACGGCGGAGCTGTGATACATGGAACACATCGTGAACCTGAGAAAGGTTCGGCGGAAGCTCCAGTTGATATGCCACTTTTCCACGCCTCTCGAGAATAGTGAATGGGCCAATATAGCGAGGAGCTAGCTTGCCCTTGATCCCGAAGCGGTGAGCACCCTTCATTGGTGTAACTCGAAGATAGGCCTTTTCGCCAGGTTGATAGACCATGTCTTTATGATGACGATCATAACTACTCTTTTGGCGTGACTGAGCAGTCTTGAGATTCTCGCGAATAATGCGGACTTGCTCTTCGGCATGTTGGATAATATCCGGACCAAAGAGTGGACGTTCCCCAGTTTCTGACCAGTTCATAGGGGTTCGGCACTTTCGTCCATATAACACTTCGAAGGGGGCCATCTTCAGACTAGCTTGATAGCTATTATTATAAGAGAACTCAGCATACGGAAGAGATTCCTCCCATTTCTTGCCGAAGGAAATAACACAAGCTCGGAGCATGTCTTCGAGAACTTGGTTGACACGTTCAACTTGCCCTTGTGACTGAGGATGAAAAGCAGTGCTAAAAGACAGATGAGTGCCCATAGCTTCTTGGAAACTTGCCCAGAATCTTGAAGTGAATAAACTGCCACGGTCTGAACTGATAACCAGTGGAATACCGTGAAGCGAAACAATTCTGGACATGTAGAGAGTTGCAAGCTGACTAGCAGTGATCGTTTCTTTGACCGCCAGAAAATGTGCAACCTTAGAAAGTCGGTCAATGACGACAATAATAGCATCATTACCCTTTTGCGATTTGGGAAATCCAGTAACGAAGTCCATCTCGACATGGTCCCATTTCCATTCAGGAATAGATATAGGTTGCAGAGTTCCAGCAGGCCTTTGATGTTCTGCTTTGATACGACGGCAAACGTCACATTCAGCAACATAACGAGCAATTTCTTGCTTCATGTTAGACCACCAGAATCTCTGGCGGATGTCTTGGTACATCTTTGTACTACCAGGATGGATACATAGAGGCGTATCATGAGCTTCTTTCATAACCTCCTGAGTCATATTCAGGTTTTCCTTCTTACACGGCACCACTAGGCGGCCTTTGAAGTACAAGGCGCCATCATCAGCAATAGTGAAGGATGAGGGACTTCCTTCTTTGAGGTCTTGCTTAATCTTGTAGACTTCAGAGTCAAATCCCTGCATTGTCTTTATGGTGCCCACGAGATCGGGTTCAACAGCCAGGGTATAGAGGGAACCCTGGGAAACAACACGGAGATTCATCTTGCGGAACTCCGGAGGAGGGGGAGCGAGTGCACCCGGAGGAACAATATGGAGGTTTAGCTTTCTGAATTCTTCAACAAGTGAGGGCTGAACTTTGTGAACCTGGAGGTGGTTGCAGTAAGACTTGCGGCTCAAGGCATCAGCCATTACATTGGCCTTGCCTGGTGTATAGGAAATACCCAAATCAAAGTCTGCAACAGTCTCCATCCATCTCTGCTGACGGAGGTTCAGGTCTGGTTGAGTAAACAGATACTTCAGACTTTGATGGTCGGTGAAGATCTCGCAACGATTACCGAGAAGGTAATGTCGCCACTGTTTTAGCCCATGAATGACAGCAGCAAGTTCGAGGTCGTGAACTGGGTAGTTCTCTTCGTGAGGGCGCAATTGACGAGAGGCATAAGCAACCACTTTGCGCTCTTGCATTAGGACACAGCCTAATCCTTGACGGGAAGCGTCGCAGTAAATGATGAAGTCCTTCTTAGTATCAGGAGGAGCTAGTACTGGGGCAGAAGTCAACTTGTCCTTGAGTGCCTGAAAACTTTCCTGACATTTATCTGTCCATTGGAACTTGACGCCCTTATGCAATAGGTTAGTCAGAGGCCTGGCAATCTTGGAGAAGTTCTCGACGAATCGACGGCAGTAGCTGGCGAGACCGAGAAAACTTCTGACTTGCTTAACGTTCTTCGGAGGAGTCCAATCGAGAATAGCCTGAACTCGTTTAGGGTTGATGGCAATACCATCCTTAGAGATGACATGCCCGAGATAGGTTACTTCGAGCAGCCAGAATTCACACTTGGAGAACTTGGCATATAGCTGATGCTCTCGTAGCTTTTCTAGCACAAGACGAAGATGTTCAGCATGTTCTTCTTCACTCTTGGAAAATATCAGGATATCATCCAGATAAACCACGACGAACTTGTCGAGGTAATCCATGAATATATAGTTCATCATGCGAGAGAAGGTGGCTGGAGCATTGGTTAAGCCGAAAGACATGACGGTGTACTCGTATGAACCATAACGAGTCACAAAGGCGGTCTTGGGGATATCCTCCTCACGAACACGGATCTGGTGGTATCCCAACCTCAAGTCGAGTTTAGAGAACACTGATGAACCAGCCAGTTGATCATACAGATCATTGATCCGAGGAAGAGGATACTTATTCTGTATGGTAGCTTGATTTATAGGACGGTAGTCTTGGACCAATCGGTTTGTCCCATCTTTCTTCTTGACAAAGAGAGAAGGTGCTCCCCAAGGAGAGCAACTTGGGCGAATGAAACCACTTCGAAGAGATTTATCAATTTCCTCCTTAAGCTCAAGGAGTTCATGCGGCGGCATCTTGTAGGGTCGCTTGGCTATAGGAGTGGTGCCTGGTTTCAAGTCGATGACGAATTCGACAGCTCTAGCGGGGGGAATCCCTGGGAGTTCTTCTGGAAAGACGTCGAGGAAGTCACGCACGACAGGAATGTTTTCAATACCCACGAGTGGTGCAGCGTTCAATGCATTCAATGCATAGAGCCTTGCCTCGGCATTTTGCACCAGATGAGCTTGGTAAGTGACTATTTCATCGGAAGGGTGTAGCAGATGAACGGTCTTAGTGGCGCAAACTATAGAGACAGTATGCGCCTTTAACCAATTCATTCCCAGAATGAGGTCAATGCTACAAGACTTCAGTACGATGGGTGAGACAAGGAATTCCAGTCCTTCGATTTCAACGGGGACGTCGTTGCAAATCATGGAGGTTCGACATTGGCCCACAGGGGTGTGTACTAATAGTGAAGCATTCATGTCTTCACTTTTAATGCCATGCATGAATGCGAAATCTTCAGACATGAATGAATGCGATGCACCAGTATCAAATAAAACGGATGTTGGTACTGAATTTACGAGGAGTGTACCCATCACAGTAGCAGGCTGGTCTTGAGCTTCATTCAGATCAACGTGGTTGGCATGAACACGGCCATAAGACTTGGCATTGTTATTGCGGGTCTGGTAGTTTCCACGGCTAGCGGCTGGAAGGGCCAGTTGATCCTGACTCTGAATGCAATCCCTAGCACGGTGACCTGGTTGACCACACTTGTAGCACAGGCCATTATTGGGAGTGGGAACAGGAGCTTGGGGTGGCGGAGCTGGAAGCCTTGGCTGCCTAGTTGGAGCAGTAGGCAGACGAGGTGCAGCGTAAGACTGCCTTGGGGCAGGTGCATTTGGACGGTACATGCTGTTCGGGATCCATATCTTACGCTTCTGCGAGGGCGGGCCCGAAGATGAGCCCGTGTCACGGTTGCGCCTTTGAGAGCTCTGGTGTTCCTGCAGACCAGTCTCAACATTGATGGCCTTATTCACCAAGGTGGCGAAATCAGCAAAGTCGTGCACTAGAAGTGCGAGCTTGATGTCAGCTTGAAGGCCGTCACGGAACTTCTCCTGCCTACGTGCATCAGTTGCAATGTCCTCTTCAGCATAGCGAGACAAGTCCAGAAACTCTCGCTGATAAGCTTCAACAGTCTTGTTGCCTTGGGTGAGGTTGCGAAACTCACGCTTCTTCCGGTCCATGACTCCTTGGGGGATGAAGCGGGCACGGAAAGCAGCATGGAAGTCTGGCCAGGTGATGATTGTTCCAACTAGCAGAGTACGCCTGTGGCTGTCCCACCATTGAGCTGCGGGTCCCTTCAGGAAGAAGGAAGCAAAAGTGACATAGCCGGCAGGGGCTACATCAGCCGACTCCATCTCATAGGTGATGTCATGGATCCAGTCATCAGCATCCAGCGGCTGGGTTGAGCTGCGGTACACACTTGGGTTGAGGCGTATGAAACCCTGCAGAGTCGTTGTGCTTGGATGATGGTTCATATTGGGGCGAGGAAACTGAGCCATCATGTTTTCCATGAACTGGCGATTCATCTCAAGCTGTTGGATCATACCAGCCATGTACTCAGGCGGTGGTGGGAAGTTGCCACCACGACCACGACCAGCTGGTCTAACCATCCTGCTAGTATATAACAGGGGTAGTTCAGTATTGAGAATTTTGCATAGACAAGAATCATTCATGATGAAACATGCATAATGAAAGGAGCACGACAGATACCACATAGATAGTCGGCATAACTTACAAAAGGGGTCGGACATAGAGCTCAGTACACAGAGTTCAGTACATAGACTAAGTCATTATAGGCGGCACGCAGGCTCGCGAATGCATCTAATACTAATGAGCAAGACTACATCAGTCCCAGGAGGTACTGTGAAGGTAGCTGTAACCTGACAGCTGGTAGTGAGGCAACGGATAGTCCTCCACGTCAGTGGCCTGGGGGCCGCGGATACTCTGGTGTAGAACCCGAAGCTCAGGTGGCAGAAGACGACCAAGTGCGGGAGAGTAGCCTCCCACCTCTGGCCACCCGACACCGTGGGGCATCACGGTCCTGGCTGGGTAGATCGCAGAACGCGGCAGCTGTCCAGACCGGACAAAGGGGTGCAACCGCGTCAGAGCCCTGTAAAGGTGCTGACGAGTGGTGTACAACTCGTGGCGAAGAGCTTTGTTAGCTCGATCCAGCCCATCAGCATGCAGAACCAGGCGCTGATGGTGGAAGGGCTCTCGGGTGACGGTGGAGTAGGCGGCAGTGTAGTATCCCTCCGCGCCAACGTCAGATGCGATAGGAATGT
Organism: Triticum aestivum; assembly: GCF_018294505.1. NCBI lineage: Eukaryota > Viridiplantae > Streptophyta > Magnoliopsida > Poales > Poaceae > Triticum > Triticum aestivum. Next base: position 517,146,820 of record NC_057794.1, read on the forward strand.
GTCTGAAAGGGGAAGTGTCCAATGCCTGATACTCTCCACGAAGACGTGTCAGAGCAGCATGAGCAGCATCGTGGACTGCCATCTCGATGGTCACTCCAACACCATGAGCGGTGTGCAGCACGGTAGTGGACTCATACTCCCGAGAGTAGAGGTGGACGATGGCACGGTACTGCTCCTGGTTAAAGTCCTGGTACTCCTCGTAGACGGTGTACTCAGGGTGCCAGCGATAACCCAGATAGGTCATCATATCAGCTAGCACAACAGGTGATCCTGAGGCACCAATGGCCGCAGTGTGGCGCACGACCTGCCTCGTGGGTTCCATCTGAAAACAAAGATGTTTCAATGGAGTCAAATGACAACATGGGCACTATTCAAAATGCTATCCTACAGAATAACTATGGCTTATCCAACTTCGGGGTGAACGTGGTAACGGGATCCTAATGTCAGAGTTAGTAAATTCGTTTAACCCGAGTAGAAAAGAGTTCAGAGTCCCAGAGTAAAGGTCGAGGAGTAAAAGATCCTAGTACCACCCGATGGCGACGTGGGCCCGTAAGGCACACAGCCAAGTTAGTAAAAGTTTTTGTAATGTCTAGACTCGACTTCGGCCAAGGAGTGTGGAAGGGGGATTCCTACAGGCAGTCGGCTCTGATACCAACTTGTGACGCCCCCGATTCAATTGTACACTAATCATGCACGCAAATGTGTACGATCAAGATCAGGGACTCACGGGAAGATATCACAACACAACTCTAAAACATAAATAAGTCATACAAGCATCATAATACAAGCCAGGGGCCTCGAGGGCTCGAATACAAGTGCTCGATCATAGACGAGTCAGCGGAAGCAACAATATCTGAGCACAGACATAAGTTAAACAAGTTTGCCTTAAGAAGGCTAGCACAAACTGGGATACAGATCGAAAGAGGCGCAGGCCTCCTGCCTGGGATCCTCCTAAACTACTCCCGGTCGTCGTCAGCGGGCTGCACGTAGTAGTAGGCACCTCCAGTGAAGTAGGGGTCGTCGTCGACGGTGGCGTCTGGCTCCTGGGCTCCAGCATCTGGTTGCGACAACCAGAAAGAAGGAAAAGGGAAAAAGGGGGGGAGAAAGCAACCGTGAGTACTCATCCAAAGTACTCGCAAGCAAGGATCTACACTACATATGCATGGGTATATGTGTAAAGGGCCATATCAGTGGACTGAACTGCAGAATGCCAGAATAAGAAGGGGATAGCTAATCCTGTCGAAGACTACGCTTCTGGCAGCCTCCGTCTTGCAGCATGTAGAAGAGAGTAGATTGAAGTCCTCCAAGTAGCATCTTCAAGTAGCATCTCCAAGTATCATCTCCAAGTAGCATCTCCAAGCAGCATCGCATAGCATAAACCTACCCGGCGATCCTCTCCTCATATCCCTGAGGTAGAGCGACCACCGGTTGTATCTGGCACTTGGAAGGGTGTGTTTTATTAAGTATCCGATTCTAGTTGTCATAAGGTCAAGGTACAACTCCAAGTCGTCCTGTTACCGAAGATCACGGCTATTCGAATAGATTAACTTCCCTGCAGGGGTGCACCAACTTACCCAACACGCTTGATCCCATTTGGCCGGACACACTTTCCTGGGTCATGCCCGGCCGCGGAAGATCAACACGTCGCAGCCCCACCTAGGCAAGACAGAGAGGCCAGCACGCCGGTCTAAACCTAAGCGCACAGGGGTCTGGGCCCATCGCCCATAGCACACCTGCACGTTGCGAGGGCGGCCGGAAGCAGAACTAGCCCCCTTAATACAAGAGCAGGCTTACGTTCCAATCCGGCGCGCGGCGCTCCGTCGCTGACGTCTGAAGTGCTTCGGCTGATACCACGACGTCGGGATACCCATAACTACTCCCGCGTAGATGGTTAGTGCGTATAGGCTCGTAGCCAACTCAGATCAAATACCAAGATCTCGTTAAGCGTGTTAAATATCCGCGAACGCCGAACAGGGCCAGGCCCACCTCTCTCCTAGGCGGTCTCAACCTGCCCTGTCGCTCCGCCACAAAGATCCACACAGAGGGCCGTCGGGACAAAGGTCCTTTCAGCCCCCAATCCGTGAATCACTCGCGGGTACTCTTCGAGCTGACCCGACTTTAGTCACCATCTGTAGAGTATGTATGTATGTAAAGTATATACCCGTGAGCACCTCCCGAGTGATCACGGCCCGATGGTATAGCACGGCTGACGGACAAGAATGTAGGGCCACAGATGGAAATACTAGCATCCTATACTAAGCATATAGGATTGCAGGTAAAGGTATCAACAGTAGTAACAAGGACAGGCTATGCATCAGGATAGGTATAACGGAAAGCAGTAACAAGCTACACTACTCTAATGCAAGCAGTATAGAGTAGAATAGGCGATATTTGGTGATCAAGGGGGGGCTTGCCTGGATGCTCTGGCAAGAAGGAGGGGTCGTCAACTCCGTAGTCGAACTGGGCAGCAGCAGCGTCGGTCTCGTAGTCTACCGGAGAGAAGAGGGGGAAGAAACAATGAATACAATGCAACAAATGCATATCGATGCATGACATGACAAGTAACGATGCTAGGTGTGCCCAATCGCGGTAGTAGGTGATACCGACGAAGGGAGGAAACATCCGGGAAAGTATTCCCGGTGTTTCGCGTTTTTGGACAGATGAACCGGAGGGGGAAAGTTGCGTGTTTGGTATGTTAGAGGTGTGTGGTGGACGAACGGGCTGCGTATCCGGGTTTGCCTCGTCGTTCTGAGCAACTTTCATGTAGAAAGTATTCCCATCTAAGCTACGGTTTATTTTATATTAAATTTAAAAGATTTAAAACATTTTTAGGATTAATTTAAATATTTTAAATCAACATTATCCAGAACAGTGTTTGCTGACGTCATCATGACGTCAGCATGACATCAGCAGTCAACAGAGGTGTTGGCTGGGTCGCTGACGTGTGGGTCCCACTGGTCATTGACTAATTAGGCTAATCAGGGGTTAATTAAGTTAACTAGTATTTAGGTTAATCTAATCAAGATTAATTAATTTAATTAATTACTTACTTAATTAATTAATTTAATTATTATTATTTATCTAATTAATTTTAGTATTATTATTATTATTTAATTCTCTCTTTTCTTTTTTTTTTATTAAAACATTCTGGGGCCGGGCCCGTTAGTCATAGGGCCATAAGGGCCTAGCGGGTTTGCTTGTTAATGGGCACAGGGCACAGCCCGCCTGGGCGCTGGCGGGACGCCCAACAGGGTGAACCGGGGGATCGGCCTCGGCCACGGCGGGGCGCCGGCGCCGGGCGCCCACCTTGCGGAGGACGGGGAATGGCGACGGCGCACAGGACAGAGGCGACTGGCGAGAGGAGCGGCTTCAGCGGCATCGGCGAGCAGCACCACACCAGGGGCGCGCGGGGTAGGAGTGGCGATGAAATCGGCCGAAGTAGTTTCGGGCTCGGCAGCGCCGAGGCACAGGCGGGCGTTCGGGCGTGACGAGCGAGACAGCGGGGCGCACGGCCCAGGCGCGGCGCGGGGAAGGAGGCAGCGGCCCCGGGGTGGCAGCGGGGCGCTGGGCGCACGAGCGTGCGTGCATCGACGGGGGCCGGCGCGGCCATCGCGAGCCGGGGCGCGGCGCGCGGGTGCCGTGTGCGCGACGAGGGGAGGTCGCGCGAGAGGGAGAGAGGGGGAAGGGCGCGCGCTCACATCGGGTTTGTAGGGACTTGGCAACGGTGCGCGGGGAGCGACTCAGGGAGGAGGACGAGGAGGTCCGGCGTGGCGCAGGGGATGCAGGATGGCGGGGAAGGGCTCCGGCGACGGCGGAGCGGTCCGGCGAGTTGAGGAGGCCCTCGAGCGGCAGCGAACGGGGCGCGGTCGTCGGGGTCGTCGCCCCGATCCAGATCGGATCGGGAGGGGGACGAGAGAGAGACGTGGGGGCGAGTGGGGAGTGGGATGGGGTTAGGGTTTGACCAGGGGGTCGGGGTGGCCTAGTAGGGCGCTGGGGTGGGCCGGCCTGGCTGGGACATGGCCCAGTTGGGCCGGGGGCTGCTGGTTTTTTTTTTGCTTTCCTTTTATCTTTTCATAATTTTCTTTTTTGTTTCTTTTAATAATTAATTTAATTTAGTTTTTGTAAAATTTAATTTCAACATCTAAATTAGTATTTAGGAATACAACACTGCCACATTAATTTGGACAGCTAAATAAAATGGTTTAATATTTTATTATTTGGAAAAGGTATTAATTAAATGTTTTGCTGCTGCTTTAATTACCTTAGTGCATCTAAACACTTTACAAAAATGTGGTTTCTGCATCAATATTATTTATGATTTATTTTCTACAACTTGAACATTTTAGTTTTAAAGTTTGAAAACTTTTGATGTTTGCTTTTAATTCAATTTGAATTTGAATCAGTTTTGAACTAACGCGAGATTATCAACAGTAATCGAGGTGACGTGGTATCATTAGCAAGGGATTACTGTAGTCTAATTATCCGGGCGTTACATAATACTAATCTCGAAGGTAGATGTAGAGGTAGCGTGCCGACGGTGATCACAATGACTGAGGGAGTCCTGGATTAGGGGGTGTTCGGGTAGCCGGACTATACCTTCAGCCGGACTCCTGGACTATGAAGATACAAGATTGAAGACTTCGTCCCATGTCCGGATGGGACTCTCCTTGGCGTGGAAGGCAAGCTTGGCGATGCGGATATTCAAGATCTCCTGCCATTGTAACCGACTCTATGTAACCCTAACCCTATCTGGTGTCTATATAAACGGGAGGGTTGTAGTCCGTAGGCAATCAACTCCATATACAAAAATCATACCATAGGCTAGCTTCTAGGGTTTAGCCTCCTTGATCTCGTGGTAGATCTACTCTTGTACTACCCATATCATCAATATTAATCAAGCAGGATGTAGGGTTTTACCTCCATCAAGAGGGCCCGAACCTGGGTAAAACATCGTGTTCCCTGCCTCCTGTTACCATCCGGCCTAGACGCACAGTTCGGGACCCACTACCCGAGATCCGCCGGTTTTGACACCGACATTGGTGCTTTCATTGAGAGTTCCTCTGTGTCGTCGCCTTTAGGCCCGATGGCTCCTTTGATCATCAACAACGATGCGGTCCAGGGTGAGACTTTTCTCCCCGGACAGATCTTCGTCTTCGGCGGCTTCGCTCTGCGGGCCAATTCGCTCGGCCACCTGGAGCAGATCGAAAGCTACGCCCCTGGCCATCAAGTCGGGTTTGGAAGCTTAAACTACACGGCTGACATCCGCGGAGACTTGATCTTCGACGGGCTCGAGCCACGGCCAAGCGCGCCGCACTATCTCGAGGGGCATGATCTAGCTCTACCCCCGGACAGTGTCCTGGAGGCCGCACACGCATCGGTTCCGACCCCTAACTCAGAGCCTATTGCGCCAATCGAGGATGAGCAGTTGGATGTCACCTCGGGGGCTGTGATCCCGAAGGCGATCGAGTCGAACGCTAGCCCCGCACTCTGCACGACCCGTGACTCCGAGGATCCGGACTCCTTCCCGGACTCCGAACCCCCCGCGCCCCTGCCAATCGAATCCGATTGGGCGCCGATAATGGAGTTCACCGCCGCAGACATCTTTCAGCATTCGCCTTTTGGTGGCATCCTAAATTCTCTTAAGTCTCTCTCTTTATGAGGAGAGCCCTGGCCGGACTACGGTCAGCGAGGGTGGGATACGGACGATGAGGAAATTCAAAGCCCACCCACCACCCACTTTGTAGCCACTGTCGATTATCTAACCGACATGCTTGACTTCAGCTCCGAAGACATCGACGGCATAGACGACGATGTAGGAGACGAACAGGAACCAGCACCTGTAGGGCGCTGGAAGGCCACCTCATCATATGACATATATATGGTGGATACTCCAAAAGATGGATATGGCGATGGAACAGTGGGGGATGACGCCCCCAAGAAACAGCCAAAGCGCCGGCGTCAGCGGCGCCGCTCTAAATCCCGCCAAAGAAAAAACGGTGATTCCGACACGGGAGATAATACTACCCCGGATAGTGCCGAAGAACACCCACCTCAGCAAGATTCGGCACAGGAAGATGGAGAAGCCAGCCCTCATGAGAGAGCGGCAGACTGAGAGGTCGAGGATGATAACTATACGCCTCCCTCCAAAGACGAGGCAAGCCTCGATGACGACGAATTCATCATACCATCAGACCCCGCCGAACAAGAGTGTTTTAAACGCAGGCTTTTAGCCACGGCAAGCAGCCTCAAGAAAAAGCAGCAAAAGCTTAGAGCTGCCCAAGATTTGCTAGCTGACAGATGGACTGAAGTCCTTGCGGCCGAAGAGTATGAACTCGAACGCCCCTCCAAGAGTTACCCGAAGCACAGGCCGCTACCCCGATCAGAGGAGGAAGCACCTACATCACCAGCGCATGACATGGCAGACCGGCCACCTCGCAGCCGCGACAGAGAGGCCTCTCGGCCCTCCACCCAAGCCATGCCCCGACGCCGCTCAACTAAGGAAGGGAAAATGCGCCCGACCTGCGAGACATACTGGAGGATAAGGCAAGACAAACAAGATCGATCTACGGATCGTGCAGGCGCCCTACGGCATGTGACAATGATCTTCACTCCGGATACAACAAATCCAGCCGGGCCGAACACAACAGACATAGCTCTTCCGAGCTGCGTCGTGATATAGCCCAGTACAGAGGCGCCGCACACCCGCTATGCTTCACGAATGAAGTAATGGATCATAAAATCCCAGAGGGTTTCAAACCCGTAAACATCGAATCATACGATGGCACAACAGATCCGACGGTATGGATCGAGGAATATCTCCTTCACATCCACATGGCACGCGGCGATGATCTACACGCCATCAAATACCTCCCGCTCAAACTTAAAGGACCGGCCCGGCATTGGCTTAACAGCTTGCCAGCAGACTCAATCGGTTCTTGGGAGGACCTGGAAGCCGCATTCCTCGACAACTTCCAGGGCACTTACGTGCGACCACCGGATGCCGACGACTTAAGCCACATAATTCAGCAGCCAGAGGAATCGGCCAGACAATTCTGGACACGGTTCCTAACAAAGAAAAACCAGATAGTCGACTGTCTGGACGCAGAGGCCCTAGAAGCCTTCAAGCATAACATCCGCGACGAGTGGCTTGCCCGGCACCTGGGACAGGAAAATCCGAAATCCATGGCAGCCCTCACGACACTCATGACCCGCTTTTGCGCGGGAGAAGATAGCTGGCTAGCTCGCAGTAACAACTTATCAAAGAACCCTGGTAATTCGGATACCAAGGACAAAAGTGGCAGGACACGTCGTAATAAGCAAAAATGCCGCGTTAGCAGCGACAGCAATGAAGACACGGCAGTTAATGCCGGATTCAAAGGCTATAAATCTGGTCAGCGGAAAAAGCCATTCAAAAAGAATACTCAGGGCCCGTCCAGTTTGGACCGAATACTCGATCGCTTGTGCCAGATACATGGCACCCCCGAAAGGCCAGCCAATCACACTAATAGGGATTGTTGGGTGTTCAAGCAGGCAGGCAAGTTAAGGGCCGAAAACAGAGACAAGGGGCTGCACAGCAACGACGAGGAGCCCAAGCCGCCGAACAACAATGGACATGTAACACCCTCGATGCGACTATATCTCCCACATGTCGAGGCACGACTTAGAGGCATAATCGCATTGAAGGCATGTGTCGCAAGTAAGGCAATCTTCACAACATCCCATGTAATATAAATAATAAAGGGGAGAAAACATAGTTGGCTTACACTCGCCACGTCAATCAAGTACATAAATAACATTACATCATCCAAACACTCATGGCCCGACTACGGCGCCAAAATAAAAGATAACCCAACATGTGACACGGTCCCGATCACCCCCAACTGGGCACCACTACTGATCATCAAGAAAAGAAACATAGTATCGTTGAGAGTCCTCGTCAAACTCCCACTTGAGCTCAAGCGCGTCACCTAAAGAGGAATCATCAGGCCCTGCATCTGGTGTAATAGTAATCTATGAGCCACAGAGACTCAGCAATCTCGCACCCTCGCGATCAAGACTATTTAAGCTCAAAGGTAAGGCAAGGTAAATATGTGGAGCTGCAGCAAGCGACTAGCAAATATGGTGGCTATCCTGTTCGCAAAAGAGAGAGCGAGAAGAGGAGGCAAAGCGCGAGCGAGAAACTAGAGGGTAACCTGCGCAAGCATAACTCCAACACCGTGTCCACTTCCCGGACTCCGCCGAGAAGAGGCCATCACGGTAACACACTCAGCTGATTCATTTTAATTAAGTTAAGGTTCAAGTTATCTACAACCGGACATTAACAAATTCCCATCTGCCCATAACCGCGAGCACGGCTTTCGAAAGTTCAAATCCCTGCAGGGGAGTCCCAACTTAGCCCATGACAAGCTCTCATGGTCAACGAAGGAATAGACCTCCTCCCGAGACGTTCCGATCAGACTCGGTATCCCGGTTCTTCAAGACAACTCCGACAATGGTAAAACAAGTCCAGCAACACCACCCGCTGTGCCGACAAATCCCGATAGGAGCTGCACATATCTCGTTCTCAGGGCACACCGGATAAGCTAAGCGTACGGGAGCCAATGTAACCCAAGTTGCCAAGGGACGGCCCCGCACGGTGCTCTAGGTTGGACCAACACTCAGAGGAGCACTGGCCCGAGGGTTTAAAATAAGATGACCCTTGAGTCCGCGAAACCCAAGGGAAAAGGCTAGGTGGCAAATGGTAAAACCAAGGTTGGGCATTGCTGGAGGAGTTTTATTCAAGGCGGACTGTCAAGGGGTTCCCATTATAACCCAACCGCGTAAGGAATGCAAAATCCGGGAACATAACACCGATATGACGGAAAAGTAGGGCGGCAAGAGTGGAACAAAACACTAGGTGAGAGGCCGAGCCTTCCACCCTTTACCAAGTATACAGATGCATTAAGATAACAAGATAAAATAATGATATCCCAACAAGTAAATAATGTTCCAACAAGGAACAGCCTCCAATCTTCACCTGCAACTAGCAACGCTATAAGAGGGGCTGAGCAAAGCGGTAACATAGCCAATCAACGGTTTGCTAGGACATGGTGGGTTAGAGGTTTGACATGGAAATTTGGGAGGCTTGAAAGCAAGTGGTAGGCATCGTAGCATTGGCATAGCAAAAGAGCGAGCAATCTAGCATAGCAAAGATAGTAGTGATTTCGAGGGTATGATCATCTTGCCTGCAAAGTTGTCAGAGTTGACTGGATCCTTGAAAGCAAACTCAACGGGCTCCTCGTTAGTGAACTCATCTCCTGGCTCTACCCAAACAAGACAAACAAGCAACAAGGACACAATCAACCACGTGCAAAGCTCAAACAATATGATGCAAGGATGGTATGCTATGCGGGATGCGATGCGGGATGCATATGCAAGATTTGACAAGGGATGCATGAACCTGGCCTAAACTTGGAAAACCAAGTGAGCCACTGGAAAGATGAGATGAAATCGCTTGAAAATGATATAAAGAACGCCGGAATCGGAGTTACGGTTTGGAAATGGCAAGCGATTCAAATATGACCACGGTGTGTGATTTACAGCAAGTAGCCATCTAAATGCAAAGAGATGAACAAGCTACAGCACCCAAACATGACAACAAAATACATGGTAGGGATGCATTCATGATGCTTAATGAAAGTCTAGCACTGAGCTACGGCCAATTCATCCATTAACAGGTTCAAACAAGCATGGCAAAAATGCATATGGTAAACAGATTTCAGACTTAGTGAAATTAACACTTGACTGGAATTTCAGATCAGGTAGCACTCTTAGGAGCAACAAAACTACATACTACAGGACCTGAACATGGCAAAGTATAGCATGGCATGGAGCTACTCAAAGAGCTTAACAAAAGTCCCTTAGTGACCTTGAGCCAAAAGGGATCAGAAAATACAATTGCAAGCATGTGAACATGGCAAAAACATAATCAGTTTTCAGACTTAGTGAAAACTGGAGCATGCTGAAAACAGATATCAAGTAGGCATGTTTACGACCTCGATGCACTCACTATGGAGCAAGTCATGACAAGCTAAGCATACATCCATCAAGAATACACAAAATTCAAGCTAGACATGGCAAGAACAATAGCATAGCATGCACGGATCAACTACAACATCATCGGCAAAATCGCTAACAAGTAGACAATCTGCCCAGATTCACGAAGTAGCAAATGTAGAGCTCGATTGGCTCAAGCTAGGCTGCTCCATAATTGCAAACAAAGACATGGATGGATAGAGCACTACAAGATTAACAAAACATCCTTACTGATCATCCTCAAAAGAGGCACGGATCACTAGGAAAAAATATGAACATATGGCCATATGAGATAAACAGCTCAAGGACTTAGTGGAAATGCTAAGTCCCTGAAATCAGCATTACCAAGTGCCTCACTTGGCAAGCTTGTGCTAGTCACCACACACATCACAAAAATACATGGGTTGCACCTCTGGAAAGATGGCAAAACCCTTAACAAAACATATGTAGAACCCATGGGCATATCATGCACACAAAAATCATGGCAAAAATGACAAGTCTCTAAATGGAGCAGCAGATCTGACAATTATCTCAAGTAGCACTCTTCTAACAGCATTTCGGTCATCAAGATGAACTCAAATGAAAATGATGCAATGGAATGAAATGATGTACTCTCTGAGATGAACATTTTGATATGCTACATGCCCAAAACGGAGCTACGGATGCGGAGTTATAGCATGATGAAATATGTAAATTATTAGGGTTTAGGGGATAAAAGTCAACCCTCGAGATTTAGATCTCAGATCTGGCACGGATTTCGATGTTGGCCGGACTTCGAGCTCACCGGAGAGGATCTTGCCGCGGGGGACACCGGAGACGAGACCGGCCGGCGAGGTGGTCGGAGAGGGCGGTGGCCGCGGGCACGCACGTCGAGGCTCGACGGCGGCGGCGGCTGATGACGAGGGGAGGCGGCGGCCGGCGAGGATGACCGCAGTGGCCGGAGGGGTGGAGTCCAGTGGCGGCGTGGTGGCGTCCGGCTGCCGGAGACGGCGAAGGAGGCGGCGGGCGCGCGGGTGCGCGGTGCGGGCGGCGGCGCTGGCCAGATGGGCCGGGGGGGCCGGATGCGGGCTCCCCGCGGGCCGCGGTGGAGGCGCGCGGTGGCGATGTGGGCGCGGGGCGCGGACCAACGGCGTGGCGACACGTGGCGGCGGGGTGGAGATTCGGACATGTCCGTCGGTGGCGCTGTGTCCGACGGCACGCGATGATGATTTGGATCTAGGTTTTTTATCCGGGGGAAGGAGAAGGAGATTTTCGGGGGAGGTCTTTAAATAGGCATAGAGGGAGCTAGGAGAGTCCAAATGAGGTGCGGTTTTCGGCCACGCGATCGTGATCAAATGCTCTAGATGATGGAGAGGATTTTGGTGGGTTTTGGGCCAAATTGGAAGCGTGTTGGGCTGCAACACACACAAGGCCTTTTCGGTCCCTCGGTTAACCGTTGGAGTATCAAACGAAGTTCAAATGGTACGAAACTTGACAGGAGGTCTACCGGTAGTAAACCAAGGCCACTTGGCAAGTCTCGGTCCAATCCGGAAATGTTTAATCCTCACACACGAAAGAAAGCTAGAAATGACCACCGGAGGAGAACGGAGCGCCGGAATGCAAAACGGACGACGGGGAAAATGCTCGGATGCATGAGACAATACGTATGCAAATGCAATGCACATGATGACATGATATGAGATGCATGACAACGACAACAACTCATGGAGACAAAAACCCGAACCCGAGAAAATAAAATAACTTAAAGTCAAAAACGGCAAGAGTTGGATTACAAATAGGGTAAATCACATCCGGGGTGTTACAACACTCCACCACTACGAAAGGATCTCGTCCCGAGATCTAGGACTGAAAGAACACCGGGTACTCAAAACGGAGGTGATCCTCGCGTTCCCAGGTAGCTTCACGGTCGGAATGGTGTGACCACTTGACTTTGAGGAATTTGATTGACTTGTTGCGAGTCTTGCGTTCAGTCTCTTTGAGAATAGCAACGGGGTGCTCACGATAGGAGAGATCTTCTTGGAGCTCAATGTCCTCGAAGTTGACGGTGCGGTCAGGAGTCTTGAAGCACTTTCGGAGCTGAGAGACATGGAACACATCATGAACATTTGCAAAGTTTGAAGGAAGCTCGAGTTCATAGGCGAGGTCGCCTCTCTTGCTGACAATCTTGAAAGGTCCCACGTATCTGGGGGCAAGCTTCCCTTTGATACCGAAGCGACGAGTACCTTTCATTTGAGAGACGCGGAGGTAAACATGATCTCCGATCTCGAAAGCCAAATCACGGTGCTTACTATCATAGTAGCTCTTCTAGCGGGATTGGGCTGCTTTGAGGTTATCTCGAATGACCTTGCACATTTCCTCTGCCTCTGTGATTAAGTCATTTCCCAAAAGTTGATGTTCGCCGGTTTCAGACCAGTTGAGAGGGGTACGGCACTTCCTGCCATACAGAATTTCAAATGGGGCCTTGCCCGAACTTGCTTGAAAACTATTGTTGTAGGAGAATTCAGCATAAGGAAGACAATCGTCCCACTTCATGCCGAAGGAGATCACACAAGCCCTGAGCATATCTTCGAGAATCTGATTGACACGCTCGACTTGACCGCTAGTTTGAGGATGGAAAGCTGTGCTGAAACGGATGTTGGTGCCCATGGCCTTCTGAAAAGAATCCCAAAACTTGGAGTTAAAGATGCTGCCATGGTCTGAAGAGATCACTTGTGGAATACCGTGCAGAGAGACAATCCGAGAGGTATAGAGTTCTGCCAATTGAGCTGCAGCGATTGACTCTTTGATAGGCAGAAAGTGAGCCACTTTAGTGAGTTTGTCGATGACAACGAATATAGCATCATTGCCACGCTTGGACTTTGGAAACCCAGTCACGAAGTCCATTTCAATGTGGTCAAACTTCCATTCTGGAATGGCAAGAGGTTGGAGGATACCAGCTGGCCTTTGGTGTTCTGCCTTCACTCTTCTGCAGACATCACGCTCATTCACGAATTGAGCAATCTCGCGCTTCATTCGAGTCCACCAATAAGCCTGCTTGAGGTCCTGATACATCTTCGTGCTCCCAGGGTGGATGGAGAGGAGAGAATTGTGAGCCTCGTTCATGATCACTTTATGAAGGTCACCTTTGGGTACAACAATACGATCCTCGAAGAAGAGAGTATCCTTGTCATCAAGGCGGTAGCACTTGTACTTGGGTTGACTCTTGGCAATCCCAATCTTCACCTTTTTCACCATAGCATCAAGAAGCTGGGCTTGGCGAATCTGGTCTTCCAAGGTAGGAGAGACTTGAAGGTTGGCGAGGAAACCTTGAGGAACAACTTGCAGATTAAGTTTGCGAAAAGCTTCACAAAGCTCGGGTTGATAAGGCTTGAGAATCAGACTGTTGCAATAAGCCTTTCTACTCAATGCGTCAGCAATCATATTGGCCTTGCCTGGAGTATACTCGATACTCGGATTATACTCTTGAATCATTTTGACCCATCGAGTTTGCCTGAGGTTGAGATTAGGCTGAGTGAAGATGTACTTGAGACTCTTGTGATCAGTGAAAATGTCCAGTTTTCTTCCCAATAAGAGATGTCTCCAAGTCAAAAGAGCATGCACAACTGCCGCCAACTCGAGATCATGAGTGGGGTAGTTCTTCTCATTGGGCTTCAACTGGCGAGAGGTATAAGCAACAACTTTCTTCTCTTGCATCAACACTGCGCCAAGACCTTGGAGAGAGGCACCACAAAAGACCTCGTACGGCTTGGATTCATCAGGCGGAGTCAGAACTGGAGCAGTGATCAATTTCTCTTTCAAAGTGTTGAAAGCAATGTCACACTCCGGAGACCAAACGTACTTGACGTGCTTCTGGAGAAGATTTGAGAGAGGCTTCGCGATCTTAGAAAAGTTTTCAACGAATCTTCGACAGTAGCTTGCGAGACCGAGGAAGCTACGGAGTTGCTTCACGTTCTGAGGAGGTCCCAATTCACAATTGCAGACACCTTCTCAGGATTCACCGCAATGCCCTTGGCAGAGATGATATGACCAAGATAAAGAACCTCATCGAGCCAAAATTCACACTCGGAGAACTTGGCGTAAAACTTGTGTTCCCTCAACTTATCGAGTACCAAACGCAAGTGCTTGGCATGATCTTCCTTGTTCTTCGAGAAAACCAGAATGTCGTCGAGATAGACCAAAATGAAGTCATTGGTGTAGGCGTTGAAGATGAAGTTCATCATGCGAGAGAACGTCGGAGGAGCGTTGACGAGGCCAAAAGACATGACAGTGTATTCATATGAACCACAGCTTATCCTGAAAGCCGTCTTGGGAATATCTTGCTCACGGATTCGAATCTGATGATAACCCATACGGAGATTAAGCTTGGAGAATACTTGGGCACCTTTGAGTTGTTCGAACAGCTCATTGATGTTGGGAAGTGGGTATTTGTTCTTGATGGTCTTCTTGTTCAATGGACGGTAATCAACACAAAGTCGGTCCGTTCCATCCTTCTTCTTCACAAAAAAGAACACCACAACCCCACGGAGAAGAACTAGGCCGGATGAGACCCATTCTCTCTTGAATATCGAGTTGCTTCTTCAGCTCCTTCAACTCTTCAGGTCCGAGCTTGTAAGGACGCTTGCACACAGGTTCCATGCCGGGCTCAAGATCAATAACGAATTCAACTGGCCGGTGCGGAGGCATTCCTGGAAGCTCTTCTGGAAAGATGTCTTGATATTCGCAAACGACTGGAATTTGCAAGATAGCATCGAGTTCACCCTTCTCATTGAGAGAAAACAGACGGATGGTATCATCACGAGCGGCAAACACAATTACATCCTCAGACGAATAAGTCAATTGAATCTGCCTGGCTGCACAATCAAGCTGAGCCTTGTGCTTAGAAAGCCAATCCATTCCGAGAATAAGATCAATATCCGAGTTGCCAAGAACCATTGGAGAAGCCAGAAACTTGAAGTCACCCAACATGATAGAAACATCCGGGACTATTGAAGTAGCCCTCATAGACTTAGCCGGAGAAACCACTCCCATAGGTTTACCCAACATTTGTGAAACAAAGTCATGCTTGGAAACAAATGATCTTGACATGAAACAATGCGATGCACCAGTGTCAAAAAGAACTTTTGCGGGAAAAGAGTTAACTGGAAAGTTACCCATGATCACATCTGACGAGTCCTCTACCTGAGTTGCATTCAGCAAGTTGACCTTAGCGTGCTTGGCGTTATGCTTGACCACAGTTGTACTTGCCGATCTCACAGGAGGAGGAGGAAGACGCCTCTGGTTGAAGCATTTGTTGGCATAGTGACCCTTCTGTTGGCACTTGTTGCACGTGACCTCTGAAAGCGGACGGTGATACGGAGCACTCGATCTTGGAGCTTGAGACGAAGTCTTGTTCTGAAAGCCAGGGTTGGGTGGGTGGGAAGATCCACTGCCACCTTTGCTCTTCTGCTGATATGGCTGACGGAACGGAGGAGGAGGAAGCCAATACTTCTGCTGCTTGGCCACTTGAGTAGAGGAAGAAGGAGTAGCATCTCTGACTCGCTTCTTGGAAGCATCACACCTCAGTTGAGCGGCCTCTTGCTTCAATGCCATGTTGTAGAACTCATCGTATCTCAAGGGCTCGAAGAGAACAAGAGCTAGCTGAATTTCTTCTCTGAGACCACCCCTAAACTGGTATATCATACTCTTCTCATCAGGCACGTCCTTCTTAGCAAAGCGGGCGAGCTTCTGGAACAACTTGTTGTAGTCATAGACAGACAAAGAGCCTTGCTTCAGGTTGCGGAATTCCTCATGCTTGCTTTCAACCACACTCTGAGGGATATGGTGAGCTCTGAAATCTCGACGAAATTCATCCCAAGTGATAACACGTCCACCTCTGGAATCCTTGTACTGCTGGAACCATTCTGCAGCTTGATCTTTGAGTTGGAAGGAAGCGAACTTGACGAAGTCCTCAGGCCTGACGTTACTGCACTCGAAATGCTTGCACAGATCCACAAGCCAATCGTCGGCATCGGTTGCCTCAACACAATTGCTGAAAGTCTTTGGCCCATTAGCAAGGAACTGGTTGAGTGTAGCAAAGTGATTCTGATTGTTGCCTTGGTTCCCTTGGTTGCCTTGATTGCTCTCTTGAAGAATTTGCATGATCAACTGTGTGTTTGCATTGGTTGCGGCCATCACAGCTTGCCATGCCTCCGGAGGAGGTGGAGGTGGTGGCGGATCAGGATTCGGAGTCGTGCGCGTTGGAGTAGCCATCCTGAAGAGGTTGACATCCATTAGCACATTGATAGACAAATATTGAAGCTGAATCCAATGGAATGAAAATTGCAACATATAGTCTTCACATCCGAACAAAATGAACGAATGCATTCCTCTTGAAATGGTCACATATCCATAAATTGAGAAGCCACTTAGAATTTAGGTAGAGAAAGAAATCCACAAGGTACGGATCAAGAACGAATAATCGGTAAGAAATCCCAATCTCAAACCAACTATCCGTGGAAAAAGAACTAGAGCTACTATAATTCCCACCTATGAAACTCCCGAACCTTTCCGGTTATGCAATCAGGTGTTGGGGATACAGGGGAAGCATAATATCTCACCCAAACTAGCAAATCCTACATCCAGCTGTATCCATCCTTCAACACATAACCGAGAAAAACTTCGGAAACCATCTACCTCAACCTTCGAAAAGCATCTGTTATACAAGTTATGGCGATACTCCCGAACTCCCGCCCCAGTACTGGGTGGCGTCGAGGTTATCTCACCAATGAACTACATAAAAGAGATTTTCGATGTCGGCGTACTAAACTCAGGTATTCCAGAACTGCAACGATAAAATTATGATGACAACACCTCAGAGCTCAACTCCCCGGGACACTTCCACAAAACCCCTGACAGGAGGCACCGAGACAATGTTCTCATCATAAAACCATTGGAACGATTCCAAGATACCCGCGTGATCCTAAATTTTTTTTTAGTGAAATTTGAGAAGAGAAGAGTCAAAACTCTATGTCAGGATGCCTTACCAGAACGACGAGGAGACTGGGAAGTAAAAAGAATTCCTAAACTCTCCGATATATAATTCCTAAATGACTCAAAACATTTTTCTAGACACAACTCGGCCGCTAAAAACGATCAAGCAATGGGGCTCCTAAGGTCGGGGAAGGCTCTGATTACCAACTTGTAACACCCTCGATGTGACTATATCTCCTACGTGTCGAGGCACGACTTAGAGGCATAATCGCATTGAAGGCATGTGTCGCAAGTAAAGCAATCTTCACAACATCCCATGTAATATAAATAATAAAGGGGAGAAAACATAGTTGGCTTACACTCGCCACATCAATCAAGTACATAAATAACATTACATCATCCAAACACTCATGGCCCGACTACGGCGCCAAAATAAAAGATAACCCAACATGCGACACGGTCCCGGTCACCCCAACTAGGCACCACTACTGATCATCAGGAAAAGAAACATAGTATCGTTGAGAGTCCTCGTCGAACTCCCACTTGAGCTCAAGCGCGTCACCTGGAGTGGAATCATAAGGCCCTGCATATGGTGTAATAGTAATCTGCGAGCCACAGGGGCTCAGCAATCTCGCACCCTCGTGATCAAGACTATTTAAGCTCAAAGGTAAGGCAAGGTAAATATGTGGAGCTGCAGCAAGCGACTAGCAAATATGGTGGCTATCCTGTTCGCAAAAGAGAGAGCGAGAAGAGGAGGCAAAGTGCGAGCGAGAAACTAGAGGGCAACCTGCGCAAGCATAACTCCAACACCGTGTCCACTTCCCGGACTCCGCCGAGAAGAGGCCATCACGGTAACACACTCAGTTGATTCATTATAATTAAGTTAAGGTTCAAGTTATCTATAACCAGACATTAACAAATTCCCATCTGCCCATAACCGCGGGCACGGCTTTCGAAAGTTCAAATCCCTGCAGGGGAGTCCCAACTTAGCCCATGACAAGCTCTCACGGTCAACGAAGGAATAGACCTTCTCCCGAGACGTTCCGATCAGAATCGGTATCCCGGTTCTTCAAGACAACTCCGACAATGGTAAAACAAGTCCAGCAACACCACCCGCTATGCCGACAAATCCCGATAGGAGTTGCACATATCTTGTTCTCAGTGCACACCGGATAAGCTAAGCGTACGGGAGCCAACGTAACCCAAGTTGCCAAGGGACGGCCCCGCACGGTGCTCTAGGTTGGACCAACACCCAGAGGAGCACTGGCCCGGGGGTTTAAAATAAGATGACCCTTGAGTCCGCGAAACCCAAGGGAAAAGGCTAGGTGGCAAATGGTAAAACCAAGGTAGGGCATTGCTGGAGGGGTTTTATTCAAGGCGTACTGTCAAGGAGTTCCCATTATAACCCAACCGCGTAAGGAACGCAAAATCCGGGAACATAACACCGATATGACGGAAAAGTAGGGCGGCAAGAGTGGAACTAAACACTAGGCGAGAGGCCGAGCCTTCCACCCTTTACCAAGTATACAGATGCATTAAGATAACAAGATAAAATAATGATATCCCAACAAGTAAATAATGTTCCAACAAGGAATAGCCTCCAATCTTCACCTGCAACTAGCAACGCTATAAGAGGGGCTGAGCAAAGCGGTAACATAGCCAATCAACGGTTTGCTAGGACATGGTGGGTCAGAGGTTTTACATGGCAATTTGGGAGGCTTGAAAGCAAGTGGTAGGCATCGTAGCATTGGCAAAACAAAAGAGCGAGCAATCTAGCATAGCAAAGATAGTAGTGATTTCGAGGGTATGATCATCTTGCCTGCAAAGTTGTCAGAGTTGACTGGATCCTCGAAAGCAAACTCAACGGGCTCCTCGTTAGCGAACTCGTCTCCCGGCTCTACCCAAACAAGACAAACAAGCAACAAGGACACAATCAACCACGTGCAAAGCTCAAACAATATGATGCAAGGATGGTATGCTATGCGGGATGCGATGCGGGATGCATATGCAAGATTTGACAAGGGATGCATGAACCTAGCCTCAACTTGGAAAACCAAGTGAGCCACTGGAAAAATGAGATGAAATCGCTTGAAAAAGATATAAAGAACGCCGGAATCGGAGTTACGGTTTGGAAATGGCAAGCGATTCAAATATGACCACGGTCTGCGATTTACAGCAAGTAGCCATCTAAATGCAAAGAGATGAACAAGCTACAGCACCCAAACATGACAACAAAATACATGGTAGGGATGCATTCATGATGCTAAACGAAAGTCTAGCACTGAGCTACGGCCAATTCATCCATTAACAGGTTCAAACAAGCATGGCAAAAATGCATATGGTAAACAGATTTCAGACTTAGTGAAATTAACACTTGACTGGAATTTCAGATCAGGTAGCACTCTTAGGAGCAACAAAACTACATACTACAGGACCTGAACATGGCAAAGTATAGCATGGCATGGAGCTACTCAAAGAGCTTAACAAAAGTCCCTTAGTGACCTTGAGCCAAAAGGGATCAGAAAATACAATTGCAAGCATGTGAATATGGCAAAAACATAATCAGTTTTCAGACTTAGTGAAAACTGGAGCATGCTGAAAACAGATATCAAGTAGGCATGTTTACGAGCTCGATGCACTCACTACGGAGCAAGTCATGACAAGCTAAGCATACATCCATCAAGAATACACAAAATTCAAGCTAGACATGGCAAGAACAATAGCATAGCATGCACGGATCAACTACAACATCAACGGCAAAATCGCTAACAAGTAGACAATCTGCCCAGATTCACGAAGTAGCAAAAGTAGAGCTCGATTGACTCAAGCTAGGGTGCTCCATAATTGCAAACAAAGACATGGATGGATAGAGCACTACAAGATTAACAAAACATCCTTACTGATCATCCTCAAAAGAGGCACGGATCACTAGGAAACAATATGAACATATGGCCATATGAGATAAACAGCTCAAGGACGTAGTGGAAATGCTAAGTCCCTGAAATCAGCATTACCAAGTGCCTCACTTGGCAAGCTTGTGCTAGTCACCACACACATCACAAAAATACATGGGTTACACCTCTGGAAAGATGGCAAAACCCTTAACAAAACATATGTAGAACCCATGGGCATATCATGCACACAAAAATCATGGCAAAAATGACAAGTCTCTAAATGGAGCAGCAGATTTGACAATTATGTCAAGTAGCACTCTTCTAACAGCATTTCGGGAATCAAGATGAACTCAAATGAAAATGATGCAATGGAATGAAATGATGTACTCTCTGAGATGAACATTTTGATATGCTACATGCCCAAAACGGAGCTACGGATGTGGAGTTATAGCATGATGAAATATGCAAATTATTAGGGTTTCGGGGATAAAAGTCAACCCTCGAGATTTAGATCTCAGATCTGGCACGGATTTCGATGTTGGCCGGACTTGGAGCTCGCCGGAGAGGATCTTGCCGCGGGGGACGCCGGAGACGAGGCCGGCCAGCGAGGTGGTCGGAGAGGGCGGTGGCCGCGGGCGCGCACGTCGAGGCTCGACGGCGGCGGCGGCTGACGACGAGGGGAGGCGGCGGCCGGCGAGGATGACCGTGGTGGCCGGAGGGGTGGCATCCGGTGGCGGCGCGGTGGCGTCCGGCCGCCGGAGACGGCGAAGGAGGCGGCGGGCGCACGGGTGCGCGGTGCGGGCGGCGGCGCTGGCCAGATGGGCCGGGGGGCTGGATGCGGGCTCCCCGCGGGCCGCGGTGGAGGCGTGCGGTGGCGATGTGGGCGCGGGGCGCGGACCAACAGCGTGGCGACACGTGGCGGCGGGGTGGAGATTCGGACGTGTCCGTCAGTGGCACTGTGTCCGGCGGCGCGCGATGATGATTTGGATCTAGGTTTTTTATCCGGGGGAAGGAGAAGGAGATTTTCGGGGGAGGTCTTTAAATAGGCATAGAGGGAGCTAGGAGAGTCCAAATGAGGTGCGGTTTTCAGCCACGCGATCGTGATCGAACGCTCTAGATGATGGAGAGGATTTTGGTGGGTTTTGGGCCAAATTGGAAGGGTGTTGGGCTGCAACACACACAAGGCCTTTTCGGTCCCTCGGTTAACCGTTGGAGTATCAAACGAAGTCCAAATGGTATGAAACTTGACAGGCGGTCTACCGGTAGTAAACCAAGGCTGCTTGGCAAGTCTCGGTCCAATCCGGAAATTTTTAATCCCCACACACGAAAGAAAGCTAGAAATGACCACCGGAGGAGAACGGAGCGCCGGAATGCAAAACGGACAACAGGGAAATGCTCGGATGCATGAGACAACACGTATGCAAATGCAATGCACATGATGACATGATATGAGATGCATGACAACGACAACAACACACGGAGACAAAAACCCGAACCCGAGAAAATAAAATAAATTAAAGTCGGAAACGGCAAGAGTTGGATTACAAATAGGTAAATCACATCCGGGGTGTTACAGGACAGAAGGGCTTTCCCCCACAAGTGTGGACGGTGAACATGATATACGCAACCCACATTCCCAAGCGGGAGCGGAAGCGTGCGCTACGGGACGTATACGCGATGGAACCAGTCGCCCCAAAGTTCAACCCATGGTCCTCCTGCCCGATCACCTTTTATCGAAGGGACCATCCCACTAGCATCCGTCATGGCGGCTTCGCCGCATTGGTTCTCGACCCAATCATCGACGAATTTCATCTCACAAGAGTCCTCATGGACGGCGGCAGTAGCCTGAACCTGCTTTATCAGGATACAGTGCGGAAAATGGGCATAGATCCCTCAAGGATTAAGCCCACAAGAACGACCTTTAAAGGCGTTATACCAGGTGTAGAAGCCAACTGTACAGGCTCAGTAACACTTGACGTGGTCTTCGGATCCCCGGACAATTTCCGAAGCGAAGAGTTAATCTTTGATATAGTCCCGTTTCGCAGTGGCTATCACGCCCTACTCGGACGAACCGCATTCGCAAAGTTCAATGCGGTGCCACACTACGCATATCTCAAGCTCAAGATGCCAGGCCCTCGGGGAGTAATTACGGTCAACGGAAACACCGAACGCTCCCTCCGTACGGAGGAGCATACGGCGGCTCTCGTAGCGGAGGTACAAAGTAGCCTTCTCAGGCAATTCTCCAGTCCGGCCATTAAAAAGCCAGACATTGCCAAGCGCGCCCAGAGTAACCCACAGCAGGACCGCCTGGCACACTCTGAGTAAGCGTAGCAATGCGGCCCCAACCCCAGCTTTCACGACATAGCGAAACCAGTACCTCGCGTACATAACTACGCCCTTGAAATACCATGGGCACAGGGGAATGGGCACAATAATGGCACGCCCAAAATACGGCTTAAAACGTACTAGGGGCTGCCGAATTCTTTTTTTTAATTTCTCTTACTTTCAGGACTCCATACTTCAGACGACCTGTTCGGCAATTCGACTACCGCACAAATGCTGCAAGATCCAGGGAGGCAGACAAGCCATGCCGCATTATGGAACTCCCAGGTGGTCTCTGTTACGAGCGGTATACCTGTTTTAATACAATTCCGCGGCCTGCCCCTGGTCAGGACATACTGAATAGTCCAATATCTTTTGCTTACCGGACTATTTGTATCATTCGGCTTTGATAAATAGCCTCTCTATAAACAATGCTTAGCTTCTTGTCTATTTTTTGCATTATCTTCTTTTCACATTTATGTTTATTAAATGACATGATTGCACCCATACACCATGGTACAGCAAACACGCCAGGGGCTTCAGTACCCCTCATAATGGTGTGAGAAGTCCGTACAATTTCTGAAAGGGCATTTCCCTACTTTATGTTTTGGATGATGATGACAACCCTTTGTGGTCTAAACGTGTGCTATATGTTTCAGGTTCTCGATGCTTAGGCTTACATCGGATTGCTATTACCTCTCGAAGGGAAAGATCGAAGACGTGTCCTCTACGTTTTTATTTTCTTTGGTCGTAGAGTACCCGTACTATCAAGAGGGAATCCTCATTAGGAAGCTCTGGGGGAATCAGTTCACGTACACTTTTTTCACCTTCTCTTTGCCTTCCTCAGGTATGTGTGAGAGAGAGAGTTTTCCTTGCCTCTTCCCCTCTTTCCTGCTCACTGTTTCTGCCCAGCGGTTGTACCGCTCTCTGGAGCGGTTGTACCGCTGGGTCTTGTCGCTCACCAGCTCTTGCTCGAGCGGTTGTACCGCTGCCTCCGGGCGGTGGTACCGCCACCATGCTCTGCAACAGCTAGGGCGGTGGTTCTGTCCATATACCGCTCAAGTACCGCTCTCGCCTCTGGTTTGATGCTGTTCTTGGGCGGTAGTGGCCCGGTTGGTCCGGTCGTCCCACGATGACCGGTACCACCGGTGGTCCGAGCGGTTCTTCCGCTCAGAACTTAGCCGCCCAAGAGCTCAAGGCCATGCGGTTGTTCCGGCCAGGCACCGCCCAAGTACCGGTCAAGCTCCTGTTTTGATGCGGTGGTTGTGCGGTAGCCAGGCGGTTAGTCCGGTTATCTTTCTTAGCCGGTACTACCGCCCGCCTGTCCGGTTGTACCGCTTGGTAGGGTTCTGCTGTTACACCGTGAGTCCCGGTTGTACCGGGACGAGGACCGGTTGTACCGCTGCAGTGCAAAAACGCAGTAACGGTTGGAAATTGAGGGTGACTATATAAGGGAGCTTCTCCCACCTACCACTCCCACCTTTGACCTCTCTCACTCCACCATTGATGCCCTTCAAGCTCTCTTGCCCGATCTCTCTCTCTAGCCACTCAAACTTGTTGATTTGCTAGGGATTGAAGGAGGAGACCTAGATCTACACTTCCACCAAAGGATATTTGGTTCCCCCATACTTTCTTGTGTGGATTTTGTTACTCTTGGGTGTTTGAGCACCCTAGACGGTTGAGGTCACCTCGGAGCCATATTCCATTGTGGTGAAGCTTCGTGGTTTTGTTGGGAGCCTCCAATTAAGTTGTGGAGAGAGCCCCAACCTTGTTTGTAAAGGTTCGGTAGCCGCCTTCAAGGGCACCAATAGTGGAATCACGGCATCTCGCATTGTGTGAGGGCGTGAGGAGAATACGGTGGCCCTAGTGGCTTCTTGGGGAGCATTGTGCCTCCACACCGCTCCAACGGAGACGTACTTCCTCTCAAAGGGAAGGAACTTCGGCAACACATCCTCGTCTCCACCGTCTCCACTCTTGGTTATCTCGTGCCTTTATTTAAGCAAGCTTACTTGTTTCATATCTCTTGCTTGCTTGTGTACCTATCCTCGTTGCATCATATAGGTTGCTCACCTAGTTGCATTTCTAGACAACCTATTTTGATGCAAAGTTTAACTTGTTAAAGAAAAGCTAAAAATTGTTAGTTGCCTATTCACCCCCCCTCTAGTCAACCATATCGATCCTTTCAATTGGTATCAGAGCCTCGTCTCTTTATTAAGGACTTTACCGTCCAAAGAGTATGGTTGATACCGTAGACGGTGTGGAGGAACACTCCGGTGTGAATCCGATCTCGTCTACGGGAGATGGGGGAACTTCGGTCTCTCGTGAGGAGTTCAATGTGGCCTTGGAGACATTGAAAACCTCCATGACGACCGAAGTCGAAAGCATGTTTACTAAATTTCTTGAGGGGCTTAAACTATCCACCGCACCGTTGAAAGTGGGTGATCCCGCCAACAAGGTGACGGATGCTATCCCCGACAAGGGGGAAGCTAGTAGTGAAAAGGCTCCTTCTTCTAGTGGCAAGAATGGCACCGGCATCTTTGCCCATGTGGAACCACCACTTGTTTATGGTGGACCGGTTCCTTCCACTCATTTGAATCATGCCGGTCCTCCCCCTAAGATTGTGAAAAATGAGGATTTTGATTCTTGGGTTTACCGCTTTAAACGTCATTTAAATCATGTGAACACTAACCTTTGGAGAATCATTGAAGAAGGTTTCTATCCACATGATCCAAGCAACTTCACTCCTCGAGAAGCCGCGGACAATCAATTCAATGAGAATGCTCTCTTCATCATTCAAGATGCTATTCCACCCGAAGACCTACCTCATCTTCGTCCTTTCGCCTTGGCCAAAGATGCATGGCATTGTGTCGTGTCTCTCTACCGGGGAAGCGCAAGCATTCAACGCTCCAACTATGAAGTGGTACAAGATGAGGCCGATGAGTTTGCAATGAAGGAAGATGAAGAACCTCGTGAGCTCTATCGGAGAGTAACCAAACTCGCGGTCTCACTACGAGATCACGGGAGCAAGGACACGGATGACAATTGGATCAAGCGCAAATTCCTCAAGGCAATGATGCCCTATCACAAGGCCATGTCCTCCGTCATTCGTCAAAGACCGGACTTCCACACTTTGACCTCAAGCAAAGTGTTGGATGAGTTTGTGGCCATGAACATTTTGGACAAGACCGCCGACAATGCGGTGCTCCGTTCTCAATGGGCAAAGAAGCCTAACCTTGCATTGAAGGCCAAGCTCATAGTGGAAGACGAAGAAGAGGAAGAAGAGGAGAGCAACCCCGAAGATACGAAGTATGCATATCATGAACACATGGCACTTGCTTCAAGGAAATTTTGGAGCAAGAAAAACTCAAGGCCAAACTTTAGCAAAAACAACTCGAGTGGTACAAGGGGCAAGCAACGTGTAAGGACTTGCTACAATTGCGGCAACGTGAGTCATTTCATTGCGGAATGCCCGTATGAGAAGAGGGAAGACAATGGTGGCAAACTCATCCGAAAGGACAAGGCCAAGTCGTTCCCCAACAAGAACAACTTCACCAAGAAGACTCATCCCAAGGCCTTGGTTGTGCAAGAAGAGTACAATGAGGACGATGACGATGATGAAGATGATGAGTCGGTTGCCATGGCCTCCGTTGCCATTGCAACAACGTCACGGGTGTCTCTCTTCGACTCACCCAACGAGAGCATCACCGCCAAGTGCCTCATGGCTAAAGCCACCAACAAGGTAACCTCCAACATCAAAACTACCATCATTAATCATCCTTCCCCAACGGATAGCATTAATGAATTTGAGGGAGCTAATGTGGAGGCTAACGAGTTTGAGGCCTTTATGGGCAAACTCAAGGGAAAATCCAAGAAGCACTTTATTGCTCTCTTGGAACAACTTGGTGAGGCCAATGACATGATCGAGGCTCACGAAGACACCATCTCTAAGATGGAAGGACATAGTCGTGACTATGCCGATGAGATTTCGGATCTTTCCAATGCTCTTGAGGAAGAGCGTGGTCTTCGTTTGGCTCTTGAGGAGTCACACAACGTAGATCATGCTAAGTTAGAGAAAGATTATGATCATGCCCTCGTTGTTTCTCGTGTGCTAAATTCCGAGAAGGCCAAACTCGGGGTTGATCTTGCTAGACTCAAAGAGGAGTTTGATATACTTGACAAGGCCCACAAGGCCTTGAAGGGTATTCACGCTAGTCTCAAGGAGTCTCATGATCAACTCCAAGTGAAGCTAACTAAGGAGAAAGCAACTTTTCCTCATATGGTTTTAATTGATAATGCAAATGCTACTAACCCGTGTTGTGAGCATATACATCTTGTTGAGGAAAATGCTAAGTTGAAGGAGCAACTTGAGAGAGGTCTTGCGACTTGCATACAAGGCAAGAAGAACCTCAACGATCTCTTGACCAACCAAAAGGGAGGTGTGGCCAAGGAAGGGGTTGGGTACGTCCCCGACTCCAAGAACAAGAAGAAGAATGACAAGACCAAACGGCCTCCTCCTCTCATGCAAACCTTTGTGAGGGAGGGAGAGAGTGCCCCCGAGGAGAAGAAGAAGAATAATGTCAAGAAGGGCAATGTCACCCCTCCCAACAAAGCCGGCGATTTTAATCCTTCTTATGTGTTATGCCGTGCTAGTGATGGGCATGTTTA
Organism: Triticum aestivum; assembly: GCF_018294505.1. Lineage (NCBI taxonomy): Eukaryota > Viridiplantae > Streptophyta > Magnoliopsida > Poales > Poaceae > Triticum > Triticum aestivum. The sequence goes on from NC_057794.1 coordinate 517,173,744, forward strand.
TGCCAAATTTGTTGGTTCTCTTCATGAATACATTGAATGGTCTATTTGGGTTCCTAAGACCCTTGTTACTAACATCAAAGGACCCATTACAAAATGGGTACCTAAAACCAAGCATTGATCTCTTGTAGGTGTTTGCTTCCGGTGGTGGATCATGGTTGCTTGATAGCGGAGCTACAAATCATATGACCGGAAGCAAGGACTTGGTGGTGGACGTGCACAAGGTTCCATCTATGCCCACCAATGTCGAGTGGGGTGACGCCTCATCTTCTAAGGTATTGGGACTTGGCAAGGTGGTCATCTCTCATGATCTCACGATCGAGAAGGTCATGCTTGTTGAGTCCCTTGCATACAATTTACTTTCCGTTCGTCAACTTGCAATCATGGGCTTTGCCACTTTCTTTGATATCGATACCGTGGCCCTCTTGTGGAGCAAGACTCTTAAAGTAGCCTTTGTTGGGCATGTCGAGAACGGTCTATATGTGATTAACTTTTCGGAGCGACCCACTAAGACCGCGACATGCCTAATGGCTAAAGTTGATGTGGGATGGCTTTGGCATCGCCGTTTAGCCCATGTCAATATGAGATCTTTGCAAAGTCTCCTCAAGGGGGACCATGTCCGTGGACTAACGAATGTTAGTTTTGCTAAAGATCGTGCTTGCAGTGCCTGTATCGAAGGAAAGCTACATGAGAAGGCTCACCCTCCCACGACTATCATTTATTCAAAGAGGCCTTTGGAGCTCCTTCACATGGATCTCTTTGGGCCTCCATCCTTCGATAGTCTTGGAGGTAGGAAGTATTGCTTGGTGATTGTGGATGACTACTCAAGGTACACGTGGGTGTATTTCTTCAAGAGGAAGAGCGAGACCCAACAAACCGTCATTGACTTTGCAAATGAAGCACAACGTCAACACAATGCAAAGATCTTGACAATAAGAAGTGACAACGGCACCGAGTTCAAGAACTACACCTTGGATGAATTTCTTAGTGATGAGGGAATCAAGCATCAATATTCCGCACCATACACCCCTCAACAAAACGGTGTTGCGGAAAGGAAGAACCGGACGTTGATGGATGCGGCAAGGACCATGATGGCGGAGTTCAAGTCTCCGTACAACTTTTGGGCCGAAGCCATCAACACCGCGTGTCATGCATCCAATCGGCTCTACCTCCGCAAGGGCTTGAACAAGACTCCATATGAGATACTCACCGGTAACAAGCCCAACCTCAAGTACTTCCGGGTGTTCGGGTGTAAGTGTTTCATTCTCAAGAAAGGTGTTCGGTTGTCTAAATTTGAGGCTAGAGCTCATGAGGGCATATTTGTTGGTTATGCTACAAACTCTCATGCTTACCGTGTCCTCAATAAATCCACGGGACTTATTAAGGAGACATGTAACATGGAGTTTGATGAGAATAACAACTCCCAAGTGGAGCAAAGTGGCACTTGTGATGTAGGTGATGAAATTCCTCCTCAAGCCATAAGAAGAATGGGTGTTGGTTTTATCCTACCCATTGAGGAACCCCTTGTGGCCGAAGGAGAAGGACAATGCTCCACTCAAGTGGAGCCATCACCAACCCAAGGCCCACACGCTTCCGAAGAACAAAGTGAAGGCCCTCAACCTCATGAACAAGACCAAGGGCAAGATCATACTCAAGACGGTGTTGACACACCAAGTGATGCCCAAGGTCAAGTTCTCTCCCCCGAGCAAGTTCAAGATCAAGAACAAGTTCATGACGGCGCTCAAGATGATCAAGTAACCGCTCCTCAACTCACCACCGAGGAGGAATTAGAGCGTCGTGCCGCCAAGATTGCATCCAAGCTCTCCACCAAGGATCATCTCATGACGAATGTGCTTGGAAGCTTAAGAAAGGGGGTAAGCACTCGTAGACAATTAGCAAATTATTGTGAGCATCACGCGTTTGTCTCTTGTGTGGAACCCCACAAGGTCTATGAGGCGCTAGAAGATCCGGATTGGCTCAATGCCATGCACGAAGAACTCAACAACTTCGAGCGCAACAAAGTGTGGAGATTGGTGCCAAGGCCAACGGGGAACCACAATGTCATTGGAACCAAGTGGATATTCAAGAACAAGCAAGATGCCCATGGGATTATCATTCGCAACAAGGCTCGTTTGGTAGCACAAGGCTACTCCCAAGTCGAGGGTATCGACTACGGTGAAACCTTTGCTCCCGTTGCTCGTCTTGAATCCATTCGCTTGTTAATTGCATATGCTTCTCATCATAATTTTAAGTTACAACAAATGGATGTGAAGAGTGCTTTTCTTAATGGTCCCATTAATGAATTGGTTTACGTCAAGCAACCCCCCGGGTTCGAGGATCCCTACTTTCCCGATCATGTGTATCAACTCGATAAGGCGCTCTATGGCCTTAAACAAGCCCCACGTGCGTGGTATGACCACCTTACCGAGTTGTTACAAGACCGTGGTTTTGAAGTTGGGCTAATCGACCCCACTCTTTTTACTAAGAAGGTCAAAGGGGAGTTGTTTGTGTGCCAATTATATGTTGATGATATTATCTTTGGTTCTCCTAACAAAGCTTTCAATGAGGAATTTGCCGCTCTCATGACCTCAAAGTTCGAGATGTCCTCCATGGGAGAGTTGAAGTTCTTTCTAGGGTTCGAAGTGAAGCAAAGAAGAGAAGGAACTTTCATCAATCAATCCAAATACACTCAAGACATGCTCAAGAGATTCAAGCTAAGTGACGTCAAGCCGGCTTCCACTCCAATGCCCACCAAGTGCCAACTTGACTTAGATCCCAATGGTAAAGTGGTGGATCAAAAGGTATATCGTTCCATGATTGGATCCTTGCTTTACCTTTGTGCATCTAGACCGGACATCATGTTGAGTGTGGGAATTTGTGCACGGTTTCAAGCCGCACCTAAGGAAAGTCACTATGTGGCGGTCAAACGAATCTTTCGATATTTGGCTCATACCCCAAACTTTGGCCTATGGTACCCCAGAGGATCAAACTTCAAGCTTGTAGGGTACTCGGATTCCGATTGGGCGGGAGACAAAGTGGATAGGAAGTCCACTTCCGGAGGGTGCCAATTCCTTGGTTGCTCTTTGGTAAGTTGGTCTTCCAAAAAGCAAAGTTGTGTGTCTCTCTCGTCCACTGAGGCGGAGTATGTTGCCGCCGGTAGTTGTTGTGCTCAACTCCTATGGATGAGGCAAACTTTAAAGGATTACGGTGTCACTTGTGACAAAGTGCCTCTTTGGTGCGACAATGAAAGTGCCATCAAGATCTCTCATCGTCAACATTCAACGAAGCATATTGAGATCCGGTATCACTTCATCCGGGATCACATTAGACGAGGAGAGATCGAGCTCAACTATGTCAACACTCATGACAACCTTGCAGATATTTTCACGAAGCCCTTGGATGAAGCAAGATTTCGCGAGTTAAGGCATGAGCTAAATATCATTGATTCGAGCAATGTGGTTTGAACCCTTGCACACTCTACCACGCTCAACTTGTTGTCTAGTTTAGGTGTAGGCATGGACATAGGGGGGGTGTTATTCTCTCAATGAACTCTCCCTCCCCCCATTATGCATAAATTGATTGTGTCTTTCACATTAGCCATATTTGATGGTACTTGTGCTTCAAAGACGAGTTTTGGTCATGGACCCAAGGATAATTCTTCGCGGTGCCATACCAATTGACTCAAACATAGGTGGCCTCGTCCACCGTCCTCTCTTCGGGGAGTTGGAGTTAGCCTTGCTGTTCTCGTGTTGTGTTCTCTCTTTCTCTCTTTGCTCTTTGTGTTAGGTTCTCCTAGGGTGTTGTTTCTCTCCTGTTTTGTGCCCCTTCTTCCTCCCTTCAGATTGCACTCATTTGATCTTGGTTTGGGCTTAGGTGGTCGGGCGGTACAACCGGTACCATGAGCGGTTCTACCGCTGGTACCGGGTTGTGCCGTCCCAAGGGTTTCCGTTCGGTGCCTGGGCAGTTCCACCGCACAATCCCACGGTAACCCACGTCCGGTACTACCGGTTGTTGCCGTGCGGTACTACCACTGCCTTCCAGGCACCGGAAGTATCGCCTCCATCCACTGGTCTATACCAGATGAGCGGTACAACTGCTCCCCTAAGCGGTTCTACCGGGGCGTGCGTACGGGCCTATATATACTCGACGGGGCTGAAGGGTTGTCTTTTTCCCTTCGTCCTCGTTCCTCTTTTTCTTGCCCTAGCCGCCGGCCATCTCTACCCCTGCCCCGGAGTGCATCTCGCGCTTCGGATCCTTGGCTCTCCGTGGATTCTCTCCATGGAGGCCTTCCGAACTCTTCCCATGTATGGTGGTAATGCCTCGTGTTCATTGCCTCTAGATTTTTGTTTAGGGTTATTCCTTGCCTAGGGATTTACCCATCTTTCCGCGTTTAGTGTTCGATCTATGGCTTAGAAGAGTTCTTTGTTAGCCTCCTGTCTTGTTTGCAGCACTTAGAATTCGGAATATTACTTGTGTGATTCGTATTCCTCGGTTAGATCTATCTTCCCTGGTAGTGCCACTGTCAGCGGTTCTACCGCCCCTACAGGCGGTACAACCGCTGGAGCGGTACTACTGGCGGAAGACCCGGTACAACCGGAGTATATCAACCACTAAGCATTGTTCTATCTTCTCTGTTGTTGCAACTTGTTCCTTTTCTGCTAGTGGGTGCAATCCTTGTTGGAAATATGCCCTAGAGGCAATAATAAATTAGTTGTTATTATATTTCCTTGTTCATGATAATAGTTTATTATCCATGCTAGAATTGTATTGATAGGAAACTCAGATACATGTGTGGATACATAGACAACACCATGTCCCTAGTAAGCCTCTAGTTGACTAGCTCGTTGATCAATAGATGGTTACGGTTTCCTGACCATGGACATTGGATGTCATTGATAACGGGATCACATCATTAGGAGAATGATGTGATGGACAAAGACCCAATCCTAAGCCTAGCACAAGATCATGTAGTTCATATGCTAAAGCTTTTCTAATGTCAAGTATCATTTCCTTAGACCATGAGATTGTGCAACTCCCGGATACCGTAGGAGTGCTTTGGGTGTGCCAAACGTCACAACGTAATTGGGTGGCTATAAAGGTACACTACAGGTATCTCCGAAAGTGTCTGTTGGGTTGGCACGAATCGAGACTGGGATTTGTCACTCCGTGTAAACGGAGAGGTATCTCTGGGCCCACTCGGTAGGACATCATCATAATGTGCACAATGTGATCAAGGAGTTGATCACGGGATGATGTGTTACGAAACGAGTAAAAGAGACTTGCCGGTAACGAGATTGAACAAGGTATCGGGATACCAACGATCGAATCTCGGGCAAGTATCGTACCGATAGACAAAGGGAATTGCATACGGGATTGATTAAGTCCTTGACATCGTGGTTCATCCAATGAGATCATCGTGGAACATGTGGGAGACAACATGGGTATCCAGATCCCGCTATTGGTTATTGACCGGAGAACGTCTCGGTCATGTCTACATGGTTCCCGAACCCGTAGGGTCTACACACTTAAGGTTCGGTGACGCTAGGGTTGTAGGGATATGTATATGCAGTAACTCGAATGTTGTTCGGAGTCCTGGATGAGATCCCGGACATCACGAGGAGTTCCGGAATGGTCCGGAGGTAAAGAATTATATATAGGAAGTGCTATTTCGGCCATCGGGACAAGTTTCGGGGTCACCGGTATTGTACCGGGACCATCGGAAGGGTCCCGGGGGTCCACCGGGTGGGGCCACCTATCCCGGAGGGCCCCATGGGCTGAAGTGGGAAGGGATCCAGCCCAAAGTGGGTTGGGGCGCCACTTTCCCCTAGGGCCCATGCGCCTAGGGTGAGGGAAACCCTAAAGGAAGAGTCCTAGAAGGGGAAGGCACCTCCTAGGTGCCTTGGGGAGGAGGGATTCCTCCCTTGGCCGCCGCCCCCCTAGGAGATTGGATCTCCTAGGGCCGGCGCCCCCCCTTAGGCCCCCTATATATAGTGGGGGGAAGGGAGGACCTCTCACCTTTGCCTTTGGTGCCTCCCTCTCCCTCTCCAACACCTCCTCCTCCTCCATAGTGCTTGGCGTAGCCCTGCCGGAGTACTGCAGCTCCACCATCACCACGCCGTCGTGCTGCTGTTGGAGCCATCTTCCTCAACCTCTCCTTCCCCCTTGCTGGATCAAGAAGGAGGAGACGTCGCTGCTCCGTACGTGTGTTGAACGCGGAGGTGTCGTCCGTTTGGCGCTAGGATCATCGGTGATTTGGATCACGACGAGTACGACTCCATCAACCCCGTTCTCTTAAACGCTTCCGCGCGTGATCTACAAGGGTATGTAGATCCACTCCTCCCTCATTGCTAGATGACTCCATAGATAGATCTTGGTGACACGTAGGAAAATTTTGAATTTATGCTACGTTCCCCAACAGTGGCATCATGAGCTAGGTCTATGCGTAGTTTCTATGCACGAGTAGAACACAAAGTAGTTGTGGCGTTGATTTTGTTCAATATGCTTACCGTTACTAGTCCAATCTTGATTCGGCGGCATTGTGGGATGAAGCGGCCCGGACCGACCTTACACGTACTCTTACGTGAGACTGGTTCCACCGACTGACATGCACTAGTTGCATAAGGTGGCTAGCGGGTGTCTGTCTCTCCCACTTTAGTCGGATCGGATTCGATGAAAAGGGTCATTATGAAGGGTAAATAGCAATTGACATATCATGTTGTGGTCTTTGCGTAGGTAAGAAACGTTCTTGCTAGAAACCCATAGCAGCCACGTAAAACATGCAAACAACAATTAGAGGAAGTCTAACTTGTTTTTGCAGGGTATGCTATGTGATGTGATATGGCCAAAGAATGTGATGAATGATATATGTGATGTATGAGATGATCATGTTCTTGTAATAGGAATCACGACTTGCATGTCGATGAGTATGACAACCGGCAGGAGCCATAGGAGTTGTCCTAATTTATTTATGACCTGCGTGTCAACATAAACGTCATGTAATTACTTTACTTTATTGCTAACCGTTAGCTGTAGAAGTAGAAGTAATAGTTGGTGAGACAACTTCATGAATACACGATGATGGAGATCATGGTGTCATGCCGGTGACGATGATGATCATGGAGCCCCGAAGATGGAGATCAAGAGGAGCAAAGTGATGATGGCCATATCATGTCACTATTTGATTGCATGTGATGTTTATCATGTTTATGCATCTTGTTTACTTAGAACGACGGTAGTAAATAAGATGATCCCTCATAATAATTTCAAGAAAGTGTTCCCCCTAACTGTGCACTGTTGCGACAGTTCGTTGTTTCGAAGCACCACGTGATGATCGGGTGTGATAGATTCTAACGTTCACATACAACGGGTGTAAGACAGATTTGCACACGCAAAACACTTAGGTTGACTTGACGAGCCTAGCATGTACAGACATGGCCTCGGAACACAAGAGACCGAAAGGTCGAGCATGAGTCGTATGGTAGATACGATCAACATGAAGATGTTCACCGATGTTGACTAGTCCGTCTCACGTGATGATCGGACACGGCCTAGTTGACTCGGATCATGTAATCACTTAGATGACTAGAGGGATGTCTATCTGAGTGGGAGTTCATAAGATGAACTTAATTATCCTGAGCATAGTCAAAAGGTCTTCACAAATTATGTCGTAGCTCGTGCTTCAGTTCTACTGTTTAGATATGTTCCTAGAGAAAAATTAGTTGAAAGTTGATAGTAGCAATTATGCAGATAGTAAAAGGCTTGTGTCCTTAATGCACCGCTCAGTGTGCTGCACCTTGGACATTGTCTGTGGATGTTGCGAACATCTGACATACACATTTTGATAACTACGTGATAGTTCAGTTAAACGGTTTAGAGTTGAGGCACCGAAGACATTTTAAAACGTCGCGAGACATATGAGATGTTTCGAGGGCTGAAATTGGGATTTTAGGCTCGTGCCCACGTCAAGAGGTATAAGACCTCCGACGATTTTCTTAGCCTGCAAACTAAGGGAGAAAAGCTCAATTGTTGAGCTTGTGCTCAGATTGTCTGAGTACAATAATCATTTGAATCAAGTGGGAGTTGATCTTCCAAATGAGATAGTGATGTTTCTCCGAAGTCATTACCACCAAGCTGCTAGAGCTTCGTGATGAACTATAATGTATCGGGGACATATATGATGATCCTTGAGATATTCGCGATGTTTGACACCACAAAAGTAGAAATCAAGAAGGAGCATCAATTGTTGATGGTTTGTGAAACCACTAGTTTCAAGGAGGGCAAGGGAAAAAGGGATGCTTCATGAAACGGCAAATCAGCTGCTGCTCTAGTGAAGAAACCCAAGGTTGAACCCAAACCCGAGACTAAGTGCTTCTGTAATAAGGGGAACAGCCACTGGAGCAGAATTACCCTAGATACTTGGTAGATGAGAAGGCTGGCAAGGTCGATAGAAGTATATTGGATATACATTGTGTTGATGTGTACTTTACTAGTACTCCTAGTAGCACCAGGGTATTAGATACCGGTTCGGTTGCTAAGTGTTAGTAACTTGAAATAAAAGCTACGGAATAAACGGAGACTAGCTAAAGGTGAGCTGACGATATGTGTTGGAAGTGTTTCCAATGTTGATATGATCAAGCATCGCACGCTCCCTCTACCATCGAGATTGGTGTTTGCGTTGAGCATAGACATGATTGGATTATGTCTATCGTGATACGGTTATTCATTTAAGGAGAATAACGGTTACTCTGTTTATTTGAATAATACCTTCAATGGTCTTGCACCTAAAATGAATGGTTCATTGAATCTCGATCATAGTGATACACATGTTCATGCCAAAAGATATAAGATAGTAATGATAGTACCACCTACTTGTGGCACTGCCACTTAAGTCATATCGGTATAAAACACATGAAGAAGCTCCATGTTGATGGATCTTTGGACTCACTCATTTTTGAAAGGATTGAGACATGTGAACCATGTTTGTTGGTAGATATGCATGAAGAAACTCTATACAGATGGATCGTTTGGACTCACTTGATTTTGAATCACTTGAGACATGCAAATCATACCACATGGGCAAGATGACTGAAAGCCTTCTTTTCAGTAAAATGGAACTAGAAAGCAACTTGTTGGAAGTAATACATTTTGATGTGTGCAGTCCAATGAGTGCTGAGGCATGTAGTGGATATCGTTATGTTCTTACTTCATAGATGATTTGAGTAGATGTTGAGTATATTTACTTGATGAATCACGAGTCTAAATTATTGAAAGGTTCAAGTAATTTCAGGGTGAAGTTGAAAGATCGTCGTGACAAGAGGATAAAATATCTATGATTTGATCATAGAGATGAATATCTGAATTACGAGTTTGGCATAGAATTAAGACATTGTGGAAATTGTTTCACAACTAATACAGCCTGGAACACCATAGTGTGATGGTGTGTCCGAACATCATAACTACACCCTATTGGATATCATGCATACCATGATGTCTCTTATCGAATTACCACGATAGTTTATGGGTTAGGCATTAGAGACAACCACATTCACTTTAAATAGGGCACCATGTAATTCCGATGAGATGACACCGTATGAACTATGGTTTAGAGAAACCTAAGCTGTCATTTCTTAAAAGTTTGGGGCTGCGACGCTTATGCGAAAAAGTTTCAGGCTGATAAGCTCGAACCCAAAGCGGATAAATGCATCTTCATAGGACACCCAAAACAGTTGGGTATACCTCCTGTCTCAGATCCGAAAGCAATAAGGGATTGTTTCTAGAATCAGGTCCTTTCTCGAGGAAAAGTTTCTCTCGAAAGAATTGAGTGGGAGGATGGTGGAGACTTGATGAGGTTATTGAACCGTCTCTTCAACTAGTGTGTGGCAGGGCACAGGAAGTTGTTCCTGTGGCACCTACATCAATTGAAGTGGAAGCTTATGATAATGATCATGAAACTTCAGATCAAGTCACTACCAAACCTCGTGGGATGACAAGGATGCGTACTACTTCAGAATGGTACGTGATCCTGTCTTGGAAGTCATGTTGCTAGATAACAATGAACCTACGAGCTATGGAGAAGCGATGGTGGGCCCGGATTCCGATAAATGGCTCAAGGCCATAAAATCCGAGAGAGGATCCATGTATGAAAACAAAGTGTAGACTTTGGCAGAACGGCTCGATGGTCGTAAGGCTGTTGAGTACAGATGGATTTTAAAAGGAAGATGGACAATGATGGTAAGTATCACCATCAAGAAAGCTCGACTTGTCGTTAAAATCTTTTCCGACAAGTTCAAGGAGTTGACTACGATGAGACTTTCTCACTCGTAGCGATGTTAAGAGTCTGTTGGAATTATATTAGCGATTACTGCATTATTTATGAAATCTTGCAGATAGGATGTCAAAACATTGTTTCCTCGACGATTTTCTTGAGGAAAGGTTGCATGTGATACAACCGGAAGGTTTTGTCAATCCTGAAAGATGCTAATAAGTATGCAAAGCTCCAACAATCCTTCTAAGGACTGGAGTACGCATCTCGGAGTTGGAGTGTATGCTTTGATAATATGATCAAAGTTTTGGGTGTATACAAAGTTTATGAGAAACTTGTATTTCCAAAGAAGTGAGTGGGAGCACTATAGAATTTCTGATGAGTATATGTTGTTGACATATTGTGGATCAGAAATGACGTAGAATTTCTGGAAAGCATATAGGGTTATTTGAAAGGTGTTTTTCAATGAAAGCCTGGATTAAGCTACTTGAACAATGAGCATCAAGATCTATAAGGATAGATCAAAATGCTTAATGGTACTTTCAAATGAGCACATACCTTGACATGATCTTGAAGGTGTTCAAGATGGGTCAGTCAAAGAAGGAGTTCTTGCCTGAGTTGTAAGGTATGAAGTTAAGACTTAAAGCTCGACCACGGCAGAATAGAGAGAAAGGACGAAGGTCGTCCCCTATGCTTAAGACATAGGCCCTACAGTATGCTACGCTGTGTACCGCACCTGATGTGTGCCTTGCCACATATCTGGCAAGAGGGTACAAAGGTAATCTAGGAGTAGATCACCAGATAGCGGTCTAAATTATCCTTAGAGGAATAAGGATATGTTTCTCGGTTATGGAGGTGATAAAGAGTTCGACGTAAAGAATTACGTCGATGCAAGCTTAACACCTATCCGGATAGCTCTGAGTAGAGATACCGGATACGTATAATGGAGCAACAATTTAGAATAGCTCCAAGTAGAACAGTTATTTGAAATGGCTCCAAATATAGCGTAGTAGCTACATCTACAAGATGACATAGAGATTTGCGAAGTACATACGGATCTGAAAGATTCAGACCCGTTGACTATAACATCTCTCACAAGCATAACATGATCAAACCCAGAACTCATCGAGTGTTAATCACATGGTAATGTGAACTAGATTATTGACTCTAGTAAACTCTTTGGGTGTTAGTCACATAGGGATGTGACCTTGAGTGTTAATCACATATCGATGCGAACTGGATTATTGACTCTAGTGCAAGTGGGAGACTGTTGGAAATATGCCCTAGAGGCAATAATAAATTAGTTGTTATTATATTTCCTTGTTCATGATAATCATTTATTGTCCATGCTAGAATTGTATTGATAGGAAACTCAGATACATGTGTGGATACATAGACAACACCATGTCCCTAGTAAGCCTCTAGTTGACTAGCTCGTTGATCAATAGATGGTTACGGTTTCCTGACCATGGACATTGGATGTCATTGATAACGGGATCACATCATTAGGAGAATGATGTGATGGACAAAGACCCAATCCTAAGCCTAGCACAAGATCATGTAGTTCGTATGCTAAAGCTTTTCTAATGTCAAGTATCATTTCCTTAGACCATGAGATTGTGCAACTCCCGGATACCGTAGGAGTGCTTTGGGTGTGCCAAACGTCACAACGTAACTGGGTGGATATAAAGGTACACTACAGGTATATCCGAAAGTGTTTGTTGGGTTGGCACGAATCGAGACTGGGATTTGTCACTCCGTGTAAAAGGAGAGGTATCTCTGGGCCCACTCGGTAGGACATCATCATAATGTGCACAATGTGATCAAGGAGTTGATCACGGGATGATGTGTTACGAAACGAGTAAAAGAGACTTGCCGTAACGAGATTGAACAAGGTATCGGGATACCAACGATCGAATCTCGGGCAAGTATCGTACCGATAGACAAAGGGAATTGCATACGGGATTGATTAAGTCCTTGACATCGTGGTTCATCCGATGAGATCATCATGGAACATGTGGGAGCCAACATGGGTATCCAGATCCCGCTGTTGGTTATTGACCGGAGAACGTCTCGGTCATGTCTACATGGTTCCCGAACCCGTAGGGTCTACACACTTAAGGTTCGGTGACGCTAGGGTTGTAGGGATATGTATATGCAGTAACCCGAATGTTGTTCGGAGTCCTGCATGAGATCCCGGACGTCACGAGGAGTTCCGGAATGGTCCGGAGGTAAAGAATTATATATAGGAAGTGCTATTTCGGTCATCGAGACAAGTTTTGGGGTCACCGGTATTGTACCGGGACCACCGGAAGGGTCCCGGGGGTCCACCGGGTGGGGCCACCTATCCCGGAGGGCCCCATGGGCTGACGTGGGAAGGGATCCAGCCCAAAGTGGGCTGGGGCGCCACTTTCCCCTAGGGCCCATGCGCCTAGGGTGGGGGAAACCCTAAAGGAAGAGTCCTAGAAGGGGAAGGCACCTCCTAGGTGCCTTGGGGAGGAGGGATTCCTCCCTTGGCCGCCGCCCCCCTAGGAGATTGGATCTCCTAGGGCCGGCGCCCCCCCTTAGGCCCCCTATATATAGTGGGGGGAAGGGAGGACCTCTCACCTTTGCCTTTGGTGCCTCCCTCTCCCTCTCCAACACCTCCTCCTCCTCCATAGTGCTTGGCGTAGCCCTGCCGGAGTACTGCAGCTCCACCATCACCACGCCGTCGTGCTGCTGTTGGAGCCATCTTCCTCAACCTCTCCTCCCCCCTTGCTGGATCAAGAAGGAGGAGACGTTGCTGCTCCGTACGTGTGTTGAACGCGGAGGTGCCGTCCGTTCGGCGCTAGGATCATCGGTGATTTGGATCACGACGAGTACGACTCCATCAACCCCGTTCTCTTGAACGCTTCCGCGCGCGATCTACAAGGGTATGTAGATCCACTCCTCCCTCGTTGCTAGATGACTCCATAGATAGATCTTGGTGACACGTAGGAAAATTTTGAATTTATGCTACGTTCCCCAACAATCCTCTCATCCTTGTTGGGTTTTTGTGTGTTCTTTTCGTGTGTGTGCTCAGGTGGCTCTAGTTCTCGCTCTGCTCCTCGCAAGACCAAGAAGAGGGCACGAAGGACCTTGCGCCCGATTATGTCAGATGATGAAGAAGTTGTGATTCCCACCAAGCCCACTCGCCGTGAAAAGTCTGCAGCTGCTAAGCAACGTGTGGTCATGCAGTTGCATCGTTGGAAAGCCAAGGATTGGGAAGCCTACCGCTCAAAGAATCCATATGAGGTTCCCATTGCTCCCCGTTGGACCACTGTTCAGTTCCGGAATGAGATGCAAGTGCGGATTGTTCATGAACTCTTTGAGCACAATAAGAATAGATATGCCAAGCAGTGGACGATTGATTTTGATCATTGGAGGAACAACATGGAGTATTTTGGTGAGGCGTTACCTCTCTGCGAGGAGTTTGATCTTGTCAAGATCATGTCAGTCAACTGTGACTTTGATGTTCAACTCATCCATCAGTTCTATGCCACGGTTCATTTTGGGGAAGACGATGCGCGCACTCTCACCTTCATGTGTCGCGATGAATTGTTTCACGTTCCCTGGAGGGCTTTCTGCAATGCTATTGGGTATGAGGATACCGGTCTGCAAGGAAGGGGTGGCATTCGCCCTCATGATTTTCCTGAGTCCATGCCTAAGGAGAAGCTTGCCCCTCTGTACATTTGGGGCCGTGGGATTATTGGAGAATCCAAGGATTTGGAGAAGGTCTATGACATCATGCACCGAGTGTTCCGCAATGTGCTCTTGCCCAAAGTGGGCAATCAAGATGAAATTCATGGATATCTAGTTGATTTGATGGTTGCTATGAAGACCATGGTGGGGACTGGGGCAACGTTTGATGTGTCAAATTGGCTGTGGCATGAGATGTACAACATGGTCATCTACCGTAAAGTCCCAATCTACGCTCCGTTTGTCATGTGCTTTCTGAACTCTGTGTGGGCTGTTCGTCGTCCTGGAGAGCTCCTCACTTCTCCAGACAACCTCACTGTTCATGAGGTCAAGCTCCTTAAGAAGAAGAAGCATGCCGAGCCTCGCTTCCCTGAACATGCTCCTGAGGATGTCTATGCTACTTCTGACGATGAGGACTTTGAGCTGGAGCCAGGGGTCAAGCCTTCGTGGGTGGCCAAACTTACTACCAAGGTAAAGAAGACCTTTTGTCTCCAGGCTGACATTCAGAAGAAGATGTATGAGGCACATGTCAATGAGAAGCTCGCACGGCGTCGCCATATTGCAATGATGAAGCACCTCAACATGCAGGTTCAGAATGGCTCTGAGAAGAGCACCACCCCAGAGGAGCATTGGATCTCTACCCATAGCACCTGGACTGATGATGAAGCCCCTCCCCAGCCATCATCCTCGTTTGCAGCAGCTGACAATGCCATGGAAGAATCTGATCACGACGATGATGACGACTCTGATGATGAAGATCCAGATGCGACTGAGGAGTCAGAGGAGGACGCCTGAGCTTTGGGTCGCTAGCTTCGCTCTTTTCCTTTTTGGTGTCTTGATGCCAAAGGGGGAGAGAGGGTTCTATAGGTCTCGGGGATCTGCTTGGGTTTTTTTCTCGTGTTTTTGTGTTTGTTTGTGGACTTGTTTCGTTCCGTGCTGTGTGTGAGACTTGCTAGACTTGCTACTCCGTTTATTCGTAGGTCTTTATCATTTTTATTGCCTCTAAGTATTATATTGTCTATCCTTTTGAGCTCAGAGTGATGAGTCTATAAAATCTAGGGGGAGTCTAGTCCTGAAAGTGTGCCCATGCTTTCTAACAGCTAGTACTTGTTGGGGCACACATTCAGGGGGAGTTTCGTCTAGATTTCATTGACTTATCTCTTGCAAATCATGTTGTTGTCATCATCCACCAAAAAGGGGGAGATTGAAAGGGCATTTCCCTACTTTATGTTTTGGATGATGATGACAACCATTTGTGGTCTAAACGTGTGCTATATGTTTCAGGTTCTCGATGCTTAGGCTTACATCGGATTGCTATTACCTCTCGAAGGAAAAGATCAAAGACGTGTCCTCTACGTTTCTATTTTCTTTGGTCGTAGAGTACCCGTACTATCAAGAGGGAATCCTCATTAGGAAGCTCTGGGGGAATCAGTTCACGTACACTTTTTTCACCCTCTCTTTGCCTTCCTCAGGTATGTGTGAGAGAGAGAGTTTTCCTTGCCTCTTCCCCTCTTTCCTGCTCATTGTTTCTGCCCAGCGGTTGTACCGCTCTCTGGAGCGGTTGTACCGCTGGGTCTTGTCGCTCACCAGCTCTTGCTCGAGCGGTTGTACCGCTGCCTCCGGGCGATGGTACCGCCACCATGCTCTGCAACAGCTAGGGCGGTGGTTCCGTCCATATACCGCTCAAGTACCGCTCTCGCCTCTGGTTTGATGCTATTCTTGGGCGGTAGTGGCCCGGTTGGTCCGGTCGTTCCACGATGACCGGTACCACCGGTGGTCCGAGCGGTTCTTCCGCTCAGAACTTAGCTGCCCAAGAGCTTAAGGCCATGCGGTTGTTCCGACCAGGCACCGCCCAAGTACCGGTCAAGCTCCTGTTTTGATGCGGTGGTTGTGCGGTAGCCAGGCGGTTAGTCCGGTTATCTTTCTTAGTCGGTACTACCGCCCGCCTGTCCGGTTGTACCGCTTGGTAGGGTTCTGCTGTTACACCGTGAGTCCTGGTTGTACCGGGACGAGGACCGGTTGTACCACTGCTGTGCAAAAATGCAGTAACGGTTGGAAATTGAGGGTGACTATATAAGGGAGCTTCTCCCACCTACCACTCCCACCTTTGACCTCTCTCACTCCACCATTGATGCCCTTCAAGCTCTTTTGCCCGATCTCTCTCTCTAGCCACTCAAACTTGTTGATTTGCTAGGGATTGAAGGAGGAGACCTAGATCTACACTTCCACCAAAGGATATTTGGTTCCCCCATACTTTCTTGTGTGGATTTTGTTACTCTTGGGTGTTTGAGCACCCTAGACGGTTGAGGTCACCTCGGAGCCATATTCCATTATGGTGAAGCTTCATGGTTTTGTTGGGAGCCTCCAATTAAGTTGTGGAGAGAGCCCCAACCTTGTTTGTAAAGGTTCGGTAGCCGCCTTCAAGGGCACCAATAGTGAATCACGGCATCTCGCATTGTGTGAGGGCGTGAGGAGAATACGGTGGCCCTAGTGGCTTCTTGGGGAGCATTGTGCCTCCACACCGCTCCAACGGAGACGTACTTCCTCTCAAAGGGAAGGAACTTCGGCAACACATCCTCGTCTCCACCATCTCCACTCTTGGTTATCTCGTGCCTTTATTTAAGCAAGCTTACTTATTTCATTCCTCTTGCTTGCTTGTGTACCTATCCTCGTTGCATCATATAGGTTGCTCACCTAGTTGCATTTCTAGACAACCTATTTTGATGCAAAGTTTAATTTGTTAAAGAAAAGCTAAAAATTGTTAGTTGCCTATTCACCCCCCCTCTAGTCAACCATATCGATCCTTTCACTTTCACAAGTGCGGCACCCCGAACTTATAGCACTATATGCATCGGCTCCGAATCATGATTTGAGTCAATAGTTGGGTTTGCCCGGCTCCTATGTTGTGGTGCCTTACGTTCCGCTCTATCGGCTAAGGTAGCACTAGGAGAACCACTGCGATTGTGCCCCGGTTCAGCTGGGTTAAGCACCTCAGTGGAGAAAGCTAAAACTGACTGTCATGATGTGGCGAGAGACCGGTCGCTGTTCGAGAGGTTTTTCGAGTCCCTAAAGGCTTATGCCGCTTCGAGCGAGGAGCTGGCTTTGTCCGGCCAAGGCGTGGATAGCGCCCCGAACTCGGTCTTCCGAACTAGGGGCTTCGCCGAAATTTAAAATTATAGAGTTCTATGGCTAAGTGAGAGTGTTCAAGCATTATAGTCCGATTGCCTGGTTCGTTGTGCTGAGCGCCTCCCTTGAAGGACCCAACTATGGGAAAAAAGCGCTCAGGTTTATCCCGAACACCCCAGCACTAGTGGCACGGGGGCAAAAGCCGACGACTGGCCATCTCTCAATTTTTGATAAACGGCCGCACAGAAAGTAATATTTTAAATTCAATAAGCATTGCTTAGCGCATATGAACAAGTTTTCAGCGCACAGGATAAACACGAGCGAGTTCATTCAAATATCACATCCTTGGTACATTCATCCGCCACAAGGCGGGCACCTGCAAGAACATCCTTGTAGTAGTTCTCGGGCTTGCGATGCTCCTTCCCCAGCGGCGGCCCATCCTTCACAAGCTTCTCACCGTCCAGCTTACCCCAGTGCACCTTTGCACGGGCAAGGGCCCGATGGGCACCTTCGATGCAGACGGAGCGCTTGATGACCTCAAGCCTCAGACAGGCCTCCACCAGCCGCTGCACCAGCCCGAAATAGCTCCTAGGCAGGGCCTCTCCGGACCATAGCCGAACTATGAAGCCCTTCATGGCCTGCTCGGCCGCCTTGTGGAGCTCGACCAGCTGTTTCAGCTGGTCGCTCAAGGGCACAGGGTGTCCGGCCTCAAAATACTGAGACCAGAACACCTTCTCCGTCGAGCTACCCTCTTCAGCTTGATAGAATGCGGCGGCGGTGGATACGCTGCAGGGAAGATCTGCGAATGCCCCTGGAGAGCTCCGGATTCGGGTAAGTAACAGGTAGTTCACTTTTATATTTCTGCTTTGCATAAAGAATGCCTTACTCGCTGCTATCTTCCTCATCTCCTCCAACTCTTGGAGGGCCTTTTGGGCTTCGGCCTTGGCAGCCTCTAGGGCCGTTGCAAGCTCGGATGCTTGCGCCTTCAACTCCAGCTCCAAACTCTCATCTTTTTTCATGAGAGCCTGAAGCTCTTGCTGCACCTCGCCGACCTGAGCCCCAAGTTTGTCTCGCTCGGTGTGCTCCGCGGCTGTTTTCTTTTCGGCCTCAGACAGCGCCTGCTTAAGGGTCGCCACCTCAGTCGTGGCCCCTACAATAAGCAGTACAATCCTGTTACTCTTTTTGCAATCAAGCCTTTTTATAGGCACTTTTTCTGTAAGGTATTTCTTACCTTCTTCCTCCTCGAGCCGCCGCTTGGCAAGGCCGAGCTCTTGCTCGGCCCGCTCGAGGTCCTGCTTCAGGACACCCACCTCCGCAGTTAGTGCGGCGGTGGATAGCAGCGAAGCCTGCATACACATATTGACTCTTTTTTGTTAGACTCCTGCGATGTTTAATAGATCCTCTATTCGGCTTTTCTTTCCGAACGCCAAACAGAGCATCAGGGGCTACTGTCTATGCGGTAATATTTTTACTTACCTCGAAACCTGTTAGAAGGCTAGCGCAAGCTTCAGTCAGTCCGCTCTTGGCGGACTGAACCATCTGAATCACCGTACTCATAATAGTACGGTGCCCCTCGTCAATGGAGGCATCGTCAAGCACCTCCAGCAGATTGTCTGGCACCTCCGGTTGGACGGAGGCCGCCGGCTCAGAAGGCTTGCTCCTCTTGGAAGGAGTTCACCTACCGCGGTCCGGAACTGTGGAAGATTCTGGTGCGGCGTCCGGCACCAAGACGGACTGAGAGCCCTGGGGAGCCTTATCCCCTTCACTCCTGGAGTCCGGAAGGTTGCCTTGTGGCTCCTCCGGGACCACCTCCTCCTGCCCCAGAGCTTGTCGCGACGCCACTTCGGCGTCGTCTGCAGTGCGGGGGGAGACAGCGGGCGGAACTGAGTTCACGTCCGATGAGTCCAGGAAGCCGCCCGACGATTCGTCGAATTCGTCCCGGGGCGGACTGCATAATTACATTCGATATTAGGGAAAGCTCGGCAACAAAGGAACATCATGAGTTACTCTGATATCCGAACTTACGATTTCGCCGAACGCTTGGCCCTATTTGGCCACTCCTCTTTGTCCTCTTCGGTGTTGGGGGCGTAGTCCGGCGGAGGGGTCTTCCTTTTCCTAGACCCCTCGGCCTCCCCCGTTGGGGCGACCTTCCTCTTCTCTCCTCCCTCCGCGGGGGGGGAGGGAGAGTTTTCTTCTTCCTCCTCCTCATTTTCGCGGGAGGAGGGCGTCTCGGACTCGTCAGATGACGAGTCCAACACCACCACGTTGCGGGCACTCTTTCGAGTCCCCGTGGTCTTCTTCTTCTTGGCCTTCTTCTCCGGCACCACATAAGGCGCCGGAACCAGCAGCTTCTCTAGTAGAGCTGGGGCTGGGTCTTCGGGCAGCGGAGCCGGACAATTAATCGGTCCGGATATCGCCCGCCAAGCCTGTCAAAGGTAAGGGAGTTTTTTAGATCCCGCATAGAGTCAAACTATGAAAAAAGCTTAACATCCTGTAAATGGTGTAGATGGCATACCTCGCTAGCGTGACGCTGCGAGCTGTATCCGCGGTCCTCGGAAGCGGATGCGGGAGCCTCGGCGCCTTTGAATAGCATCTTCCAGGCGTCTTCGTACGTTGTGTCGAAGAGCCTGCTGAGGGTTTGATGCTGCGCCGGGTCGAACTCCCACAGATTAAAATCCCGTTGTTGGCACGGGAGGATCCGGCGGACGAGCATAACCTGGATTACATTAACAAGCCGGACTGGCTTGTTCACCAGGGACTGGATGCATGTTTGCAATCCGGTCACCTCTTTTTCGTCACCCCACGACAGGCCCGTCTCTTTCCAGGACATAAGCCGCGTGGGGGGTCCGGGTCAGAACTCGGGGGCTGCGGTCCATTTCGGATCGCGCGGCTCGGTGATATAAAACCACCCGGATTGCCATCCCTTTAGGGTCTCCACGAAAGAGCCCTCGAACCATAGGACGTTGGCCATCTTGCCCGCCATGGCGCCTCCGCACTCCGCCTGGCTGCCGTGCACCACCTTGGGCTTGACGTTGAAGGTCTTGAGCCAGAGGCCGAAATGGGGGCGGACGCGGAGAAAAGCCTCGCACACGACGATAAACGCCGAGATGTTGAGGATGAAGTTCGGAGCCAGATCGTGGAAATCCAGGCCGTAGTAGAACATGAGCCCCCGGACAAATGGGTGGAGTGGAAAACCCAGTCCGCGGAGGAAGTGGGGGAGAAATACTACCCTCTCATGGGGCCTTGGGGTGGGAAGAAGCTGCCCCTCTTCGGGAAGCCGGTGCGCGATGTCCTTGGACAGGTATCCGGCCTTCCTTAGCTTCTTGACTTTGCCCTCCGTGGCGGAGGAGACCATCCACTTGCCTCCCGCTCCGGACATTGCTGGAGAAGGTTGAGGTGGGAAGTGCGGGCTTGGGCGCTGGAGCTCGGGTATGCAGGAGATGGATAGGCAAGGGAGGAAGAAGGCGTAGGTAAAAAGGTGGATCCTTGTCCCCTTATATGGGCGGATGCGGTTGTGCGTCCCCACCTGCCTAGTAAAACTCGCTTGCCTCCCAAGCGCCATGATAAGTGGCGCGGTTGGGTTACCCACGTCCGTATTGATGAGAATCCCGTAAAAGGGGGGTACACGATCTCTGCTTTGACAAGACGTGCCAAGGAAACCGCCTCGCAAAACACGCTAAGGTGGAAAAGTGAAAACGATTCGAGTGAAGGACTTGGCTGTAGTGTGATGACGCACTGCGGAATACCTCAGCAGATTTGATTTGTGTTAATATTATTCTCTCTATGGCAATATGTGGAAGCTCATTTTGCAGAGTCGGACACTACTCTTGGTGTTTACAATCTTCTATGAAGGACTTGGAGGAGGAACCCGCCTTGCAATGCCGAAGACAATTTGCGCGCCGGACTCGTCGTCATTGAAGCCTGGTTCAGGGGCTACTGAGGAGTCCTGGATTAGGGGGTGTTCGGGTAGCCGGACTATACCTTCAGCCGGACTCCTGGACTATGAAGATACAATATTGAAGACTTCATCCCGTGTCCGGATGGGACTCTCCTTGGCGTGGAAGGCAAGCTTGGCAATGCGGATATTGAAGATCTCCTACCATTGTAACCGACTCTATGTAACCCTAACCCTATCCGGTGTCTATATAAACCGGAGGGTTGTACTCCGTAGGCAATCAACTCCATATACAACAATCATACCATAGGCTAGCTTCTAGGGTTTAGCCTCCTTGATCTCGTGGTAGATCTACTCTTGTACTACCCATATCATCAATATTAATCAAGCAGGGCGTAGGGTTTTACCTCCATCAAGAGGGCCCGAACCTGGGTAAAACATCGTGTTCCCTGCCTCCTGTTACCATCCGGCCTAGACGCACAGTTCGGGACCCACTACCCGAGATCCGCCGGTTTTGACACCGACAACGACTTTGGAACCATTTCCCACACGCATCGTCACCTCATCCTTAGCCAATCTTCGCTTAATCCGTAGCCCCTGTTTCGAGTTGCAAATATTAGCAACAGAACCAGTATCAAATACCCAGGCGCTACTGCGAGCATTAGTAAGGTACACATCAATAACATGTATATCAAATATACCTTTCACTTTGCCATCCTTCTTATCCGCCAAATACTTGGGGTAGTTCTGCTTCCAGTGACCAGTCCCTTTGTAGTAGAAGCACTCAGTCTCAGGCTTAGGTCCAGACTTGGGCTTCTTCACTTGAGCAGCAACTTGCTTGTCGTTCTTCTTGAAGTTCCCCTTCTTCCCTTTGCTCTTTTTCTTGAAACTAGTGGTCTTTTTAACCATCAACACTTGATGCTCCTTCTTGATTTCTACCTTTGTAACTTTTAGCATCGAAGCTCGGGAATTGTCTTATCCATCCCTTGCATATTATAGTTCATCACGAAGCTTTTGTAGCTTGGTGGCAGTGATTGAAGAACTCTGTCAATGACACTATCATCAGGAAGATTAACTCCCAGTTGAGTCAAGTGGTTGTGGTACCCAGACATTGTGAGTATATGTTCACTGACAGAACTATTCTCCTCCATCTTGCAGCTATATATAGAACTCATTGGAGACTTCATATCTCTCAATCTAGGCATTTGCTTGAAATATTAACTTCAACTCCTGGAACATCTCATATGCTCCATGACTTCCAAAACGTCGTTGAGGTACCGATTCTAAGCCGTAAAGCATGGCACACTGAACTATCGAGTAGTCATCAGCTTTGCTCTGCCAGACGTTCATAACATCTGGTGTTGCTCCTGCAGCGGGCTTTGCACCTAGCGGTGCTTCTAGGACGTAATTCTTCTGTGCAGCAATGAGGATAATCCTCAAGTTACGAACCCAGTCTGTATAGTTGCTACCATCATCTTTCAAATTAGCTTTCTCTAGGAACGCATTAAAATTCAACGGAACAACAGCACGGGCCATTTATCTACAACAACATAGACATGCAAAATACTATCAGGTACTAAGTTCATGATAAATTAAAGTTCAATTAATCATATTACTTAAGAACTCCCACTTAGATAGACATCCTTTTAGTCATCTAAATGATCACGTGATCCATATCAACTAAACCATGTCCAATCATCACGTGAGATGGAGTAGTTTTCAATGGTGAACATCACTATGTTGATCATATCTACTATATGATTCATGCTCGACCTTTCGGTCTCAGTGTTTCGAGGCCATATCTGCATATGCTAGGCTCGTCAAGTTTAACCCAAGTATTCTACTTGTGCAAAACTGGCTTGCACCCGTTGTATGTGAACGTAGAGCTTATCACACCCGATCATCACGTGGTGTCTCAGTACGACGAACTGTAGCAACGGTGCATACTCAGGGAGAACATTTATACCTTGAAATTTAGTGAGAGGTCATCTTATAATGCTACCATCGTACTAAGCAAAATAAGATGCATAAAAGATGAACATCACATGCAATCAATATAAGTGATATGATATGGCCATCATCATCTTGTGCCTTTGATCTCCATCTCCAAAGCACCGTCATGATCACCATCGTCGCCGGCTTGACACCTTGATCTCCATCGTAGCATCGTTGTCGTCTCGCCAACTATTGCTTCTATGACTATCGCTACCGCTTAGTGATAAAGTAAAGCAATTACATGGCGATTGCATTTTATACAATAAAGCGACAACCATATGGCTCCTGCCAGTTGCAGATAACTGTGTTACAAAACATTATGGAAGTTATTCTCTGAGTAACTATAGAAGCCACATTAGTAACAACAAAATTAATGATCATGTATCATGGAAAGACTTATTGGCCAAGTGCTATTATTATTGATGCATCATGATACAAATGAAAAATGAAGGTAGACTACAAAGCTAATATAATCATTTCATAGACAGAGAATAAGTTGGAAATACACAGAAGCACACATGCATAGAGGGACTACTTACATTCGAATTATTACACGGAGCTCTTCAAATTGTTGACGACCATCACACAAGTTCCTTGTAGGGCACAACATGAAAAGGAATTCCATTTGGTATTTTATTAATTAATTATTATGAAAAGAATAAAACAATCTGAAGTCTGAATAGACATATGGAAAGCCCCATAGAGAAACTAAAATCTAAACCAAAGTCCTACTCCTACATACATAACCAAAGTACCATATCTGTTGGGAAACGCAGTATTTCAAAAAAATTCCTATGATCACGCAAGATCTATCTAGGAGATGCATAGCAACGAGAGGGGAGAGTGTGTCTACATACCCTCGTATAATGAAAGCGGAAGCGTATAGTAACGCGGTTGATGTAGTCAAACTTCTTCATGATCCAACCAATCAAGTACCAAACGCACGACAGCTCCGCGATCTGCACATGTTCAGCTCGGTGATGTCCCTCATACTCTTGATCCAGTTGAGGCCGAGGGTGAGTTGCGTCATCACGACGACGTGTTGACGGTGATGATGAAGTTATCGACGCAGGGCTTCGCCTAAGCACTACGACAATATGACCGAGGTGGAAAACTGTGGAGGGGGGCACCGCACACAGCTAAAGATCAACTTATGTGTCTATGGGGTGCCCCCTCCCTCATATATAAAGGAGGGGAGGAGGAGGCCAGCTGGCCACAAGGGGCGCGCTAAGGGGGAAGGAATCCTACTCGTAGTAGGAGTAGGTTTCCCCCCTTTCCTAGTCCAAGAAGGAGAAGAAGGGAAAGTGGAGAGAAGAGAAAGAAGGAGGGGGGCCCTTCCCCTTGTCCAATTCGGACTGGGCAAGGGGGAGGGGCGTGCGCCACCTCTGGCCGGCCCTCTCTCTTCTCCACTAAGGCCCATTGTGGCCCATTAACCCCCCCCCCCCGGGGGGGGGGGTCCGGTAACCTCCCGGTACTCTGGAAAATACCCGATACACTTCGGGACCATTTCGGTGTCCGAATATAACCTTCCAATATATCAACCTTTATGTCTCGACCATTTCGAGACTCCTCGTCATGTCCGTGATCTCATCCGGGACTCCGAATAACCTTCGGTACATCAAATCACATAACTCATAATACATATTGTCATCGAACGTTAAGCATGTGGACCCTACGGGTTCGAGAACTATGTAGACATGACCGAGACACATCTCAGGTCAATAACCAATAGCAGAACCTGGATGCTCATATTGGTTCCTACATATTCTACGAAGATCTTTATCGGTCAAACCGCACAACAACATACGTTGTTCCCTTTATCATCGGTATGTTACTTGCCCGAGATTCGATCGTCGGTATCATCATACCTAGTTCAATCTCGTTACCGGAAAGTCTCTTTACTCGTTCTGTAATGCATCATCCCATGACTAACTCATTAGTCACATTGCTTGCAAGACTCATAGTGATGTGTATTACCGAGAGAGCCCAGAGATACCTCTACGATACATGAAGTGACAAATCCTAATCTCGATCTATGCCAACTCAACAAACACCATCGGAGACACCTGTAGAGCATCTTTATAATCACCCAGTTATGTTGTGATGTTTGATAGCACACAAGGTGTTCCTCCGGTATTCGGGAGTTGCATAATCTCATAGTCATAGGAACATGTATAAGTCATGAAGAAAGCAATAGCAATAAACTAAACGATCATAGTGCTAGGCTAACAGATGGGTCTAGTCCATCACATCATTCTCTAATGATGTGACCCCGTTCATCAAATGACAACACATGTCTATGGCTAGGAAACTTAACCATCTTTGATTAACAAGCTAGTCAAGTAGAGGCATACTAGGGACACTCTGTTTGTCTATGTATTCACACATGTACTAAGTTTCCGGTTAATACAATTCTAGCATGAATAATAAACATTTATCATGATATAAGGAAATATAAATAACAACTTTATTATTGCCTCTAGGGCATATTTCCTTCAATATCATCACAGGGAAGGTGGTTCGGGTGTCGGTGCACATTGTGGCAGAAGTCACAACCCTAGACCTATTAAATCCCTAAGACAACAGCACACCTCAGTCATAGCCAAGAATATAGCTACAACGATCAATAAATGAAGAAACCATGCAATAGCAATTGTCTGTCAATATGACACTTTCATGCCCAACTTGCTAACATTCTTATCACTAAGACATGGCTACCCTAGTGAGTCAATCACAACTCTTATCACTTGAAATAAAGCCCATGAACCACACCAATTTATTGTACGATTCAGGATTTGAAAGCTAATCAATGTTCACACTAATTTAGAAAAATACAAAAGGATTAATGGACACCTTAGGCGTACATATATTCAAAGCACACACCCAAGTTTGAAAGCTAATCAACATTCACATTGATTTAGAGAATACAAAAGGGTGAATTGACACCCTAGGATGTACATATTCAAAACACACATCCAATCGGATGCTTCCAAAAATCATGAGAAAAAAAATCATATTCATGAACTCTTTACTTTGTTAATCCCCTTCCCTGTTTGCATGGTGCACCCCTACATGAGAAGAAGTTAAGCAGCTTTGTAAACATGCTCCAAAAAATAGTGCTACCAGTTTTAGATTCTAACATAACACACAGGGATGGGGCATAGATTATGGCAGTACATAATATGGTAACTACAGATCACAACAACTGTTTTATACACATACCATTTAATTGGGAGGACAGCTATGGATCCCGCCCAACAGGAGAAGAAATTTTCTCGCCAAAATGTATCTAGCGTGGGAAACTAAATATTGTGCTACCTTGAAAACAAAGCTAATTTCGTGAAATCAGGAATGAACCCTGAGCAGCGACAAAGAAAAGAAGCTAACTTGCACCATAATTTGCATCCAAATGAAGGGGGGGGGGAGGAGGATGCTGGGAGGTCCCTCATAGGGTCATACGAGGAAGAAGCCCCCCACCATGACGTGCTCCATGGCGGCTGGGTCGGAGCTCCATGCCCCCTCACTCGCCAGCCGAAATGGACCTGTGAGGGGTCCGACCACCATGTTCGTAAAGTCCATGATGTGAATCCTCCTGTGAGGTGGGATCTGCCTTCCTTACTCCTGTCGTAGAACATAGTTGCATGACCACGATACGATGGTAGTAGTGCTCTCGACATGGTGGATCTAGCCTCCGCCTCACCCGTTTCGAGAAGGGTGAGAGAGCAGCGGTGGGTGCAAGCGCCGATGGGAGAGAGGGTGGGGGCGGTGCCGGGGTTGGGTGAGAGGAGATCGGCGGTGCAGGCTGGGGGCGACGGCTGGTTTGGGATGGGAGAGAGAAGGAATCATGAGGAGAGGAAGGCTGGCGGCGGCGGCTGGTTTAGGGTTTGGGAGAGAGGGAGAAGAGGCAGCTAGGTTTTCCATTGCGAACGTTCGGGCCTTTTATATACCTCCTGGTGAAATGCTGAAAATGCCCCGACAGGGGCTCGGATATCAGGGCACACCATTTCCAATCGACAGCTCATAACACACGGGTAAAAATCCGACGACAGAGGTGCATCGAGCCTACGAGGATCATGTTGTAAACCGGATCTGACGGCTCAGGAGGTGCGGTGATTTTTAGGGTTTGCTTTTACCCGCCTCTTAACTTTTGGGATTGCGAGAGAACCCCGGGGCCCGCACCACCTACCACCATCGCTTGTTCCCTCCCCATAAAGCACAATTACAAACAAAGCGAGGGGGGCATCTGAAAGAGGCCACACCTCGGAGATGGCGCCGGGGGGGTCTCCTGGTTAAAACCCTGCCCTCCTCCACCGCACCGCGACACCTGCCGTTCCTCCTCCCCACCCCACCCCCATTCCCCACTCCCTCCCCTCCCCCCACCGGGCCCACCCCCACACTCGCTCTGCTCCCCTCCGCTCCGCCCCACAATGGCGGTGAAGGGGAAGGGCAAGCAGATCGCCACCGACGACCCGGGCTCCTCCTCCGGCTCCAAGCGGCGCGGCGCCGGCGCCGGCCGCGGCGGCGCGGGCCCCTCGTCCTCCTCCGCCAAGCGCCGCCGCGGCCGCTCCGGCGTCCTCCAGTTCGTCGACGACGCCGCCGGCGTCGACGACGAGTACGAGGAGGACGAGGAGGAGGAAGAGGAGGAGGAGGAGGCGGAGGAGCTGCAGGACGACCTCGACGACGGTACGGGACCACGGATCGGCTTTCCCGAGGCGGCGAACCCTGCCCGCGTTGGTTCGGTGGCATCGATTAGTTGGTTCGGCTGGGGTCTAGGGTTCGGAGCAATGCATTCTTCGTTGTGCTTCGATGTCCTTGTTAGGTCTATCTGCTGATTGGGGTTTTTTAGTTTGTCTTTGGTTGGGATTTCGTTGGTTGGGGTTTTTTTGTTTCCCCATCCTTTAACAGCGGCAATCTCTAGATAACCGCGTCAAAATTCATCCTACCCCCAGGGTTGCATTTTAGAAGCCGTAGAGTCCGGTCATGGGATCCCAACCAATAGATGTCCAGAAGTTTTCGTTTTTAAGGTGTTATGATGCAGGGCCAATTGATTCGCGGTATCGAATTTTCTTTTTCTTCTGGGAGTGGAAGGTTTCTAGCAATTTTGGGAAGTGAAGTGATGATATGTTTACTGGCGCGGCATGACTACAAAGGGGGGGGGGGGTTACGATTTGTTGCTTCTCCTTTTGCCTGAACCACCTGTTAGGAAAGCTCACTTACAATACAGTTTAATGATACACAAGTTTGCTTGCGTACCATAATGTACTGGTGTAGTGTCAAAAAATGTCTTACATTATGGGACGGAGGGAGTACGTGGCATTGAGTTGGTAACCGTTGCATTAGCCATCAGGGATAGAGCATGTCTTGTATATATTGTATTATGCGTCGTTGATGGTTGCCACAGCAGTTTGGATTTTACATGAACCATTGTAATAATGGTTTTAAGATACATAACTATGTTAGCTTTTGCACTTCATTGGAAGTGGGTCCTAATTGAGTTGTTTTCATGCATGAAGTTTGTTGTGAGTTACTAAGTCGGACATGTTAGAGGTCATCGGGGCCTTTTCCTTTTACAATGATGGCACACATTTAGGGGCTCATATCAAATTCTGCAGATTTGCAACTTTTTACAAGCACACAAGGGGCAAAATTATTAAATTCATGTTTGGGCACTTGCCCTTGTTTGTCTGTAAGGTGATTTTTTCATAAAAATATGAAATAATATCAGATTATAAGGGTGACATGTTTTTCGTTCATACTTTTTTCAGTAACCAAGGAGTGAATAATATTTATAGTTAGTTTCATCTGCTGGCTTTTGTGGTGCATAGTGAGGACTCTGTTTATAACTTTATAAGTTGTCACCTTGTGGTCGATCAGGTATCAAGGTGCCCGGGTTGCTGCCCCGCCTTGCTCGCTGTAGTAAAGATAAAAAGGGGAGAGTGGGAAAAATAAAATGGCAAGGGAAGAGAGAGGGATAGATGGTGGGAGGCGAAGGGAGAGGGTGAAAAAGAGGAGAGGAGGCGGGGGGCATGTGGGGTGATTGTAAATAACTGGTTTTGATGTACAGGGTCCATAGACCGGTTATAAAGTTGACGTTTTCTTTTGAACAATTACCAGGGAGTTGTAGGTTCTTGTCCTTTCTAGGCACCAACCATCAGTTTACCTTCACCATCCAAACAATTCTTTTGCAACTTCTGCTGATGTCATCCCACTGATGAACATTGCAGGTTTCTTTACTGCGGGGAGGACAAAAGGTGTAAGAGTTGAAAGGTCACACCCTCTTCCATTTCTTGGAAATGTAAAGGAAGAGGAGCTGAGCGGTGATGAACTTGAGCAATTTATCAATGACCGTTACTCTAATCGTGTGAGATATGCCGGTTATGGTGGCTCTACCGAACAATATGATGATGATGAGTCTACCATGGATGGTGTAAAAGATCCTATCATCTGGAGGGTCAAATGCATGGTTTGTGATTGCTAGATGTTTTGACTTTATGATGTCCTAGCATTTAATAGCCGGACACTTATTTATGTAGCTGCATTTCAGGTTGGGCGGGAGCGCCAAATGGCTTTCTGCTTCATGCAGAAGTTTCTTCATCTGCAAAAGTTCGGTACCAAAGTGCCAATTATCTCAGCATTCTCACTTGATCATGTGAGAGGATCTGTTTTTGTTGAAGCTGAGAAGGCTTGTGACGTTACTGAGGTACGTAGTTTGATCCTTCCATTAAAGAATAAACATATCCATGCTCCTAAGAACAATTTAAACAACATGAGATGATGTATATCCAGCTATGCATTACACTATGTGGTATCAGATGATATTGGGTGATACTTCAACATCAGATTTGTTAAAGGTTTAAAATGTCTTGTTTTCTCTGTGCATTGCAATTCATTTTTCCTTCTACTTCTCACACACTCCAATTCAATTTTCTCTTTCATATAAATTAATAAAATTGGAAGGTCAGAATGGAGAATAAATGCTTCTCATTGGATATTCGAAAAACAAAATTTGTCTTTGACAGTCGATAAAGTTTTCTTCCCCTGTAAGATTTGCCCATTTATATGCTGTACAGAATTTTTTGGTTGCAAAATGACCCACTGACCATATGTGCACCTCTTGCTACAGGCATGCAAAGGATTTTGCGATGTTTATGTAAACCGAACTAGTACTGTCCCAGTAGCTGAAGTTCGTAGCTTGCTATCAACTCGTGCAAAACCATTTGAAGTTTCTCCAGGTACATGGGTGCGCATGAAAAGTGGAAACTATAAAGGAGATCTAGCACAGGTATCATAATAGGGGTGTGGGATATCTTAATATATTCTCAAATTCTTTGTTCATCAATGCCATTTCTTTTAGGTTGTCAGTGCGGATGATGGGCGGAAAAAAGTGTTGATAAAGCTTATACCAAGAGTTGATCTCCATGCTATTTCAAAAAAATTCGTAATGCTCTTACACCTGTGTCTGCATCCTATATTTTCATTATTGCAGTAAAAGCTCTGGAACTTTTTTATTGGCTTGAGTTCAATTTATGCCTGCTTATGCCATCTGATTTTGTAGTTTGATAATACTTCCTGTAGCTGCAAACTTGTTTTGTTGAATGTGTTGCCTGTCAATCATGAGATTATGTCTGCAGATTTTTACTATGTATTGGTCTCTACTTCCTGTAACTCTTGCGTCGCCATTTGCCAGCAGTGATGAGCTATGTACTGCATTTAAGTTTGTATTTATCGGGGGCTTTAGCATCAAGCTCAGACCTTTGTCCTAGAAACTTGATTTTCATATTATTTTATAGCACAGGAGAAATTATGACACGTGAGCCCTTGTGATGTGTATTGTCTGTGATACCATGTGACCTGAATGTTTAATTCTATTCATGTGCTTGTTAACAACTACTTCCTCCAATCACGAATATAAGGTGTTATAACTTTTTTCTGAATCGGATTTCTGTAGACACATTTTTAGTGTGTTTGTTCACTCATTTCAGTCCGTATGTAGTCCATATTGAAATACCCAAAACATCTTATATTTATGAACGGAAGGAGTATTTCTTTTCACTTCCCCTTTGCATCTTGTATGGTTGACAGTTGGAATTACCACTACGGGACTCATGTTATCTGCGTTGGCTTTTGCAGGGTGGTGCTATTCCCCTAAAAGGTGCGGCAGTTCCTGCGCCGCGACTAATCAGCTCGCAGGAGCTAGAGTAAGTGCTTCTGTCCAATGTTTCTTTGTCCCACACCCAGTAGCCTTCTGCTACCATTTGTTTCTAATCAGGCTCTGCCATTGTTTCCATGATCTTGTTGATTCTAGGTTCTTTGGACCTCATATCGAAAGTAAGCGTGATCGTCAGACTGGTGATGTTTTTGAAGTGCTTGATGGTCTGATGTTCAAAGATGGTTTCCTGTATAAGCGAGTTGCACTTAGTTCTTTGATTTACTGGGGGATACAACCAACGGATACCGAGATTCTCAAGTTCTCTTCTAGTCCAAGCATTAAAAGTTCTGCCGATGACATGGATTGGGTCTCCGGCATCTATGGTCATAATAAGAAAAGAAATGTGCCCAGAGAACCGGATATGAAGAAATCAGCATCTTCTAAAGACAAAAGCTCCAAGGCATCAAATCTTAAAGGTTCCACTTCTACTGAAAACTGTGATGATGATGATGATGATGCTCAATTCAACCTCCACGATCTTGTAACCTTTGGGTGAGTCTCTGTTTTCTGGTCTTTATTCACTAGTCACTATCAACTATTCCCTCTGTTCCAAATTATTTGAAGTTCTGGCTTTGTCCTAAGTCAAACTTCTTTAAGTTTGGCCAAGTCTAGAGAATAATGTATCAACAGCCACAGCGCAAAATCAGCTTCACCATAAAAATGTACTTTCGTAATATATATATATATATATATATATTTGATGTTGTAGTTATTAGCACATTTTCCTATAGACTTGGTCAAATTTCTTTTAAGTTTTGACTTGGGACAAAGCTTGAACTTCAAATAATTTTGAACGGAAGGAGTAAGTACTTGCTACAGGATGCAATAATTATTTCTATTTCTTAATGAGCAGCCGAAAAGATTTTGGAGTGATTATTGCTGTTGAGAAAGATGGTTTTAAGGTAGTATTCTTCTCATGCACTCTCGAGTTCCGCATTTTTGGGTAGTACCATTCTAAGAATGATTGGTTGTGTCGTAGATTTTAAAAGGTGGCCCTGAAGGATCTGCTGTGACAGTTAGAAAGCAAGATATTAAGAAAGGAATTGTAGACAAAATGTTTACAGCTGTTGACCATCAGAACAAGTCAATATCCATGAATGACACTGTTAAAGTTCTGGAAGGACCAGTTCAGGTGAAATTTTTATTTCCATTCAATCAGGAGTTTGCTATGATGAAGTGTCTTATTTTCTGGGCAGTATGTGGAACTATGCATGTTCTTCTTCTATTGATAACATTTGACTAAAATAATTGGTGTATTGAATGTACTTTTGTCAAGTATCTGCTAATTGTTCCAACCTTGCAGTTTGTAAGATGAGTTTTTGTTCTACTAACATGCTCCATAGCTGCAAATTATGATTTTGCAGTTCCTATAATTATTTAGTAAACCAATTCCTTCCGTCTGGCACCTTTTTGATCTGTTTGATGTTATCTTGCAGGGCAAGCAAGGAGTTGTTAAACACTTGTATATGGGAATACTTTTTATATATGATGAAAGCGAAAGTGAGAACAGTGGATTTTTCTGTGCTCAGTGTGGGTCATGTGAAAATGTAAAGAAAAGGAGGGACGTGACAAATTCGGTATGTTTGATGCACTATGTCCACTTGTCAATGAATCAGAAAGGTTCTTTTGGTCACTTTGTTTTTGATGTATCAGGACAACCCTATGTTCTCGGAGTCAGCTTTCATATCATCTGAGCAAAATGAACAACGAAATAGTAAGTGTTCCATGATTTTTTTTCTATGTATTGTCATTTGAAGTTTGATGTTTGTCAGCAGAAGTTAAGTTCTGTTCTGATTTCCTTGATCATACAGATGAAAGGCCTTACAGGGCACCCAGAGAACAACTCTTCCAAGTCGGAGAGGTGCTGCGTTTTCGAAGGGGTCCTTTGAAGGGTTATCTCTGCCGTGTAGTTCGGATATTTAGAAATGATGTAACTGTTAAGCTAGATTCTCTACTGAAGATTGTTACAGGTTAGTTCGTAAGTATGCTTGTACTGGAGCCATTCTATGGACAATGCCTTACTCTTTTGTATTATGTTGCAGTGCAAGCAGAGTTTCTCTCAGTCCCAACTAAAAGAGGGTAAGCAGACAAATCGTGTTTCAAGCTTCTCTTACTTATTGTTGCTTGTTTTAGTGACATTGTGACTGCATGAGTAGTCATTGATGTATAATTTCATTTCCACATTTGCTTCTCATTGTGTTATATGTCACACCAGGGATAACTCGTCCAGTGCTCCATCTGGTAATTTTGGAACTCAGGATACACCATTCACCGGTAAGTTTTTGTTCATATGTATACCAGTTATTTCTACTTGCTAGATTAGTTTCTATTGCGTGTACAAGGGAAAGTGTTGCCGATCTTCTCCAAAACTATTTGCGGCGGACCTACTGCCTATAATGAGACCATCTGCCCAGTCTGATTGAGTTTTTAAGATGTGAGAATTGAAAACTGAATGTAGAATTGTTTATAAGGTGTAGAAGACTTTTTTTAATTATAGCACCTCATAAGTTTGGTCTTGTAATACATTCTTTTTGTTACTTACATTGATTCTAAATTTATGTTCAGAAGCTGCTAAAACCTCATGGGACAATGGATTTGCATCTCTTGGCAGGTTTGTTTCATATTTTTCAGTTCCTTGCTGGTTTCTTTTAAACAAGCCAAACTGGGTTGACTTGCTAATGGTGTTGTGAGGTTGACTTGCTAATGTAATTGTTACCAACCATGAGAAAAAGGTTGCTAAGGGTAGCAACCTTAACCTTTCGTTGAACTTACTTTGTCGTTTTTGTGTAATGCTATCATTTATATGCAATTATATTTTCATGTAGTTACGTTCCAAAATATAAGGTGTATATTTTTTTTTGAGAAGTCAATCTTCTCTATGTTTTGAGCAAGTTTATAGAGAAAAATATCGATATCTACAATGCCAATTCAGATCATTATGTTCATTATGAAATATATTTCATATTTATTTATTGCTGAATGTTGATATTTTTTCTATAAACCTAGTCAACTTACAGAATCTGTACAATATCGCTTGGAGGAATAAATGGCCTGTGTACCTATTATTTGCATCAGTACTAATTACCAGTCACATAATAGTTTTATTATCTGCTGCAGTGATTCTTGGCAACCTTTTTCAAGTTCTGCGTTACCAGCCCAGAATGCAGGTAATATCTAGTTTTAGGCCTGCCCTTCGCCATCCTATTTGGTAGCATGGTTGGGAGCCTCCCTTTTTCGTATAATTTGGAGCTTCATTGATTTTTGTGTTGTTTGATCACAATGATGGTTGGGAACCTACATTTTACGCCTTTGCACTAGGGGGTTGGGGATATATTATGTGTAGTTGATACATGTATAAAGTAGTAATGCATACAATAATTGTCCAATAT
This sequence comes from Triticum aestivum, assembly GCF_018294505.1. Classification (NCBI taxonomy): domain Eukaryota; kingdom Viridiplantae; phylum Streptophyta; class Magnoliopsida; order Poales; family Poaceae; genus Triticum; species Triticum aestivum. Next base: position 517,208,333 of record NC_057794.1, read on the forward strand.
TCAAAGGCAAGTTCTTATTTGATGTTCTTATACCCTCTAGATTAATCTTTACACCTCTTATCTTCTGTCAACCACACTCCATCAGCTATGCTATCTACTAGGGTTTACTGGATGTTGCACGTGTAACACCATGCTCTACTCATGTCAAGAGCTTGTTTGTCCCCTGATTCATCTGATCATAAGGCTACAGAGTACTCCCTCCGTCTGGAATTATTTGTCGCTCAAACGGTGTAGTAGTATCATTTATGGTAAAGCTGCAAGTGGATAAAAAACTGCATGGGTTAGGCCATAGGGGACTTGCTTCCGAGGAAAGGAAAACTCGGGCTTTAAAACTGGTTGGCACTGGATTTTTCTAGATTTGGATGCCTGACATCCTATTTGTTACCAACTAGCCTTCTCAATCTTTGCTTTGTGCATAACTACGTGATTTTGCTGTGCACATGCCCACACAGTTAACAGACAATTTTGCCCTCTCTTTATGTCACTGTTGAGCTGCATCATGTGGTATAAAACAAAACCAGCAACGCAAGTATGGCTTCAAATTCCAAGTCATGATATTAGCTATAGAAATAAGTTTAGTCCAGAATATCAAGGTTATTTCCATTGTCTGATTTGCTCAGCTAGGGTGGGTGGTTCAGTTTCTGTTTATAAAAAAGCAGTTGGTATCACCCCTCCTCTGTGTGTTGGTTGTGTTATCAGTAGAGTCCAGATAACTGTGGACTGAGGGTAGATATATATGTCGTAAAATCTGTGATACATTAATACTGTGCCTGTAGTGTAGCAAATAATGTCTTGCATATTGGTTTCTAATGGGTGTAACTGGTAACTTTTTTTTTTTTGCATCTTGAGGTTTTTATAGAAGGGGAGCCTTGGCGCAGTGGTAAAGCTGCTGCCTTGTGACCATGAGGTCACGGGTTCAAGTCCTGGAAACAGCCTCTTACAGAAATGTAGGGAAAGGCTGCGTACTATAGACCCAAAGTGGTCGGACCCTTCCCCGGACCCTGCGCAAGCGGGAGCTACATGCACGGAGCCTTGGCGCAGTGGTAAAGCTGCTGCCTTGTGACCATGAGGTCACGGGTTCAAGTCCTGGAAACAGCCTCTTACAGAAATGTAGGGAAAGGCTGCGTACTATAGACCCAAAGTGGTCGGACCCTTCCCCGGACCCTGCGCAAGCGGGAGCTACATGCACCGGGCTGCCCTTTTTTATCTTGAGGTTTTTATAATTTTGCTGATTCAGTAATTTCTACATCTTTTTCAGATGGAGAAACAGAAGCTGATCCCTGGTCTAAGAAACCAACATCTTCTGCTGATGGTGATTCTGATCCATGGGGTAACAAAACAACATCTGCAGCTGTTGATATATGGAACAACAGCACTGCACAAAAGGAAAGCTCCACCGACAATGCCTGGGGTAAAGAAGCCGGAGGTGGTGGATTTGATGCTGGTGGCAGCTCTTGGGGTGGAGGAGCAGTCAACAAGGATAGTGAAAAGAGTGGCAACTGGGGTGAGGCATGCAAGCAGGTGGACACGGCAACTGGTGGTGATACAGATCCTTGGGGCAGTAAGGTCAAAGAAGTAGTTATGAAAGAAGCAGATAGCTGGGAGAAGTCATCATGGTCACCAGAGAAGAAGTTGGAGGGTGATGATCAAGGATGGGGCCAACCTTTTGGCAAGTCAAACCAAGATCAAGAAAAAGGCACAGTTCCGAAGGACGCAGACAAGGGTGGGTCTTGGGATACCACTGTTGCTATTTGTGTCGGTTCAGATGATAATGATGCCTGGGCTAAATCTGCTACTTTGCCTGTTGCTCAAGATGATGCCTGGGGGAAGTCAAAAGAGTCAGGCCAAAACAGCGGCTCTGGAGGCTGGGATACTGTTGCTGTGGGCCAAGGACAAGATGAAGCATGGGGCAATCCAAAAGATTCAGGTGCCAAGTCTGAAGAAACAAATAATGGAAGTGGGAACTGGAACAAAGCTGGCTCATCAGACCAAGTTGGTGGCAGTGATTGGGGTAAACCGAAAATTTCTGGCGGTGCTGGTTCATCAAGCTGGAACAAGGGAGAGGCAGCTGAGGGGGATAATCAGAATAGCACCTGGAGCAGACCTGCTGGAAACTTTGAAGGTGGCCGTGGGTTCGGGCGAGGACGTGGGAGAGGCCGGGGCCGGGAATCTTGGGATTCTGGTGACAGAAATGACCAAGAAAGCTGGAAGGGCTCATGGCGTAATGACAGTTCTGCAAAGCCCTCTTGGGGGTCTGATACACAGGTAGGTAATGAAGGTGGAGATTCTGGTGGATACCGGGGGAGGGGAAGAGGGAGGGGCCAATATGGAGGACGAGGGGGAGGAAGAGACAATGGTTGGAGAAATGGAGATCGAGGTAGTTCTGAGTTTGGAAAGGAAAGGAGCAGTAGTGATACACCAAACTGGGGAAACAGTCAGCCTTGGAGTGCCAATGAAGGCACCAAGCCATGTGATGAAAATCAGACTCCCGCTTGGAATTCCTCAGAGGATAAAAAACTGTCTGGAGGTGAGCAGCCTCATTCAGAGTTGTAGCTTTATTAATGATCATTGTTGGTAAATGTGTACTTCTATGTTCTGGATCACATATATCAAATCTGATATTTTCCATCAAAAATTCCGTCAATGCCATACATATATTAATCTCGTGCTACTTTAATGATATTCAACAGGAATACACTAGTAAATATCTCATGCTGCTTAGAATTGTGCCTCTTTTATTACTCTTGATTGACTAGTTGACTGTGAGTGTTGGTAAAGCACACATTGATCCTTGGCTTTAGCAAGATGGCTTCTATTGCATGTGCTGAGTATTGATGGTATTTAAAATCGTGGCACAAGTACTCGATATGCTGCAAGTCTCACTCTTATATGCTCTTGTGTAGGCGAGCAAGGTGATCCTTGGGCGAGCAAGGTGACTGCTAAAGGTGATGAAGATATAATTGGAATAACCATTTTGTATTTGGTTTGATGCTTTGAGCTATAGTTATGTGCTGACTTCTGTATCTTGTAGGCCAAGAACAACAAACTGATGCTTGGTCAAGCAAGGCTGCAGGTGCTGAGAACAATGATTGCTGGAATACGAAGGCGAAAGAGTCTTCCTGTAACACTGGGGCAAAATGGGAGGATGCTGCATCAGGTAGTTCTGAAGCAAAGTTATTCTTTTTTGCTCTATATTTGATGTATGTACCACAAGCTTATCTTTTGTTCTCATGTTTAGGTGAAAAACAACAAGATGATCCGTGGTCAAACAAGATCAGTTCTACTACTAAAGGTGCTTAGGACTAATTCAATTGATCATATTTGATACCCTGCTTGACATTTGGGCTAAACTCCTGATTATATTTTCCTTGTGGCACCTTGCGGTGCTTGTATTTGATCCTCTCGGTAGGCAAAGAGCAAGAAACTGATCCGTGGGCAAGCAAGGTGTCTTCTACTGCAGCAGAGGAAAAAGCTGACCCCTGGAGTACTAAAGGGGGCAATGGGAATGATGGGGGTTGGAACAATGCTGGCTCGTCTTCTTGGGGCAAACCAAGTTCCTCAAGTGGAGATCAAGAACCTGCTTGGAACGAGCCAAAATATGGTGATGATAATGCTGGATATGGTAGGGGTGGATTTGGACGTGGGAATCGTGGCAGAGGCAGGGGAAGGTTTGGGGACAGTGGATCTTCATGGAATGGAGGAGGCAACACAAATGATGGATCAGGTGGAGGAAGGTCTGAAGATCAGTGGAACAGTAGGGATTCCGATGGTGGCAGAGGAAGGGGCAGAGGTCGCTTTGGTCGAGGTGATCGCTATCAAGGTAACAACTTTGGGTCAGGAGACGGGGATGGTGGCAGTTGGGGCTCTGGCAGGGGAAACAGAGGCCGTGGTGGTGGTTACAGAAACAATGGAAATGACAACAATGAGGGAAGGGCCTCCAGTCAAGACCGCGGTGGTGGCTGGTCTCACTCTTCTGCTTGGAATGCTGATAAAAAGGGAAGCGCTGAAGACGATCAATCTTTCTCAAAGGGCAAGTCCAGCTGGGGGAGTGACAACAACGGTAGCTGGGGAGCTCCAAAACCATCTGGTGGTGATGATCAGGCAGGAAAGAAGGATGGAAACAACACCTGGAGTCAAAACAAGCCATTTTCTGGCGATGGATCCTCTATCCTGGGCCAGTGGGCTCCTGCTGGCGGCGCCACCGCTGGTACTGCAGGATCTGCAGGCGGAGGAGGATCATGGGGAAAGAGCAATGAAGATAGCTGGAATTCTTCAAAAGGAACTGGAGGCTCAGGTATGACCACTAAGGATCCTTCACCGCAAAGAGTGAAAGAATCAATTTTGTTTTAGCTTAAGTGCTTTTGCCTTTTTTTGCCCCCTGGAGTTCATCAATTTTCTCCCACCTCAGTCTGTTCAATGCCCCTGTCTATTGACATTTCTTATGCTAATCTTACAATCCAATTCGAAGCGCTAAATCTCTCTCCCGTGCCATTTCAGAAGGTGGTTTGAAGAAGGAAGGATCCTGGGACAAGGCTGAAGGGAGCGGGAGCCAAGGCGGAGGTGGCGGCAGTTCTTGGGACAAGGTGGCCAGTGGCGGATGGGACAGCAACAAGGGCGGGGATGCCGGCAATGGTGGTGGCAGTGGGTGGTAAGCTTGTTCCAAAATCAGCTGTGCCTGATTTTGGCGTGTACATAAGGGTTAGCGCTATGCAGGTCTCAGCGCTCTAGCACTTTGTGCTGGTTGGTTCCATTGGCCGTGCGACCTGAACCTTTAGAAGAACATGGCCTAGCTGGGCAAAACGTCCCCTCATGCTGGCAGTAATATACTAGTAGTGCCAGCAGAACGTTTCGTGGTACCTGCAGTAACTTATAAGTACCTTAAATCCTATCGTGTCTGAGATTTCCATGTGGTCTTTGCCTGGTTGCTATTGCTATGTGATGGCGACGCCCTAGGCTGGATGCAAGTGTATTTTTCGCAAGTACTCCCTCCGTTCCAAATTACTGTTGCAGCAATGGATGTATCTAAACTAAACTACATCTAAATACGTCCATTTCTGCGACGAGTAATTCGGAACGGAGGGAGTAGCTCTGAGCTTTTTGTGAGTGTTATCATTTCCATTGGCTTAGTTAGATTCTCTACTGTCTACGGTGACTATGTGGTTTTTAAAAATAAATTCATATGAAAAACACATTTGAAAACTAGAATCCTGATCTGTTTTCCCCCTACATGTTCATCTCTTTAGTGTATCCTACAAATGAAAATTACTTTGGTCAAAATTTGTGGATATAAAGAGGGCATCTAAGTGCATGATGGATTATCATTTTTTCAATATTTTTGGAGGCTTCTTACTATGTAATTCTATTGTTATTTTAAAAACTCGCTCTGTGGGACCTGCGAACTAAACGTCCAAACTCTGTTATATGGGCTATTTTATTCTATTTTGGGCGGGTTGAAGATGAGATAACTCGGTTAATGTATAACACATATTTGTAGAACACTAAATCCAATCCAAGCTAGATTAGCTAGGCAATGCTTATGATTCAAACTCTGTTTTATTTTGGGATGGAGATCCCATTACCTTTCTTGTTCGGGATGTAACCATTATCTCAAATGAATAAAGTGCACCACAAGGCATTTCCCTCAATAAAATCCAATTAACAATGCCACTTTCTTTTAAAATTTGACTACTATTTGCAAAACATGCAAATCTGTATTTCTTGAATTATGCAATACATATCTGAGACTAGATTGTGAGAGAGCGAGACCAGAAATTTACTTGCACTCTGTTGAAGTTGGGCTTAAATAATTCCTAGCTAAATGATGTCTTCGGTTGTGATTATCCATTTTTGCGGTACCTATGTACTTTCGACTTCTTATTTTTGAGTTGTTTAAGCTGGACATGATACTGTGCAAATTCGAAAAAATAGTCTTGGAAAAGTTAAAAAAGCACTTTTACAAAGGGTTGGAGCAAACCTTTGAGTTTGAGCTGACGGGGTGAATCACAAAATCTCTTGAAAAACATTTGGGGACGGTGCGTCCGCCGGTCGCGTCCCACCCGCGCATCCCCCAACAAATTGAAGCGCGACACATAAGGTGCGGGGTCCCACCCCTTGTCCTGTTTTCTCCCTCATCTTGCCCGAGACCACCTCGTGCTGCGCTGCATCTTTTTTCTCGGTGCAACCTCCTTGACCAGGCCCGACAGCATCTCGCCGGAGATGGCTGACCCCCCCTCGAGCCAATTCTTCCTTCGCACGGGCGTCTTCCCTATTCGTGCCGTTCTCCTGCAAAAGCGAGCGAGGACAGAGGAAGGGGCGCTGCGAGGAGTTGCGACGGCGGCATGTGGCGACTGCGGGGACCTCGATGGCGCGACAGGGATGTGAACCCCGGTAAATATATAATACATATTTGTAGAGCATTAAATCTGATCCGGCATGTTAATTTCTTTCAAGATTCCACATCTATTTACAACACATGCATTGCTATATTAATTGAATGTATTCCACAATACATTAGTCATCAACCCATACACCTCTAAAAAATCATTTTAAGTTGTCCTATAACTTTTGATATGTGTGGAAATGGAGAAAATGATAAACGTAAAAAATTCGCAAGCCATGACATTTACCCAAACTGAAGCAAGAATGTATTCCTCAAATTTCTTGAGGGTCAATGTATTGGTACCATTTTAAACATTCATTTATTTATCTTAGTTATATTAACCTGCAAAATGCACAAGAGGGAGCATAATTCTTTTTATCAACTTGCAAAATGCATATAGTATTTTTTAAACTCGTAAAACACCTTTTTATTCATTTGTTATCAACGTTACACCGTTCAATAAATGAGTACAATTGAGATCATGAGCAACAGAGTTGGCTGTCCAGTATTCATGCTCATATACCACCTTTGCAAACTCCTGGCGAGGTAATGCGAACCGTTAAAATCCGCTTCTATAATGGATCGGAAGAATACCTGTTGCTTCTACTCCCTTTGTAAACCTTTTAAAGACCTTTAGGTCACTACCTACCTTCTAGATCACTAAAGTAGTGACCTAAAAGGTCTTACAAAAGATTACAAAGGTAGTAATAAATAAATAAATCCAACAACCTGCATTTCCTCTTTCATAGTGCTGACCACCTCCATACTATCTCAGACTAGTAGACTGCCCGTGCGTTGCAACGGGATTTTAAAAATTTGTATTTGTTACATGTCAAACGAAAGATAATAATTGGCAACAAATGTCGACATCGGTAGATCAATGAAACAAAGATGACCAGTAACCGCTGCACCGTCCGGTGAAGTACCACCGCGCTCCTAGCACCCGAACCGTCGCGTACAGAGAACCACCTTCAAGAAGGAATGCGACGACGACGCCACTGCTGCCCGGACAAGTCCTAGGGTTTCCCTCGGTACGCAGAGGACAGTGGGGAAGGCGTATACCCGAGGACCTTTAGGGAGGTCCGGCGGCGCCTGCAGGCGGCACCACGTCGATGCCGGACGAGCCGCCAGGGATTTCACGAACCCAAACACAACCACCACCACCCCCGACGATCTGAAGTGTACCAACCAACCTGCCGCCCACCAGCCTTTCCCACCACGTTCACTGAACCAACTTCGTCGTCTCCTGAGGCCACCGACACGAGATCTGGAGGAGGGAAGAGGAGCCAAGGGGCTCGGGGGCATCCACAACTCAGCCGACGAGAGGGGACAACCTTCGCCGCTGCCGCGAAGCCGACCAGACGTGATGACAGGGGCCTACCAGGCCCCTACTGGCCCGACCAGGCCCAAATGGGTTAGGGCAGCCCCTGGTGCCACACTGCAACACGTCGGCGGACAAAGCCGCCACCACCCGCACCCCCCAATGCCTCGCCACCACCACCAAGGAGCCACACCGCCGCACATCGGACCGCCGGCCCGCCCCAACCCAGATGGGGCCCAAAATGGCCTAGATCTGGGCGGAGTGGACGCCGCCAGCCAGCCGCACCACCACGCGCCTTGCAGCCAACGGCCGCGCCGCCGCATCAGGGGCACCCACGGCCCGCAACGCGCAAGCGGGGAAAGAACGGCCTGCCTTCGCCCGAGGAGCGCCACCACCATCAGCCCCCCACCCCACCCCCAATGCGCGAGCGGGGAAAGAACGGCCTGCCTCTGCCAGCACCGCGTGGGAATGACCTGGCGGACAACGCCGGCGGCGGCAGGGGGGAAAGACGGGGAGGGGTTGGAGGAGAGGGGGGGGGGTCGGGGATTCGCATGTCGCCCACGAGGGGGGAGGGGCGAGCGAGCGAACAGATCAAATCAGTGTAGGACGTTTTTCTTAGGTGCTTGAAACCATACAATTTATCATTTAGAAACACTACAGAAAAACACATCTTCTAGAACATACTACTCCTACCTCTCTTGTGATAGGTAGATATATCAAACCTTGATAACATTTATTGTTAGAATTTTATTGCCATTTATTTTTATTTTTATCATAAGAGAGGTAGAATGGCTGTGCGTTGCCACAGACTTTTGGAATATTTTGTTAAAGTTATATATAAACATAATGCATGTTAAATTTCACATGTATAGAAAAGATAGCACGAGTGCAATCGAGTAATAATTAAAATCCACTTCACTTGCAATGTAAGATGGTAAAAAAGGTAATTTGACGATGTATACATAGAGCGCGATGATTCCACTAATAACCTATTGTTGGAAATATGCCCTAGAGGCAATAATAAAAGGATTATTATTATATTTTCTTGTTCATGATAATTGTCTTTTATTCATGCTATAATTGTGTTATCCGGAAATCGTAATACATGTGTGAATACACAGACACCAATATGTCCCTAGTAAGCCTCTAGTCGACTAGCTCGTTGATCAACAGATAGTCATGGTTTCCTGACTATGGACATGGGGATGTCATTGATAACGGGATCACATCATTAGGAGAATGATGTGATGAACAAGACCCAATCCTAAACATAGCACAAGATCGTATAGTTTGTTCGCTAGAGTTTTTCCAATGTCAAGTATCTTTTCCTTAGACCATGAGATCGTGTAACTCCCGGATACCGTAGGATTGCTCTGGGCATACCAAACATCACAACGTAACTGGGTGACTATAAAGGTATACTACGGGTATCTCCGAAAGTGTCTGTTGGGTTGACACGGATCAAGACTGGGATTTGTCACTCCGTATGATGGAGAGGTATCTCTGGGCCCACTCGGTAATGCATCATCATAATGAGCTCAAAGTGACCAAGTGTCTGGTCACGGGATCATGCATTACGGTACGAGTAAAGTGACTTGCCGGTAACGAGATTGAACGAGGTATTGGGATACCGACGATCGAATCTCGGGTAAGTAACGTACCGATTGACAAAGGGAATTGTATACGGGGTTGCTTGAATCCTCGACATCGTGGTTCATCCGATGAGATCATCGAGGAGCATGTGGGAGCCAACATGGGTATCCAGATCCCGCTGTTGGTTATTGACCGGAGAGCCGTCTCGGTCATGTCTACATGTCTCCCGAACCCGTAGGGTCTACACACTTAAGGTTCAGTGACGCTAGGGTTGTAGAGATATGAATATGCAGTAACCTGAAAGTTGTTCGGAGTCCCGGATGAGATCCTGGACGTCACGAGGAGTTCCGGAATGGTCTGAAGGTAAAGAATTATATATATGAAGTGCAGTTTCGACCAACGGGAGAGTTTTGGGGTCACCGGTATTGTACCGGGACCACCGGAAGGGTCCTGGGGGTCCATCGGGTGGGGCCACCCATCCCAGAGGGCCCCATGGGCCAAAGTGGGGAGGGGAACCAGCCCATAGTGGGCTGGTGCGCCCCCCTAGGCCCACCCCATGCGCCTAGGGTTGAAATCCTAGGGGTGGGGGGGCGCCCCACCTTGCCTTGGTGGCTACTCCACCCTTGGCCGCCGCCCCCCTAGGAGATCCCATCTCCTAGGGCCGGCGCCCCCCCTAGGGGAGCCTATATAAAGGGGGGGGGAGGGAGGGGGCAGACACACCTTGAGTCTTGGCGCCTCCCTCTCCCCTGCTACACCTCTCTCTCTTGCAGTATACGGCGAAGCCCTGCTACTGTGACGCCCTGCATCCACCACCACGCCGTAGTGCCGCTGGATCTTCATCAACCTCTCCTCCCCCCTTGCTGGATCAAGAAGAAGGAGACGTCACGCTGACCGTACGTGTGTTGAACACGGAGGTGCCGTCCGTTTGGCGCTAGGATCTCCGGTGATTTGGATCACGTCGAGTACGTCTTCCTCATCCCCGTTCTTTGAACGCTTCCGCGCGTGATCTACAAAGGTATGTAGATGCAATCCAATCACTCGTTGCTAGATGAACTCATAGATGGATCTTGGTGAAACCGTAGGAATTTTTTTTGTTTTCTGCAACGTTCCCCATCAGTGGCATCATGAGCTAGGTCTATGCGTAGTTCTCCTTGCACGAGTAGAACACAATTTGTTGTGGGCGTAGATGTTGTCAACTTTCTTGCCGCTACTAGTCTTATCTTGCTTCAGCGGTATTGTGGGATGAAGCGGCCCGGACCGACCTTACACGTACGCTTACGTGAGACTGGTTCCACCGACTGACATGCACTAGATGCATAAGGTGGCTAGCGGGTGTCTGTCTCTCCCACTTTAGTTGGAGTGGATTCGATGAAAAGGGTCCTTATGAAGGGTAAATAGAAGTTGACAAATCACGTTGTGGCTATTACATAGGTAAGAAACGTTCTTGCTAGAAACCTTTTGCAGCCACGTAAAACTTGCAACAACAATTAGAGGACGTCTAACTTGTTTTTGCAGCAAGTGATTTGTGATGTGATATGGCCAAAGTTGTGATGAATGATGAATGATATATATGTGATGTATGAGATCATGTTCTTATAATAGGAATCACGACTTGCATGTCGATGAGTATGACAACCGGCAGGAGCCATAGGAGTTGTCTTTATTTTTGTATGACCTGCGTGTCATTGAGAAATTCCATGTAAATTACTTTACTTTATTGCTAAACGTGTTAGCCATAATAGTAGAAGTAATAGTTGGCGAGCAACTTCATGGAGACACGATGATGGAGATCATGGTGTCATGCCGGTGACAAGATGATCATGGACCCCAAGATGGAGATCAAAGGAGCTATGTGATATTGGCCATATCATGTCACTATTATTATTTGATTGCATGTGATATTTATCATGTTTTTGCATCTTGTTTACTTAGAATGGCGGTAGTAAATAAGATGATCCCTCATAATAATTTCAAGAAAGTGTTCCCCCTAACTGTGCACCGTTGCGATAGTTCGTTGTTTCGAAGCACCACGTGATGATCGGGTGTGGTAGATTCCAACGTTCACATACAACGGGTGTAAGACATATTTACACACGCAATACACTTAGGTTGACTTAACGAGCCTAGCATGTACAGACATGGCCTCGGAACACAGAAGACCGAAAGGTCGAGCATGAGTCGTATAGAAGATACGATCAACATGAAGATGTTCACCGATGTTGACTAGTCCGTCTCACGTGATGATCGGACACGGCCTAGTCAACTCGGATCATGTTATACTTAGATGACTGGAGGGATGTCTATCTAAGTGGAAGTTCATTGTATAATTTGATTAGATGAACTTAATTATCATGAACTTAGTCTAAAATCTTTACAATATGTCTTGTAGATCAAATGGCCAATGTTGTCCTCAACTTCAACGCGTTCCTAAAGAAAACCAAGCTGAAAGACGATGGCAGCAACTATACGGACTGGGTCCGGAACCTGAGGATCATCCTCATAGCTGCCAAGAAAGATTATGTCCTAGAAGCATCGCTAGGTGACGCACCCGTCCCACAGAACCAAGACGTTATGAATGCTTGGCAGACACGTGCTGATGATTACTCCCTTGTTCAGTGCTGCATGCTTTACAACTTAGAACCGGGGCTCCAAAAGTGTTTTGAGCGACACGGAGCATATGAGATGTTCGAAGAGCTGAAAATGGTTTTCCAAGCTCATGCCCGGGTCGAGAGATATGAAGTCTCCGATAAGTTCTTCAGCTGTAAGATGGAGGAAAATAGTTCTGTCAGTGAGCACATACTCACTATGTCTGGGTTACATAACCGCTTGACTCAGCTAGGAGTTAATCTCCCGGATGATGCGGTCATTGACAGAATCCTCCAGTCGCTTCCACCAAGCTACAAGAGCTTCGTGATAAACTTCAATATGCAGGGGATGGAAACGACCATTCCTGAAGTATTTGCAATGCTGAAATCAGCGGAGGTAGAAGTCAAAAAGGACCATCAAGTGTTGATGGTGAATAAAACCACTAAGTTCAAGAAAGGCAAGGGTAAGAAGAACTTCAAGAAGGACGGCAAGGGAGTTGCCGCGCCCGGTAAGCAAGCTGCCGGGAAGAAACCAAAGAATGGACCCAAGCCCGAGACTGAGTGTTTTTATTGCAAGGGAAGTGGTCACTGGAAGCGGAACTGCCCCAAATACTTAGCGGACAAGAAGGCCGGCAAAATGAAAGGTATATGTGATATACATGTAATTGATGTGTACCTTACCAATACTCGTAGTAGCTCCTGGGTATTTGATACCGGTGCAGTTGCTCACATTTGTAACTCAAAGCAGGAGCTGCGGAATAAGCGGAGATTGGCGAAGGACGAGGTGACGATGCGCGCCGGGAATGGTTCCAAGGTCGATGTGATCGCCGTCGGCACGCTACCTCTACATTTACCTACGGGATTAGTTTTGAACCTCAATAATTGTTATTTAGTGCCAAGTTTGAGCACGCACATTGTATCAGGATCTCGTTTAATACGAGATGGCTACTCATTTAAATCCGAGAATAATGGTTGTTCTATTTATATGAGAGATATGTTTTATGGTCATGCTCCTATGGTGAATGGTTTATTCTTAATGAATCTCAAGCGTAATGCTACACATATTCATAGTGTGAATGCCAAAAGATGTAAGGTTGATAATGATAGTCCCGCATACTTGTTGCACTGCCGCCTTGGTCACATAGGTGTCAAACGCATGAAGAAGCTCCATACAGATGGACTTTTAGAGTCTCTTGATTACGAATCATTTGACACGTGCGAACCATGCCTCATGGGTAAGATGACCAAGACTCCGTTCTCAGGAACAATGAAGCGAGCAACCAACCTATTGGAAATCATACATACTGATGTGTGCGGTCCAATGAGTGTTGAGGCTCGTGGTGGCTATCGTTATGTTCTCACCCTCACTGATGACTTGAGTAGATATGGGTATATCTACTTAATGAAACACAAGTCTGAAACCTTTGAAAAGTTCAAGGAATTTCAGAGTGAGGTTGAGAATCAACGTGACAGAAAAATCAAGTTTTTGCGATCAGATCGTGGAGGAGAATACTTGAGTCACGAATTTGGTACACACTTAAGAAAATGTGGAATAGTTTCACAACTCACGCCGCCTGGAACACCTCAGCGCAATGGTGTGTCCGAACGTCGTAATCGCACTCTATTAGATATGGTGCGATCTATGATGTCTCTTACTGATTTACCACTGTCATTTTGGGGCTATGCTTTAGAGACTGCCGCATTCACTTTAAATAGGGCTCCGTCGAAATCCGTTGAGACGACACCGTATGAATTATGGTTTGGGAAGAAGCCTAAGCTGTCGTTTCTAAAAGTTTGGGGATGCGATGCTTATGTCAAGAAACTTCAACCTGAAAAGCTCGAACCCAAGTCGGAAAAATGCGTCTTCATAGGATACCCTAAAAAAACTATTGGGTATACCTTCTACCTTAGATCCGAAGGCAAGATCTTTGTTGCCAAGAATGGATCCTTTCTAGAGAAGGAGTTTCTCTCGAAAGAAGTAAGTGGGAGGAAAGTAGAACTTGATGAAGCATTGCCTCTTGAACCGGAAAGTGGTGCAACTCAGGAAAATGTTCCAGTGGTGCCTGCACCAATTAGAGAGGAAGTTAATGATGATGATCAAGATACCTCCGATCAAGCTCCTACTGAACTTCGAAGGTCCACAAGGACACGTTCTGCACCAGAGTGGTACGGCAACCCTGTCTTGGAAATCATGTTGTTAGACAACAGTGAACCTTCGAACTATGAAGAAGCGATGGCGGGCCCGGATTTCGACAAATGGCTGGAAGCCATGAAATCCGAGATAGGATCCATGTATGAAAACGAAGTATGGACTTTGACTGACTTGCCCGATGATCGGCGAGCCATAGAAAATAACTGGATCTTTAAGAAGAAGACGGACGCGGATGGTAATGTGACCATCTATAAAGCTAGGCTTGTCGCTAAGGGTTATCGATAAGTTCAAGGGGTTGACTACGATGAGACATTCTCTCCCATAGCAAAGTTGAAGTCCGTTCGAATCATGTTAGCAATTGCCGCATACTATGATTATGAGATATGGCAAATGGACGTCAAAACGGCATTCCTTAACGGTTATCTTAAGGAAGAACTGTATATGATGCAGCTGGAAGGTTTTGTCGATCCTAAGAATGCTGACAAGGTGTGCAAGCTCCAACGCTCGATTTATGGGCTGGTGCAAGCATCTCGGAGTTGGAACATTCGCTTTGATGAGATGATCAAAGCGTTTGGGTTTATGCAGACTTATGGAGAAGCCTGCGTTTACAACAAAGTGAGTGGGAGCTCTGTAGCATTTCTCATATTATATGTAGATGACATACTTTTGATGGGAAATGATATAGAGCTTTTGGACAGCATTAAGGCCTACTTGAATAAGAGTTTTTCAATGAAGGACCTTGGAGAAGCTGCTTATATATCAGGCATCAAGATCTATAGAGATAGATCAAGACGCCTCATAGGTCTTTCACAAAGCACATACCTTGATAAGATATTGAAGAAGTTCAATATGGATCAGTCTAAGAAGGGGTTCTTGCCTGTGTTGCAAGGTGTGAAATTGAGCTCAGCTCAATGTCCGACCACGGCAGAAGATATAGAAGAGATGAGTGTCATCCCCTATGCCTCATCCATAGGTTCTATTATGTATGCCATGCTGTGTACTAGACCTGATGTAAACCTTGCCGTAAGTTTGGTAGGAAGGTACCAAAGTAATCCCGGCAAGGAACACTGGACAACGGTCAAGAATATCCTGAAGTACCTGAAAAGGACTAAGGAAATGTTTCTCGTTTATGGAGGTGACGAAGAGCTTGTCGTAAAGGGTTACGTCGACGCTAGCTTCGACACAGATCTGGATGACTCTAAGTCACAAACCGGATACGTGTATATTTTGAATGGTGGGGCAGTAAGCTGGTGCAGTTGCAAGCAGAGCGTCATGGCGGGATCTACATGTGAAGCGGAGTACATGGTAGCCTCGGAGGCAGCGCATGAAGAAATTTGGGTGAAGGAGTTCATCACCGACCTAGGAGTCATACCCAATGCGTCGGGGCCGATCAAACTCTTCTGTGACAACATTGGAGCTATTGCACTTGCCAAGGAGCCCAGGTTTCACAAGAAGACCAGGCACATCAAGCGTCGCTTCAACTCCATTTGTGAAAATGTTCAAGATGGAGACATAGATATTTGTAAAGTGCATACGGACCTGAATGTAGCAGATCCATTGACTAAACCTCTCCCTAGAGCAAAACATGATCAACACCAGCATTCCATGGGTGTTCGATTCATCACAATATAACTAGATTATTGACTCTAGTGCAAGTGGGAGACTGTTGGAAATATGCCCTAGAGGCAATAATAAAAGGATTATTATTATATTTCCTTGTTCATGATAATTGTCTTTTATTCATGCTATAATTGTGTTATCCGGAAATCGTAATACATGTGTGAATACACAGACACCAACATGTCCCTAGTAAGCCTCTAGTTGACTAGCTCGTTGATCAACAGATAGTCATGGTTTCCTGACTATGGACATGGGGATGTCATTGATAACGGGATCACATCATTAGGAGAATGATGTGATGGACAAGACCCAATCCTAAACATAGCACAAGATCGTATAGTTTGTTTGCTAGAGTTTTTCCAATGTCAAGTATCTTTTCCTTAGACCATGAGATCGTATAACTTCCGGATACCGTAGGAGTGCTCTGGGCATACCAAACGTCACAACGTAACTGGGTGACTATAAAGGTATACTACGGGTATCTCCGAAAGTGTCTGTTGGGTTGACACGGATCAAGACTGGGATTTGTCACTCCGTATGACGGAGAGGTATCTCTGGGCCCACTCGGTAATGCATCATCATAATGAGCTCAAAGTGACCAAGTATCTGGTCACGGGATCATGCATTATGGTACGAGTAAAGTGACTTGCCGGTAACGAGATTGAACGAGGTATTGGGATACCGACGATTGAATCTCGGGCAAGTAACGTACCGATTGACGAAGGGAATTGTATACGGGGTTGCTTGAATCCTCGACATCGTGGTTCATCTGATGAGATCATCGAGGAGCATGTGGGAGCCAACATGGGTATTCAGATCCCGCTGTTGGTTATTGACCGGAGAGCCGTCTCGGTCATGTCTACATGTCTCCCGAACCCATAGGGTCTACACACTTAAGATTCGGTGACGCTAGGGTTGTAGAGATATGAATATGCAGTAACCCGAAAGTTGTTCAGAGTCCCGGATGAGATCCTGGACGTCACGAGGAGTTCCGGAATGGTCCAGAGGTAAAGAATTATATATAGGAAGTGCAGTTTCGGCCATCGGGAGAGTTTCGGGGTCACCGGTATTGTACCGGGACCACCGGAAGGGTCCCGGGGGTCCACCGGGTGGGGCCACCCATCCCGGAGGGCCCCATGGGCCAAAGTGGGGAGGGGAACCAGCCCATAGTGGGCTGGTGCGCCCCCTAGGCCCACCCCATGCGCCTAGGGTTGAAACCTTAGGGGTGGGGGGGCGCCCCAACTTGCCTTGGTGGCTACTCCACCCTTGGCCGCCGCCCCCCTAGGAGATCCCATCCCCTAGGGCCGCCCCCCCTAGGGGAGCCTATATAAAGGGGGGGAGGGGAGGGAGGGGGCAGACACACCTTGAGTCTTGGCGCCTCCCTCTCCCCTGCTACACCTCTCTCTCTCTCTCGCAGTATACGGCGAAGCCCTGCTACTGTGACGCCCTGCATCCACCACCACGCCGTCGTGCTGCTGGATCTTCATCAACCTATCCTCCCCCCTTGCTGGATCAAGAAGGAGGAGACGTCGCGCTGACCGTACGTGTGTTGAACACGGAGGTGCCGTCCGTTCGGCGCTAGGATCTCCGGTGATTTGGATCACGTCGAGTACGTCTTCCTCATCCCCGTTCTTTGAACGCTTCCGCGCGTGATCTACAAAGGTATGTAGATGCAATCCAATCACTCATTGCTAGATGAACTCATAGATGGATCTTGGTGAAACCGTAGGAAATTTTTTGTTTTCTGCAACGTTTCCCAACACCTATTACAAATTAAGATTAGCTTGATGCGCTTATGATATTCATGCACAATATCAGGAATGTGGTCGTCAGCTTTTTGCAGGAGTGGCGCCTCTTCTTCGCTCCATGCTGTCTCCCGACCTCTCCTATCCCTTCCACGATGTCAGTCGCCCCCTCCTCCTTCCTCCACAACTTCGATGGTCCTCCTCTTCACGCCACTGTCGAAGCCCATCCGCTTTTGTCATTGCCGCACATCATCCTCTTCCTTCCATGGCATCGTTCGACACCTCCTCTCCATGCCAGCTGTCATGTCTCCTTTCCCTCTAATCCCTCGATGGTGTCACGTACATCATCCTCTCTCCGCCACGTCGTTGCTGACCTCCTCCTCTTCCCGACAACCTCTCACGCCACCCACATCCTCCTCTCCCCGCCAAGCCGCGCCGAGCATAGTCTAGCTTCCCCTCAAGCTTCTCCTCCTATCCCAAATCCATCATTGTCTCATGTGAAAACTGCTAGTACTGTTTTTCTCTAAAACTACAAACTCCTAGGAGTTTAACATTGCTGTGGATCTGTCGTATAAATAATGTCATGCTTGCTTGTTAATTTATGCTAATTTAAACTGAACTCACTATCTAGATCCTGCTTTGTTACATGTTGGGTGCTGGATGTAGTGCCAGGCTCCACGTGTACTGTGTAATGTGGTCTAAGAAAGAACCAAGTTGCTAATCACGTAAACATGTAAAACAAAAGAGACAAACCAAATTAGTTTTTCCACCTATCCTGACTTATCCTCACGGCAGCCACCCTCTCACTCTCTCACCCCATGGCACCCCTCTGCAAGACCATACTCTCTCACCCCTCTTGCTCGTTCTCTCCGCCACATCGTCGCCGCCGCCAACCCTCTCCGCCACGCCGTCCCAGCCGCCACAACTCCCCACCTTGGCGCGTCCCTGCCTCCTCCCATCCCCTCCACTCCTCGGTCCCCGCCACAGTTATCTGTTTCGGCCGGGTCCAGTGAGCAGTGGTGAGACCAGGTGTCGCGGTGAGCAGCCGGATCCGGCCGTCGGCGAGCCGCGCCATGGATCTAGTCATCCCAGGGCGATTTCCGGAGCCGAGGGCGACTTGAAGATTTCTACCTCAAGCTGAGCCGCGCCGTCGATCTGGCCAACCCAGGCTGAGTTGCTGGCTTGCTGCCTGTTGGCCTGCTACACAGCCTACTGATAGTATGCTCGGTATTTGACAGGGAAATCACACAGCGAAGGTACAATTTTTTTGAGTTTTGTTTCAGTCCAGATGTACCAAACATTATATTTCTACGAACTGAAAATCAACTGTAAACATATGTATCCTAAACATTCTATTTGAATCACCTATTCTACTTTGATTACCCCGTAGTCTTTTCTTCTCAGTCTCACTCTCAAATCCAGCTTCATGCACTTCCGTGACCTTTTCTTATCTAGAATCTGTTGAGGCTGTTACCTTTCTCTGAAAAATGCCATATATCTTGGGCTTTGGAGGAATAAAAAAGCTCTCCACTTGAATCAAATAAATTATGGCGTTAGCAGTAGCACAGTAAGGGTTCTCACCTGCATAAGTTCTTTTGAGTGACCAAGTCAGATGTGATTATTTTGTTATCTCACAACTCATGATTGTTGATTTCCAAACTCCGTTTGACGTAACCGTTAGGTTCTTGTGCATTGTGATGTAGTAAATGTTGTTGTGATCTTCAAAACGAGAAGGCAGATTAGTCTAATCTCCATTCTGTCTTCTTCTACAACTGAAAGATTCAGAGGTGTCACACTTGGAGCAGAGGAAGAAATTTCTTTTGTTCTTACCTTCTCTACAAAGATGTGCATATAGTAACTCTGTTTAGTCATGTCCACCATGTTTCTATGGTTTTCTATTCTGTTGTCTTTTCATATATATCCCTTTGAAGCAATGGGCGTTAATATATTAATTGTAACAAGGTTGGAAACTGATGCGGATGCGCGCAAGGGCAACGTTGGATGACACCTAGAAGAGCAAGCACAGTGCAGCGAAGGAAGTACCGAGCTTCGGCAGCACTACACCATCGTCCTCTGCCTCACCGAGCACATCAATTTCATGAGATGGTGAGAGCATTTTGACAGATTGTGTACTTTTCAATTTTAGACCTTTGTGCTCTAGATGCCATTGCTGGATGTCGACTTGGTGGTGAGATTTCTCAAATGCTCCAATGCTCCAAGTTGAGTCTTAACTTCAAAATAAAAAACGTAGCATCTGCAAGTTCTCGACCATCCTTGATTTGATTAACCATCATGCAGCTGTTATATTTTTTGCAGCTGTAATCTTTAATGTGAACATATTTTCATAATAGTGGTAAAAAATGTTTCTAAAGAAAAACATGAAAGTTGTTTCTAAAAAAAATGGTGGTAACTCTTTCTCTAAATAAAAAATTGTGTAACTCGTTTTCTGAATAATCTAAAAGATTGTAAAAACAAGGTTAATAAAAAATTGTGACAACTATGTTTATGAAGTTTTTTGTGTACTTCATTTTTTATGATTAGGCTACGTTTATGACCAGACCGGACAGTCGTCGTTTTTTATAGACTGTACAAAAATTTGTAGGCATGTACCACAAGAAAGTACGCAAGATGTGAAAACTTGACATTGGTAGGGTGCTTAATAAATGTATTTGGAAATGTGGTGCTTCATAAATATTGAAACAATGGACCTATGAGTACAGGGCTGAGCACGGATTGAAAAGTTTAACCTGGCTAGCTACCAAAAAAGGCATCCTCGAGGATTTGTTTCGTTGATTTGGTTTAATCCTTATTCCATAACCATCAATAATTACAGAGACAGTACTTTCTATTGTCTCAGGTTAACTCTTGATTGGAACCTGACTGAACAATGAACAAGTCCAAGTATCTTGACAAAATTTCAGTAGTAACCAAATTTCAAATAAGCACCTTTTATGCCAAGAAATTAACCATCAAGCATAATTTGCAATATATTATCAATCTGACAAAAGAATCACTACAAATTCTATTAAATCTTTTTTAAATAGGGGTTTTCATCAGGTTTAGAAATCAGACTGTAAACAACAATTTTCAGTGCATGTTCAAGGTGTGTTACAGGCCTACATCTATATCAGAATCTCAAATTACACATTTTCAAAGTATACTGTGTGACACATATATTGTACTACATAGTTCTTGTTTATTTCTTGTCACCTATTTGTTATATCTAACAATAGGATATTCTAGATCAACTCCCCGCATAGACCCGCTTCAAGGGAGGAGGATGCAGAGGCCAGCAACAAGGAGCGGGTGTGGGTGCTCATCCTCGCCGCTGACCACAAGTGCTGCGACAAACTTTGGGCAGAATTCCATCCCTCCACGTGTATGAGCAAATCAAATACTACTTACTTCTTTCTGTCTGTTGTCTGCTGAAGTAGCTAATAGACCGCTTTAGAATGTTGTGAGCTTGGTTATTTTACATTGTTTGCTAATATCAAGCAAAGAATGAATGCTGGAGTGTGTTACTGTGCTTCATTACAATCCCTAGAAAACTTTAGAAAGGGTGTTTCTGTCCACCCACATAAATCAAAAGATAAATCTATGATTGCGCGGCAGGCCTGATAATCCACACCAGACCAATCAAAAAAGAGGACAATCTGTGACTTGTTGATTAATCAACAAACCCGGTGTTGTTGTCCACTACCAGCCGGCTGGAGGCCCCAACTCGTTTGGCTCCGTCTACGCGGTGCCAGGAGATTAGCACATGGATGCATCCGCCGGCAGTACCAACTGCACATCAAAGAACAACGGATTAGTACGTTGACAGGGATAGAAAGAAAAATATGAAACTCGGACACACGGAATTTGCAGTTATCAACAAGGATGTGTCTAGGACACATCTAGATGTGACATAATTATCTCACATCTAAATATGACATCATCCTCATCCTAGAAATTAGCACATCCCACCTCATGGTTGTTTGATTGTCTTTTTTTCTTCGTTTCTTCCGGCCTGCCTGTTCGACTGATCGTCTTACTCTTCCGGTGTCTGTTTCCTGTGATACGAGTCGCAACATGCAGAACAGCAGAAGCACAGTACTCCGTCAGTTATATACACAAACTAGAGCATACCGAGTACATACACCAATCACTACAGCGGATCACTAAATAGCTCGACGTGCTAAAGCAATCATGGTGCACCGGGAGCCATTGTGTGGGTCCACTTCATCTCAAGCTACAGTAGCTAGCTCTAAATGGATGCCACTCAGACGTTTCATCATTCTTTTTTGCAACACCTTTTTCTTGGTCATTTATAAGGCACAAATTAAACTAAAAACTCAGGATAAAATACCCATGCAAGTAGTTTCGTGTTTGACAACTCATATAGAATTATTTGGGTCATCTATGGATAACATATATAGAAGTACAAACATATGGTAGGCTTGTTCTGCTTGCTGCCCTTGTTCACCTTCCACATACATGTGAGTTGCAAATTAAGAGTGACTATGCAACTAAGGAAAAAACAAAGGATCAAGCCCAATTGAGAGTCGATGGTGGACTTTTCAATTGAGACGAAATAAATTTCGGACCTAGTTGAGTCGAGGTTGTACTTGCAGCTGAGGCAACAAAAAATGAGACCTCTTAATCGGCGCCTTCTGCGCTGATTAGGGTTTCGGGCGCCCACACAAGTGCACATATGGGCCAGCCAATCAGCGGCCGACACGATCGCTTGGCAGACGTGACATCGTTTGCTTTTTGTCAATGGTTGACCACCTGACATGTCAACTATTGACTTTTAAAAAAATGCAAAAATTCCAGAAAAGCAAATAAATTGCAAAAAAGGAAAAAGTTTGTAAATTCAAAAAAGTTCATGGATTTGATTTTTTTACAAAATTCAAAATAAGTTCATGAATTTAAAAAATAAGCACAAAATTGGAAAAAAGTTGATGAGTTTAAAAAATTCATTGGTTTTGAAAAAAACATTCATGAATTTGAGAAAAGTTTGAGGATTTGAAAAAATAAAACACACAAATTTTGAAGGGATAAAGAGGTGGTAAAAGTGGAGAAACTGAAAGGGTTCAATACTGTTTAGCAAATATTGCAACAAAAAACCTGAAAGTAAAAAAGGTGGGCAGTTGAATTAATACAAATTGGCCTTATATGTTCCTAAAAAATGTTAAGTTGTTTTGAAAATAACGATTACACAAAAGGATATGAATGAAACGGTGTTTCTCGTTTTGTATACAACAATGACATTTCCAAAAAAGGTCAAGAATTAAATCAATCGGCCGGGACTAAAAAACATATAAATGGTGGATTGCTTGAAAGGAAAACATAACATATGAAAAAATGGGACCCTGCGACTCTGTTGCATTTTTTCAAAAAGTATAAAAAATGGGTAGAAGATGGGGCTTGCACATGGGACATTTGGAAAAAAAATTGGTTGGGCCCAAAAAATACATAACAAACAATGTTGAGCATCTAAAGGCAAAAAAGAAAGGTGGACTAGTAACTGCTAGGGTTGGGGTCGCTCACATTTGTCTATTGAAGATAGAAAATGTAACTGGGATACAAAATTGGTCGCTCCTCGGGTTGCAAGTTGATGTGAATTTGTAATCACGACAACGAAAACTTAGAGCCCAGTTGCGAGTCACGTATGATCGACTTGCAATTGAGGTGGACTTGTACTTCAGGTGGCAACAAAAAACATTAAAGTCTAGTTGCAAGTCCATGGACTTGCAACTTGGGCAACAACCAAATTTCAGCTTACTTGCAAGTAGGGGTACTTGCGGCTGGGTGTGAACAAAAATAAGGTCGGGCCATGTTGCGAATCGAGGATGAACATGTGACTAGGCACAAAGTAAAAAAGGTCGGGCCATATTGCGAGTCAAGGGTAGGCTTGCAACTGAGGCAACAACAACTATAGTCCTAGTTGCAAGTCATGGGTAGGCTTGTAACTGGGATGAGAAAAAATGATGGCCTGCTTGCGTGGCGAGGTTGGAGTTGTAACTGGGATGACAAACACACAAGGGTGAACTTGCAACAGGGGCAACTACAATTACAAGTCCCAGTTGCGAGTCGGGGATGGACTTGCAACTTAGGCAACTACACAACTACAAAGCCCCCCCAATTGCGAGTTGATGGTGGACTTGCAACTAAGGAAATTACAACTACAAAAATCCCTAGTTGCAAGTGGACTTGCAACTAGAGAAAAAACACGACTACAAAAGCCCCTAGTTGTGAGTCGAGGTTGTACTTGCAATGGAGCGGGAGCATTTGACATACTGCCCCCTAACGTGGGGCCACTGACGAGTGGGCCCAGGTCTACATGCCAGTGTGCCAACGGCATGTCAGGGAATCCGCGTCCACTTGCAACTGGGCAACTACACTACTACATACAAAGTCCCTAGTTACGAGTCGAGGTTGGACTTGCAACTAGGGCAACTGCACTAATATAAAGCCTGTAATTGCAAGTCGAGTTGGACTTGCAATTGGGGCAACCACACAACTACAAGCCCCAACTTGCAAGTCGATGGTACACTTGCAACCGGGACAACTAAAACTACAAAAAGCCCCTAGTTACAAGTCGATGGTGGACTTGCAACTGGTCAACTACAACTACAAAAAAGCACCTAGTTGCGAGTCCATGATGGAATGGCAACTAGGACAACTACAACTACCACAGGCCCCCAGTTGTGAGCGAGGATGGACTTGCAACTGGGGAAACTACACTACTAGAAGCCCAATTACGAGTTGATGGTGATCTTGCAACTGAGGCAACTACAACTACTGCAAGCCCCCTAGTTGTGAGTCGGTGGTGTACTTGCAAATTAAAACTACAAAAAAAATCCCTAGTTGCGAGTCAAGCGTGAGGTCCTCCAGTAACGTGTCGAGGGTGTACTTGCAATTGAGACAAAAATGGGTCAAACCCAATTGCATGTCGAGGGTGGACTTTCAACAGGGGCAAAAAAGGGTGATACCCATTTACATATCAATGGTGGACTTGCAGCTAGGGAAAATTGGTTGGGCCACCTAGTTGCATGTTGAGGGTGAATTTGCAACCATGACAAAAAAAAGGTCGGATATCCAGTTGCATGTCGGTTGTCAATGTGCAACTATAGGACAAAAATTGGTTGGACCCTAGTTGCATGTCGGCAGTTGACTTGCAACTGGGACAAGAAAAATAAAAGAGGCGTGCCCAGTTGCATGACAAGAGTGCACTTGCAATAATATAAAAATGTGTCAGGCCCAGTTACATGTCGGTGATTGACTTGCAACTGCGACAAGAAAAATAGAAGAGACGAGCTCCGGTTTGCATGTCGATGGTCGACTTGCAACTAGGAAAAGAAAATAAAGAGGCGACCCAGTTCAATATTGGGAGTACACTTGCACCAGAGACCAAAATGGGTTGGACCCAGTTGCATGTCGGTGATCAACTTGCAACTAGGACAAGAGAAAAAAAGGCTTAGACTTGCAAATAAAAAAAATGGGTCGTTGCGTGGCATTGTAGTATTTAGAAGGAGATCCATCCTCATGCCGCCTCTGCTCCAAAGACAAAGAGGAATGTGATAGAGAGATAGAGAGGGAGGGAGGGAGGGAGAGAGAGAGAGATAGAGAGAGAGAGAGAGCGAAGAACGAAACTGATGAGCCAGCGGTCAACTCATCTTTTCGACTTATACAAGCAACTCATCTCTTCAATTATGACACAGAAAAAGGACAAAAATGCCTAACAAACAAAGACGCACTGTGCGATGGGTTGCAGAATGGACAACAAACGAGTGACATCAAACGCGCGGGACAAAACAACCCTGATCAAAGATTGCACGGAATTTATAGGGATGGATCAAACGGACTGAAACTTAAATGAGACATTGCTAAAACTCATGCAAGGTGATGGCTAGCTTGTAACTGGGGCCGCTACAACATATGTTTCCCCTAGTTGCGAGCCGATGGTTCACTTGCAACTGCGGCAACTAAAAAAATGTACGATGAGTCCTAGTTGCGAGTCGATGATTGACTTGCAATTGGGCCCTTACAAACATAAGCCTCCTAGTTGCGAGTCGATGGTTGACTTGCAACTGCCCCCCTACAAACATACGCCCTCTAGTTGCAAGTCGATGGTTGACATGCAACTGGGGCCACTACAAAAAATTACAACACATGCTAGTTGAGACTTGGTTCACTTGTAACTAGCCCCCTACAAACATACGCCCCCTTGTTGCGAGTCGATGGTTGACTTGCAACTCGGCCCCTAAAAATATACTTCCCCCTAGTTGCGAGTCGATGGTTGACTTGCAATTGGGTAACTACAAAAAAGTACGACGCGTCCTATTTGTGAGTCGATGGCTGACTTGCAATTGGGGTCGGCACAAACATACACTTCCTAGTTATGAGTGGACGTTTGATTTGCAACTGGGGCAAGTACAAAAAAGTATGACGCATCCTAATTGCGAGTCGATGGTTGACTTGCAATTGGGCCCCTACAAACATATGTCCCTCCTAATTGCGAGTTGATGGTTGACTTGCAATTGGGCTTCTACAAACATATGTCCCCCCTAGTTGCCAGCCGATGGTTGACATGCAATTGGGGGCCCTTCAAACATATGCCCCATAGTTGCGAGATGATGGTTGACTTGCAACTGCCCCCCTACAAACATACGCCCCCTAGTTGCAAGTCGATGGTTGGCATGCAACTAGGGCGACTATAAAAAAGTACGTCGCGTCCTTGTTGCAAGTCAATGGTTGACTTGCAACTGTCCCCTACAAACATGTGCCCCCTTGTTGCGAGTCGATGGTTGAATCGCAACTGGGCCCCTACAAACATACTTTCCCCTAGTTGCGAGTCGATGGTTGACTTGCAACTGGGGCAACTACAGAAAAGTACGACGCATCCTAGTTGCGAGTCGATGGCTGACTTGCAACTGGGGCTGGTAGAAACATACACCCCTAGTTCTGAGTGGATTTTGACTTTCAATTGGGGCAATTACAAAAAATTATGACACATCCTAGTTGCGAGTCGATGGTTGACTTGCAATTCGGTCCCTAATAACATATGTCCCTCCTAGTTGCGAGTTGATGGTTAACTTGTAAAGTGGTTGTTTGTAGGCGCCTCCGTCCCCGTCAGCTCGGAGTTGCATTCTTCGGTTCCCAGCTTGTCGGCGTCGCCGGTAGCCGCCCCTCCTCCACATCGGCTCTCCGCTCCGGCGCCCCGAGCCCCCGACCCCGTTCACTTTGGCGCCTCGTCCTTGAGTCAGATCCAAAGCTCGCGTTTTTGTCAATTACCTGCGCCACACTTCGACGGCAGATGCATCCCCACTTCTCTGGGTTAGAGGCCTTGACTAGTGGCCTGAATTCATCATCTCCGGATCCTACTCTGGTGACGCATGAGGTTGCTCGGACTTAGGCCAGGGTGAAATCTCTGCTCGATTTGCCGATGCTGGCAGTGGTGGCACTCGTGGATGTCGTGTCCCTTTTTGGAGGCACTGCCATGGCCTTTATCTGAGCCCCTATTCGAGCAATGAGGGAAACCTCAGGTCCGGTTCTTCGGATCGGATGGTGATGACGTCACGACGTCGCTCCCCTTCTTGAAGGAGCCATCATGTTTGCTCGAGGCGTCCTCAATGTTTGGCTTTTGAGATGTTTGATGCGTACTGGTTTGGCTTGCCTCTTCCGGGCTTCATGGGTTAGGCAGTGTTTTTCTCTCTCTTTAGGCCGAGCATCCCTTGCCTCTGCTCTGGGTGTCATGTTCACGTCTTCTTGCTTTCGTGTCATGTGTTGTATCATTCTCTGTACTCATTCTGCTTCCTTCTATCAATGAAGTGATATGCAAGCTTTGCGTATTCGCGAAAAAAAATCCGATCCAACATGTTAATTTCTTTCAAGATTCCACCACCATACATTAGTGTGAAAAACAAAAAGAATGTGTAAGTTGTTCTATAACATTTGATATACGTATGTGAAAAACTGAAAAATGTGGAAATGGAGAAAATAAAAAACGTTCAAAAAACGCAAGCCATGGATTTACCAAAACTGAAGCAATCAAATGTATTCCTCAAATTTCTTCAGGGTCAATGTACTGGTACCATTTTACACACTTATTTTTTATTAATTATTTTAACCCACAGAATGCACAAGGGAGCATATTTTTTTATTAACTTGCAATATGCAGATAGTATATTTTAAACTCGTAAAACACCTTTTTATTCATTTGTTATCCAGATTACACGGTTCACTAGATGAGTACAGTAGACTCATGAGCGACGAGTTGGCCTCCCAGTTTTCATGCTCATATACCACCTTTGATAACTCCCGGGCGAGGTAATAACAACCGTTTAAAATCGCTTCTATAATGCGTCGGCAGAATACCTGCTGTTTCCTCAAAAATAAATAAATCCTGCAGCCTGCACTTCCTCTTTCATGATATAGACCACCTCCACATTATCTGAGATGAAAGATGATCAGAAGTGCAGAACTCAGTGGTAACCAATAGATTCAGCTAAACACAGTCCCTTCTCTAGCGACCAAGCTTCGGCCGAGCAAACATTACACACGTCAGGGGCGTCAAATGCATCCCACAGAGATCTTACAGAGATGTTGTACACTTGTACCACTCAAATCCTCGATGCATCATATTCTCTAATGATCTTATTGGGCATTAGATCACCGGTTCTGTTGTACCTCCTCAACATCTAGATCCTTTCCCATTGTTATCCTCAAAACCAAAGTTGCTGTGTAAGCCATTGAGCATGGGAGCGCCCATGTATTTATGTAATGGGTGTAGATGGCCGGATGGATACAGGTTGTACTACCTCAGTAGCCACACGCGTTGTTAATTTGTTATCCAGGACTTGAGTGTTCACGTCCGTGAGTACAACAGACATTTATAAAAGCTCGCAGTTGTATGCCAAGAGATTGAAAATGCACATATTTATGGGGATGTATTTGTCTCTTTTTTTGTAGCCAACAAATGAAATATTTTTAGTCATAATTTTTTTCCACTTTAAAGCTTCTAAATTCGTTTTTTAGTTGGGCTCCATGGAATCCGTGGCAAGGATGGATGGGTTGAAGATGGGATACCCCGGTTAATATGTAATAGTACATATTTGGAGAGCATTAAATCCAACCCAATATGTTATTTCCTTTTAAAATTCCATCGCTATTTATAAAACTAGATGACCCGTCGTCTTCTTGGCGCAAAGTCTAATTGCAGACAAGAATGCAACCAAAAGGCCACTTGAACTATTTGAAGGATTTTTCCCTATAATTATCTGCTAACTATGATGTCAATGACTATCTTCATGTTGTGTTATTTTACATTCATCCTTTGTTGTCGTAGCACATTAAGGAGCATCAAATGAATGCATACCGATCAAGGTAACCCAATCGGACAAACCGAGTAGTACTGACTCAAACCCGAACAAACTGAGAAGTAGACTCCCCAACGACCTGCTAGCAGGCTACCACTCAAAAAAAAAAAAAAACAACACACCAAAAGTGGTCGGAACTGTAAAGCAAGGACCGTCCACTGGCCCAGCAACAGAGCAGGA
The DNA here is from genome assembly GCF_018294505.1 of Triticum aestivum. Classification (NCBI taxonomy): domain Eukaryota; kingdom Viridiplantae; phylum Streptophyta; class Magnoliopsida; order Poales; family Poaceae; genus Triticum; species Triticum aestivum. Next base: position 517,237,271 of record NC_057794.1, read on the forward strand.
GAGGTGTTCGACGTAAGGCAACCTGGCGCACGCTAAGGCCAACTCCACCGCGCGACTCCAAACGGACGTCCGTTTTGTCTTGTTTTTGTCCCTTTGGGTAGGGATTTGGGGTCGTGTCCGAGCCTGTCCTGGGATGCGGTGGCCGTGCGCCCAGCGCACGGCCGCATCCTTTTGCCCCATCCTGTCCGTCAGGGCCAAGAATTGCCCAAATTTGCATTAAAACTAGTTTCGAACCCAAATATTTGTCTAAAAATTAAAATAGTTTTACAACCCAATTGAAATTGTCTTTAATAAAATAGTTTTACAACCAAATCGAAATTGTCTTGACTGAACATAAAATGGACAAATACATCTATTGGTTGCCAACGTGATCCCACACGTGCTCAACCAAGTCATTTTGAAGATTCACATGAGTGTGCCAATCACGCATCTCACGGTGGAATTGGGCAAACTGTTCAAATGTGGCCGGGTCTTGGTGCAGGGGCTCAATATTTTCACCTTGATAATCAAATCCTTGGTCGAAGATACTCTCATCACGCTCGTCCTCGACGATCATGTTGTGCATGATCACACAAGCAGTCATCACCTCCCAAAGCTTCCTTTCATCCCATGACAGTGCAGGGTTTCGGACGATACCCCACCGGGATTGAATCACACCAAAAGCACGTTCCACATCCTTTCTAACACTCTCTTGCATTTGGGCAAATCTCTTTCTCTTCTCACCTTGAGGTTTCGAGATTGTCTTCACAAAAGTTGACCACTGAGGATATATACCATCTGCTAGATAGTATCCCTTGTTGTAATGGTGGCTATTGATCTCAAAGTTGACAGGTGGGGAGTGGCCTTCTGCAAGCCTCGCGAAGACTGGAGAACGCTGCAGCACGTTGATATCATTGTGAGAACCTGCCATGCCGAAGAAAGAATGCCATATCCAAAAATCTTGTGATGCCACCGCTTCTAATATGACAGTGCACCCATTAACATGCCCCTTGTACTGGCCCTGCCAAGCAAATGGACAGTTCTTCCACTCCCAGTGCATACAATCTATGCTGCCAAGCATACCTGGAAAGCCTCTAGCTGCGTTGGTCACCAACAATCTCTCTGTATCAGCGGCAGTTGGCTGCCTCAAGTACTCTGGGCCAAAGACCTCGATCACAGCCTGGCAAAACTTGTACATTGACATCAGACATGTTGTCTCACTCATACGCACATACTCATCCACTAGATCGCCTGGAATTCCATATGCAAGCATGCGGATGGCCACGGTGCATTTCTAGTAGGAGGAGAATCCAAGCTTGCCAAGGGCATCCGTCTTGCACTTGAAGTATGGGTCATGAGCAACCACTCCCTCTCGGATACGATTGAACACATGCCTGGCCATACGAAAACGGCGACGAAATTTATCCGGCCTGAAGAGCGGGGTGTTGGCAAAGTAATCTGCATAGAGCAGGGCGTGGCCTCTCTCCCTGTTGCGATTCAGGTTGGGAGCACGGCCAGGGACTGACCCCCTATACCGAGGAAGCTGCCGTTGAATATGGTCGTGAACGACCAGTGCAGCCACCACAAGATCGTCATCATCCGACGACGAATCGTCCGATGAACAAAGGAAGTGATGGTAGAAAAACTCATCTCCACTGTCCATACCTCTGTTGGCAAAAGGTCGAACACCTTGCGCTTGTGGTGGCGAAGAGGCCGCGATGATCACCTCGACGCAGCAGGGTGGTTGCCGGCCGGCTACAGGCCGCTCTGGAGCTCTCGTGGGAATCTGCCTCGGCCGCCGTGGTACGTCGCCGGCAGTCGTGTCCCCTCTGCCACCGGCAAGGACGGCGAGGGACAAACTTCCTCCGGTCGACGACCAAAACTACAGCGGAAGCGCGGGCGTGGTGGCGGCCATGTCGAGACGTGGTTTGGTACGGACGGCGGGGGGGCTGCGCGGTGAGGAGGCGGCCGGAGAATAGCGGCGGCGCCGGCGGCGGGGCGGGGCGGGGAGAGAGGATGAAGCGTTGGGAGTGGAGGGACTGCTAGTGTCCCCGACAGGCGGGCCATGGGGGGGACAAGGGCGTGCGTCGAGGCCGTCCGCGCGCGTCCGTTTCACCCCAAACCGAGCGCAAGTTTGGGCTAGGGATGGGTCGAAAGCGGATGGAATCCGGACATTTGTCCGTTTGCGCCCGCGCGCTGGGCCGTCTCGTTTGTCCCTTTTACCCCAAATGGACGGGGGCGGACGGGATAGGGTCGCGCGGTGGAGTTGGCCAAACAACTGAGTAAGCCGTGGAGCTGGCCACTCGGCCGTCCCTGACACGTGTACCGAGGCCACCCCACCAGGGCAACCACGTTTGCCGCTGCTTCCCTCGCCTCGTGTGTGCTGCCCCGTGCCTTGGTGATGGGGCCTGATGTTTGTCAAAACGAGCCACTTTTGGCGATGGATCCTTTATCCGGGGTTAGGCTAGCAGTAACTTAGACTAATGTCATGCATATGACACTAGTTTAAGTTACTATCTCCATAGTGCAAATTAACATAGTATTAGTGTTATATATAGCTTCATTAATTAGCTTGTAGACTCATCCTTTCTCGGGAAACGCTATGTTACAGTAACATATTATGTTACTGTAAACACCTTTTTCCTCATTAAGTATAAGCCATATAAGCAATTTTTTTTTTGAAATGCGCTATGTTACTATCTAAGTTACTTTCACTATGACTAGCCTTAGTGGGGTCCTCCTGCTGGCGGTATTACAACTGATAGAGCAGCTTACGGCAATAAATCCTCTATCCCGGGTCAGAGGGGTGCTCCTCCTGCCCACACTACCGCTGGTATCGGAGGAGGGTCATGGGGAAAGAGCAATGAAGATAGCTGGAATTCGCCAAAAGGAACCAGGGCTCAGGTATGACCACCGAGGATCCTTCACTGCAAAGAGTGAGAAAACACTCAAATTTGTTTTAGCTTCTAAGTGGTTTCACCATTTCCCCCCCTGGCCCTAGCCTCCATCAATTTTCTCCCACCTCAGTCTGTTCAATGCCCCTGTCTATTGACATTTCTTATGCTAATCTTACAATCCAATTCGAAGCGCTAAATCTCTCTCCCGTGCCATTTCAGAAGGTGGTTCGAAGAAGGAAGGATCCTGGGACAAGGCTGAAGGGAGCGGGAGCCAAGGCGGAGGTGGCGGCAGTTCTTGGGACAAGGTGGCCAGTGGCGGATGGGACAGCAACAAGGGCGGGGATGCCGGCAATGGTGGTGGCAGTGGGTGGTAAGCTTGTTCCAAAATCAGCTGTGCCTGATTTTGGCGTGTACATAAGGGTTAGCGCTATGCAGGTCTCAGCGCTCTAGCACTTTGTGCTGGTTGGTTCCATTGGCCGTGCGACCTGAACCTTTAGAAGAACATGGCCTAGCTGGGCAAAACGTCCCCTCATGCTGGCAGTAATATACTAGTAGTGCCAGCAGAACGTTTCGTGGTACCTGCAGTAACTTATAAGTACCTTAAATCCTATCGTGTCTGAGATTTCCATGTGGTCTTTGCCTGGTTGCTATTGCTATGTGATGGCGACGCCCTAGGCTGGATGCAAGTGTATTTTTCGCAAGTAGCTCTTAGTTTTTTATGAGTGTTATCATTTCCATTGGCTTAGTTAGATTTGGGTGCGTGCTCTACTGTTTATGATGACTTTTAAGGTTTTCAAAAATAGGCCCATTTGAAAACACATTGCAAAAATTAAAATCCTGCTCTGTTTTCTTTCTCACATGTGCGTCTCTTTTGTGTAGCCTACAAATGAGAATTATTTTGGTCAAATTTTGTGGATATAAATAGGGCATCTAAACACATGATGGATTTTTTTTCATTTTTTTTGGGCTTCTAGCTTTGTAATTTCTTTGTTATTTTTATAAAAACTCCTCCATGGAATCTCCGAACTAAACGCCCAAACTCTGTTCTATGGGCTTATTTTGTTTTATTTTGGGCGGGTTGAAGATGGTTAATATATAACACATATTTGTAGAACACTAAATCCAATTCAATATAGATTAGCTAGGCAATGCTTATGATACAAACTCTGTTTTATTTTGGGATGGAGATCCCATTATCCTTTTTGTTCAGGATGTAACCATTACCTCAAATGAATAAAGTGCACCGCAAGGCATCCCCCTCAATAAAATCCAATCAACCATGCCATTTAAAAAAAATGACCTCTATTTGCAAAACATGCAAAACTGTATTACTTGAATTTCGTAATACATATCTGAAACTGGATTGTGAGAGAGCGAGACCAGAAAATTATTTGCACTCTGCTGAAATTGGGCATAAATAATTCCCAGCTAAATGAAGTCTTCAGTTGTGATTGTTCATTTTTGCGGGACCTGTGTAGTGTGGACTTTTTTTAGGTGTATAAGCTGGACTTGTACTGTACAAATTGGAAAAATAGTCTTGGAGGAGTTAACCAAGAAGTTTACAAGGTGTTGGAGCAAAGCCTTTTGAGTCTGAGTTTGAGCCGACGAGGTTAAACCACGGCAAAATCTCCTAGAAAACGCAGCAGGGCGCCCAGGCGGTGTGGTTCGGATTGCACTTAGAGCAGGTCGGTGACCTATCAATATCTGCGGCAAGCCGGAGTAGCTACATCGGCAACACGACTTGGTGGAAAGGCATCGTAACCAGCATGCATACCGTTGAACTCTCCCAAGCTATTCATGTATCACCAACATGACTTGGTGGAACAGCACTTTGAGTCAGTAGATGAGTAAGACAGATAGATGTGTATGCTGGTACCGCACATCAGCACTCCTTGGGGGTACTGTACCACTCAAATTCTCGACGCTTCCTATTCCCTAATGATCTTGTTGGGCGCTGGTTCTGTTCTTCTACCTCCTGACCGACGACTAGATCCTTTCCCATTGTTATCCTCTCAGCTGAAGTTTTCTTGTGAGCCATCGAGCATGGAAGCATGCAATGTATTTATGTATTGGGTGTACATGGATGGAGGGGCACGAACTTTACTAACGCCTCAGTAGCCACATGTATTGTTATTTAGGTCCTTTTTAGTTTGGAAAAGAAAGATCACCCCCGGCCTTTGCATGTGAATTGTTAGTTAGGTTGTGAGTACAACCAACATTTAATAAAAAAAAGTTGCAGTTGTGATGACAAGAGATTGACAATGCACGTGAGAGCATTGGCTTCATAAATACGGAATGCCAGAATCCCAACGATTTCCTTTTAATATTGTACATATAAAATATGCCGAATACCTAGATACCGAGTCACCTCATGTGCCTACTGCTTGTTTATAAATATCTGGCAAGCAATTCCAAATTGACCTAGCAGTATTGTATTTAGTCTAGGAAATGTAAGCCTGTCACTTGACATGCCGCTTCTAGTCAGAGAAGTAGACTGGCCATGGATTTTTGCATGGCGAGATCTCCTGAAAATGAGATGCATCGAGGATTTGAATTTAAGTTACTTGATGTATGGGTTTTCAGCATTGTCCCAGAGTCAGCTGTGCCTGATTTTGGCGTGTACATGAGGGTTGGCGCTATGCACATCTAAGCGGCTAAACACTTTCTGTTGGTTTGTTCCGTTTGTCATGTTACATGAACCTTTAGAACATGGCCTGGATGGGCAAAATGTTCCCTCATACTAGCAGTAATCTACTAAGTTAATAAGCTCCCTAGGAATTGTGGTGGCCTCGGGGGTAGTTTGCGGGGCCCCTTTGTAAGAGTGTGCTTCATTGCTTGAGAGGTTATGGACCTACTTGCAGGTAATCATGGTGTTTGTGTAGAACTCATGTGAACATCATCAGTATACATGAACATTACTACATGTAACAAAATCACAACAACCCACTCATGTGGATATCACCGGTATACATGAACACTACTATGTCTAACAACATCACAAAAAAAAAAACCCACATACCTACTACAATCGAGAGTAAGAGAACTCGCCTGGCCATATCTCCAGCCAAGAAGGCAAGGAAAACATGGTATAAAGCAAACAGGCCGCATCACTACTGTTGCAAGCCACATCCCAATCACAGCAACGACTAGAGGATCAACAAGGCCACGAGGATCAAGGTACCTCCCCACACATAGTGCCTAGAGGATCAACAAGTAGGTTGTAGGACCTTGCCGGGCCTAAAGAAGAAGATGCACATGAGGCGCCGACGATGGCATACATTGCGCCCCGGAGTCCATGTCTTGAGAGGAAACCCAATCAAGAACCGAGGCGCCCCAATATCCAGCACCGAGGACTCTGTGAACAACCAAAGCGCCTTCATGAAGGGAATGGCATCGTGATGTTGTCCCCATTTGTTCCAGTGAACCGGAACAAGGGTTTCCCCAAATGCTCGAGGGGGCACATGATCAGGACCATGACGACGCCCCCAAGCAGGATATGACACCCGCAGGCGTCGTTGCTGCCAGCATCGTCAAGCCGAGCGGAGATTTCGCTCTGGCTCGTGACCGGGTTCCAAACCACCGGAGCCGAGATGGGGGAGCAGGTTGTCGCCTGAGTCCACCACTGCAGGAAGGAGAGCCACGTTCATCGACGATGAAAAGGTGACACCGAACGCCGTAGACCTCTTCACCACCAACAACGACTACGTCCGACCGTCCTCGCCACACCGAAGCAAAGACCCATTGGACCGCCGCCCAGAGCCGCCGCTCCGTGATCCAGGATAAACCTACCAGGTTCCCAACACCGTGCACGCCGATTGCCGGATTGAGTTGACCCCAGACACCATCAGCATCACATCCGGGCCTTGCCCAAACCCTCCACGCCCAACGCACCTTCGGTCCCCAACTTCGCCGGCGGAGATAGCCACCCCAGACGTGAAGCCACCGCCCCGGGCCGCCGGCCAGTGCTCGAGCTGATACCACCAGCAACATATCGAATCTTGGCAGTGGAACCCCTGATGCACCGCCACCAGTCGCCATGGTCTCCCCACCCTCATAGCCGTGGTGGCGTGGCCACCGCCCCAACACCCAGACTCTTCCTCCATGCATGGTGCCTAGGGGCATCGTCACGCATCAGCTGGAGGCCTCCTCGTGGAGGAAGGACACGTGCCCGCCATCGCCGTCCGCCATCCCCCGGACGAGCTTCGCTCGCCGGCTTCCTCCGGCGGCGACAAGGAAAGAAAGAGGAAGGGAGATCGGAGGCAGCGACGGCTAGGGTTCGGCTGAGCTGTCCCCTGGAGGCAGCACGAGCGAAACTGTTTGGAGGTGTATAGATTTGGTCTTGCATGACTTAGCTCTTTGTTGGCGTATCTTATGGGTATGTGTGTTTGTGTTGTTGGTTGTGTGTATCCTAGTTATGTAGAGCCCGGTGTGGTTCATTACTATCGTAGCCCTCGGTACTATATTATGAATCAATAAAAATGTCTTCTATTAGAAAAATAATCACAAAGGAAAATAAAAGCAGTTAACATATCAAATACGATGACTGGCTAGCAGTTGGGAAATTGACCGGAAATTCGCAGGGGTAAGCAGGTGAGGGAGCATGCACCTGCCTAGCCCTGCCTGGCCGCTTGTTTTCCTTGCGATTCAGCACAAGTGCACAGTAAATTTTAAGTTTTAATATTTGAAAATGAAGACTTTGCATCTGAAACTTACGATTTTCTCTTATCATTTGTATCAAGTTTCAAGGTGAGCTTTAAGCAAATTTGTCACATCCCTCTCGCAAGCGAGTTCCATGGACTGTTCTCCATCGCCCGCGACCCCAAACGCCTTGGTTAGTGACATTTGGAGCCTCTGTTCCACCGATCCTTGCGACCTGATGAGAGGGATGAAAAAGGCGATTAGTAACCTTGTTAAATGTTGTATCACCATCGAACATGCATTTCACTGGACGTTAGAGCTTTCAGGCCAGTTCTCGACTAGCTCCCTGTATAGAGCGTTGCATGATGGGGCAGCCATATTCTAGGTCATGGATATATGGAAGGTCAAGCTCCCCACCAAGATCAAAGTATTTCTATGGTAATATGTGTGTGATCGGCTTCCTAGTGGAGTTGAAGCCCAGAATGGCTCCGAGGACGTCCTTTGCACTTTATGTGGTACAATGGAGCATAGTAATCATATCTTTTTCTCTTGCATCATGGCCCAATTCCTATGGGGATGCATTAGAGAGGTGTAGTTGGACTCTGGCTTAGTTTGTGCATATCAACACCCTCAGTAGTAGACTGTCTGGCTCCGCTCATAGTGTTACGTGGCTTGGTTTCGCGGCTATAGCTTGGGTTGCATAGCGAATCCGTAACAAAGCTCGTATTGAAAGGATGTTCACCAAACACCATGCTGAGGGCCTTTACAAAATGATTATCTTTCTACAGCTATGGAAGCAGTTTGGCAGGACCCAGGACTTGTCGATCATTGAAGCCTTCACTCGCCGTCTTCGCATGCATTCTTCGGCTCTCAGGAAGGGGACCGTGGTCATGTCCACTGATCGATCATCACCTCCATTTTGTTTCGCCGTTGAGCATAGGGCCCTTTGGGTTTGTATCGGTGTGTGAGCTGTTGAACCACCTGCCATTTTGAGGGTTTGTAGTAGCACTTACATTTTCTATTACTGCTGAACCTGTAAACCTTAAGGGCTTCAGTTAATTAAAGCCAAGCAAAGCGTCTCTTTTCTAAAGAAAAATGAAGGGAAAAATTGAGAAGAGCAATGGTCCCGGAGGCGGTATTGGCCTCTCTAGTCCATCCAAATCAAGATCAACTATATCACAGTTCAACCTCCATGCGAAAGGGCGACATGGACATGATTCTTGCTAGTGATCCATGATCTATCAATCTCCAGACAACACCTCTTATTTGCGGCAAGCCAGAATAGATACGAAAGGGATCGTCGTCAACTTCTATATGAAGCTGCTAATTCCATCGCCTAAAAGCAGACACTAACACCCTTAAATTCAAACATTCTCCAACTCAAAAAAGGAAAATCAACCCTTCGATATTTGATTTGAACGTCAACAAGAGAGAACCAATCAAAGCAAGGAGACAATTCTACGTACGGAGTAACAAACCAGGAGTCATCGGAACAACATATACACACAAAGGTAAAGCCGGATCAGAGTACTCCAAACGGCGAAAGGTACATTCAATTAAAGTGTGATCCGTCTGCCAAGTGATGACTAACAAGAAGAAGAACGATGCTACAATTTGATCTGGAACAAGGATATTTGCCGTTTCCACTCAACACATCATCCATTCATTGATTCGCGCTGGAGTTTTCACCTCAGTCAGACAACTGAATTAACACGAAAGAAGGAAAATCAAGACACAGAAGGTTAAAACTAATTTCATAAGACAACATAACCACTGGTGCAGGAAGAAAACATACCACCGATTAATACGGCCCCATGGTGGACCAGGTCACTGTAACCTCAGCTTTGAACTCGTCACCGATCGAAACTTTACCACTGTCAAATGAACATTTCTCTGAAATGAAAGTGAGGAAACGGGAATATGTCTTTGGTTCCGGCTCTCCATCGATCACAACATCCGGCCTTTGGTACTGCGCCGACGCTGCTTTCCTCGCACACCCCTTGTGCACCGTATCCTTAGACGTGATGTCAAATTTAAGCTTTAGCTCATGACCCAGTTGAACAGTAACAACTGATGATATAGGGAACACTGATTGTGCAGGAGAAGAAGTAGACCCATCATACAGAACAATTGCATCTGAAAGTCCACTTGTAAATGCAGTCACTGCCTTCAGGCCCCAAGCTGGACTAGCCATTGGAATCTCAATGTCAACTGTTGCTTCGATGCCCTGCCTAAGGAAAGCATAATGGAAGTCCACTAGGCCAAGCTTGCCAAAAAGCCTCGACTTAGTGTAGTGCCACGCAGAATCATGTGATCTGTATATTCAATGCAACCATCAGCTAATACATAATCCATCTCAGCGTTGTCACTGCCATTAGACTTGACCTTCAGGCTGTACTCAAGAAGAACACCATCGAGAATAGAGTTCCCACGAACAGGAGATATGAGCGGCAACGTCCGGGAATCCTATTTCAAGTACAAAAGAAATGCTCTATCAACGGTAATGTTTTGAATGACAGAAAGAGAATGCCAGTAGGAATCAGGGATCTTAAATTTCAAGTATAACTAGCACTACTGTTACACCCAACTCATTACTTTATAATGACATGTTGCGTTGAGGTGTTGCCGGCCAACACATTTCCTGCTTCTTGCACATATATAAAGTCTGATGTATATAAGTACATAATGCATCCTCGTAGATTACAGGATAGCAGAGTATCATGTGAAGTATATAAGTATGTAATGCACATGATAAGAAATTATAGAATAACTTGAACGATATGCACATAATTTAATAATATCACATCTTAGTTTCATTACCATCCAATGCTCTTAATATGCACATAACAAATCAAGATACCCTGACTGCATTGGTTGTACAATTCTTTATTACATACACCAGTTTTAATTCTAGGCAGGCTCTTCTAAGCTGCATTATAGAAGAAAAAAATGAGACCAACTAGGACTAGCCCTTGGCTTTTTATAGAAGAAATGACCTGAGCGCCCCACGGAGTCTGAGACTCGAACACGTTTGGGCTGCGTGTGCACTCGCACAGTTTACAGAGTGACACTCTGTTCCAGATATACTAACAAAATCATGTTGCCATTTGAAGAGAAAACTTAAACAGATGATCATATTTTACTCAAATCACATTAACTGACCGGTGTTATCTCGTGCGCCTGCTCTCTAGGACAGTTGAAGATGTAATTCCGCAGACAATCCAACTCGTCCCGGATAGCAATGAACCCATATACTAGCATGCTCTGACCATCTAGGAAGTCGCCAACATATCTAAAGGACAGACCCAGTGCATAGAAGCTCCCACACAAGGTGGGGTCTGGGGAGGGATTATAGGAACCTAGTCTTACCCCTGCAAAGTGCAATGCAGAGAGGCTGGTTCGAACCCAGGACCTCTTGGCACAAGTAGGGAGGACTTCACCACTGCGCCAGGCCTGCCCTCAAGTCGCCAACATATCTGAATGAGAATATTTGGAGCATAGTCAATACCGGGTAGTCTTTTCTCGGCTCTGTGAATCGTTTGCTTGTAAGGGGAGCTGAAAGAAGTACAGAAAATAAAATTCAGCATTACAGCAGTGTATATAGATGGTTAATTGAAGATGATAATGGTAGAAATTTCACTTGGATTGGTGTCGTCCAATGCATAGAGTCTGTAGTACGTGAAAAAGGAAGCTGGTTCTGGACATCGAGGTTGAATAGAAACAGTGAAGAACTGATCCTTCTCAGGAAGGGTTGCATTTAGCTCATCGATCTTCTTCCAATACTCTCTGATTTCTTGCATATACTTGTCTGAATTTTTCATAGCTGGCTCTGAGGGCAATAAGAAGAGGCTATCAGTTCATCATGCAGGTAGAAAAAAACATGTTGGAACTGAAACCAGCAAATAGGAGAAAGAACTACAAAGCTTGCAAATTCTGTAAACCATAGACATAATAAATGCTACCCATCGTCGCTGATTTCGTACATCCCTCCGATCCATATTAATCGTCACTGATTTTAGTGTACTAAATCTGCAACAATTAATATGGATCGGAGGGAGTACTGAAAATATGAAGGAACAGCAGGGCTGATACATTAGCGCTGCTATTAAGAACTCTCAGATATTAGGGCTGCTCCTAAGAACTCTGGCAGATATATTGCGCTGCTATTATGAAGAATCAAACAAATAGCAAAGCATATTTTGGGCATTTGATTCTAGTTTACATCCAATTGAAGAACATTTTGCAGCTTAGACATGAGGAGTCATACGAGCGAGCAGACAAGCAATCAGTACCTCTATATGTAATTATGTATACACTACTGTACCCGAAGAGCAGGAATTTTGCAGCTTAGACATCAGGAATCATATCTGAATGAAAATTTTGCATGCTGAAACACAGATAGGGATGGGCAGGGGTCACCAATAAGGGCCCTCTGTTCAGGGTTCACCACCAGCGGACATGGTCGTTCAGCCAGAGCGAGCCTCGTCTCCCATGGTACCTCCGAAAGGTCTGGCCGCTCCAGGCTAACATCAGACACGGACAGGCTCGTCTCCGGAGGCATGGCCTAATCGAAGCGACGTTCGCCGTCCGGAGGCTGGGATCGGTGGCGGAGGTCCAGGGCCTAACTCGGAGCGACCAGTGTGGGACGGCGGCTGGGGTGAGACGGACATAGGGGTGGCCAGGGACGCACGAGTTGGGCCGGCCCAGACGAGCGGGAGCCACAACCTCGTTTTTTCTTTTGCTTTTGCCTTTTTTTTCACTTCTGTTTGTAGTTCAAAATATTCCAAATAAATATATTACAAAATAAATTTACATAAATTTAAAAAAAAATTGAGAACCAAGTATTTGAAAAATGTTAAATAGGTAAATAGAACATGTTTCTCATGTCCACGAAAAATTTATACAAAAAATATACAATGTGTTGAAAAAGTCAAACACGTATTTGAAAAGTGTTAATCAAGCATTTAAGATACATTAAAAAAATAATTTTTTAAAAAATATGAAGCATTTGAAAAAGGTAGAAAACGTATTAAAATGATAAACTTGTATTTAAAAATGTTCTTCAATCATTTGAAAAACTTCAAATATGTACAGAATTTTTTTTGATCATTTAATAAAAAATGTTAATCAACCATTTAAAAAATAATAAATGTATATAGACAAAATGTTGACCATGTATTCAAAAAATGTTAATAAAAAAATTGAAAAAAAATGTTAAATATATATGGAAAAAATGTTGACCATGTGTTAAAAAAATCTTAAACTTGTGTTTGAAAGATGTGAAACTTGTGTTAGGAAAATGTATTAGATATATGCAAAAAACGTAAAATATGTATGAAACAAAACCCAATCATAAAAAAATAAGTTTTCAAAAAATGTTAATCATGTATTTAAAAAATGTTTAATGTATATATAAAATATTTATGATGTATCAAAAAAAATATTGAATATGTATTGAAAAAAGTTAACATGTGCTAAAAAAACCAGATAAAAATTGAAAAAAACAAGGAATACCAAAGAAGCCCAGTGAAAACCAAAAAGAAAAACAAAGAAAACAAAAACAAAAGAAACCGATGCAAAGTAATGAAACCGAGAAACCCGAGAAAGAAATGAAGGAAACCGATGAAAACCAAGAAAAAGAAAAGAAAAGCAACAAAGCAAATGAAAACTGAGAAAGAAACAAATAAAAATGAAGAAAACAAAAAACCAGTGAGAACCAAGAAAGAAATGTAGAAAACTAATGGCAAAGCAAAGAAATAAGAAAACCAAAGAAAAGCGTTTATAAAACGAAGAAAAGTAGTGAAAAAAGATAACCGAAGATAATTAGTGAAGAAACAAAAATCTAAAAGAGAAAAAAAACAGGGGTAAACAAAATCATCGAAAACCAACATTCTAAGAAATCTCCGTGGAAACAACGTTTGAAAGCTTCAAAAGAATATGAAAACACGTTGGATGTTAATAGAATGATGGTCTATTGCCATGTGAAATTTCAAGTAAAAACACATTACAGGATGTGGGCTATGTAAAAGACAAATGCATCAATGAATAGTGACATTACTATTTGGCACAACGCTGGTTTTGTCTTTTCCATAGCTCACGTCCTGTAAAGTATTTGAACTTGAAATTTTACACGGCAATAGAACATCACACTCTTAACATCCCATATTTTTTTAAAGATTTTTGGAAACTTAAGAACATTGTTTTTGCGTGGTTTTCACCAGTTTTCACCGAATGTTGGTTTCCGTGTGATATTCTCCCAAACAAAACACATGGAACTAACATAGCGAATGCAATTGAAATCTAGCAGAAAAAGCAGCGAATATGGGCCGGCCCAATAACTAAAGATGGAAGGGAATCCCTTCAGCAAGACGGAAGAAATACTCGCCCTAAGTGAGATGTAGTCCCCGCGGTCCATGCCCCTGTCCTGGTCACGTGCTGCCTCCGCCTCCCTTGTCTCCTTGACCCCTCATTTCTTGTTTTCTTCCCCACTCACCCGATGATTGTGTGGCACCCTCCCATTCCAATTTGTAGCAGTTTGGGCAGAATTAACCGAGGAGGAGAATAGGAGATCATGATATGTCTATAACCAACTAATCCTTCCTCAATTTGCATCCGTTAGTTAAATCCTCCTACATATCCCTTGGTTTACTTGCTCGTCTTTATTTGATCCGGTTCCGTTTAATCCCCATATTCTCATTGCCTAAATACATATTTGAGACATAAAAAAGGGATTCACAAAGGGTGTCCAAGGGCAAGCATGTCAGAGGATTGCTGATGGATTTGGATATTTTTGTTCTGGTGGCCATGTGGCAACATGCAAAAAGCAACCACTCTTCGAGTCTTTTGTTTAAACTCCATGCCATATTTTGTGTCTTATACTCTTATTTGTGTGCTATATTTGCCCCCATTTATTCAACTTGCACCAGGGCCCCTGATTTTTCAGGACTGGCCTTGGCATTTCGGACTGTGGAGGAGACTAGAATAGCTATACACTGCCTAAAAGTAGACACTAGATACTCACAGGTTCATTAAATTGAAACAGTTTCACGAGGGATATATAGTGCACCCTGGTGGGACAATGTAATGTAGGTCTGCCTCTCAAAGTGAAATGTCCACATGATGTTAGAAAAAGAGAACTTGTCTTTTAGAAGAATGGTTATATCACCAAACTTCATTTGAAACATGATGAGGAATGAACTAACATTACTAGGGAAAACCTTATACAGAGAACCTTAGCAGTAGCGCTGAATAAAATGAGGTGCTACTGCTATAGATATAGCAGTAGCGCGACAAGGATAAAGAGTTCTACTACTAAAATTGCCCCAATGTTGCCGCTAGGCTAAGTGTAGTAGTAGTGCTTTCCCTGAAATGCGCTACTGCTAGGTAGTTTAGCAGTAGGGCATTCCTCTAACAGGCGCTACAGCTAAACCCATCCTATCTTCTTCACCGTCCGCCCCTCACTCTCCCCTCTCCACCCCCACTCTCACTCCCCATGCACCCCGTCGTCTACCACCGCCGACTTCCGGCCCTCCCCGACCACCGTCGTCGCCCGCCGCCAACACTCCTACTCCTCCTCCATCGAGGTAGTTCCTCCATCCCTCCTCCTTCCACCTCCCTCCTCTCCTCATCCCTCTCCCGATCCCTCCCTCCCTCTCCCTCCTCACTCCCGCCTCCTCCCTCCCACCTCCCTCCCTGCCTCATCCGTCCTCCTCCTCCCTGCCTCATCCCTCTGCCTCCTCCCTTCCACCCTCACTCACCCCTCCCTTCGTTCCTACTCCCTCCACTTCCCTCTGTTTTTGAAATTTTAAGAATAGAAAATTTTAGGGATTAAATTTAGTAATAGAAGTAAGAAAATTTAGGGTAGAACTAGGGTAATAGAATTTTTAGTAAGTGTTTAATAGAAATAGTTTATTTAGTAAGTGGTTAATAGAACTAGTTTATTTAGTAAGTACTTAATAGAACTAGTTTATTTAGTAAGTGCTTAATAGAACTAGTTTATTTAATAAGTGCTTAATAGAACTAATTTGGAGAGAGAGAGAGAGAAACCTATATTGGCAAATTTAGTTATGTTAGGATTATATATAAAATATTTTGAAATGCTTTTGTTCATATTTTCAACCATTGAAATGCAATGACCATCAAGCTTGAATGCTCATATGATGTAGATATAAACATGTATATCTAAGGCCTGTTCGGTAGTCCTCCATGGCTGCTAAATCCTCAACTCCGTCGCTCGTAACCAGCAGCCAGCTTCTCTCGTCAACTCCCGGAGCGAACGATCTGTTCGGTGCGCTAGCTTCTTGCTAGAATCGATCCACTAGGCCGAAAGCCTAGAAAGAACGAATCTGGCCCGTTCTAGCTGGCTCACAGCCCATTGATCAACCTCACGGTGTACCATGTATAGCCCATCTATCTCTCTCCTGGAGATTCTAAAAAAATCTATCTCTCTCCTGGTCAACGAAGCACATCAGATCAGAGGCCAACGAGTGGGTTAAGAAGGGGATCAGCGATGGACGGCGATGGAGGCGGACTACGAGTCGGGATGGGGTAGCCATGGTCGCCAGAGCGACCTCCTCTGGATCCTGCAAGGCCATTGGGGTCAGGCATGGGAGCGGCTGCCGTTACTCCCGCGACCTCGGCTTCTCCTAGCAGATTCGAACGGCCACGGTGTAGGACGATAGAGATGGCGGGCGGCAAGCGGAGAGGGTGGCGGCCGGCTACTTGGGTGGTCGATGGGCTCGGCGGCCTCCTGCTGGCTGGCTCACATGGGTTTTGTGAGGAACGAGAGGAGGAGGAGAACGTGAGGATAGAGCAGCCGTGCGGGGGGATGAGCTCGAATCGGTACGCTCGATGTTCACTTGGCGGTGGCAATTGTGCGTAATTTCTGTCAACTCCCGCTCCTTCGATTTCTGGGAGCTTGGATTGCCCAACTCCACGACTCCACCATTTTTACACCGCGCTAATAGGCAGCTTCTCTGTCCAATAGCCGGGATTTGGACCGTTCGGCTGGGCTCTGGGCCTGGAGTTCAGGATTTGAGAAGCTGGAGGGCTAACGAACACGCCCCTAATGTTGCTCAAATAGGATATGTGCTTGCCCAAGTGACCATGTTTGCAAGGAACACCTTCGAGTGGCCTATGTTTTGCCGGAGTGTTGATTAATTTCCGTTCCAGTAAATTTCAGACGCTTGATATGTCCTTTTTTAGCAAAGGTCATGCCTGATTTTTTCATGAATTTTGGCATGGCTTGTGCTATAATATAGGAAATATCGAGTGCGTTGGAAATGCCAGTATATAAAAGAACTTCAAATGGATATTTCCAATGCACTCAATATTTATAAAAGTGTATGTGCATGCCTGATATTTTCAAGGGAACACCTCGTTTTTAGGATCCATCCACTTGAAACTAATCCACGATTCTTTCACCCAGTGATGTAATAACTCAATATGATGTAAAAACAATCTCTAAATTGCTACCGTATGAAAACTTGTATAATGGTGTATGAATACGATATAAATAAAAAAGAAATAGAATACGTAATAATAGTAGTAGCGCGGGCAGAGAGGCGCGCTGCTAGTAATTACCAGTAGCGCTTTCTGCCAGACGCGCTACTCCTAAGTAGGTATAGCAATAGCGTGTGTAAACCAACGCTACTGCTAACCTTTAGCTGTAGCGCCGTTGCAGTAGCGCGGCCCCCCCGCGCTACTGCTTGGCCAAAAGCCAGCGCTACTGCTAGGCTTTTCCCTAGTAGTGTAAATCTTGTGTGGCACATTTAGCCAATTGATGACCGTGAGTGATGGGTGATCGAGAGAGATGGGTGTGCTGGTACTATATGCCAAGGATCGACACTACGTACCAGTCAAATTCCCGATACATCTTATTCCCTCACAATCTTGCTGGCCATTGGTTCTCTTCTACCTCCTCACCATCTGGGTTATTTCCCATTGTTACCCTCTCGGCTATAGATGTGTGAGTTATTGAGCATGGAAGTATGCATGCGCTTATCGGCTTATGGACTGGTGTAGATGGATGGATGAACACAATTTTTGCCACCTGAGTAGCCACATGCATTGATGCATTGCTATGTTGGTCGTGAGTACAATTGGCATTTACAAAAGCCTGCAATTGTGATGACAAGAGAATGAAAATGCACATGAGAGCATCGACTAAAAATGTGGTTTGTCAGAATCCTGCAGAAAAATGACACAATTTACATTGCTATAGCTAGCAGTTGAGAAAACAAGGACATGATTTCTTTTTCAAACTATGTACCAAGTGTTGCCTGCATCAGGCATGCAGATACGCTGAGTCACATACTGCGGTTATTTATAAAAACGAGGTGAAGAACTTCAAATTGGCCTAGTATAGTGAGCCTACGAAATGCAAAGCTTGTTCCTTTACGTTTCAATTCTAGTCTGAGAAGAAGACCGGTCACTAATTCTTGCACATATGGCGAGAGCTCCTGGAAATGAGATGCATCGTGGATTTGATTTACAGTTACTCAATCACGGATAGATGAGCATGGACTTGTTAGTGCATACAAATTACAAAGTTGCCTACCAGCATCTACATTCTGTGTTTTGGTGGACGAGGTGAAGTGGAAGACGAAATCTCCCACAAAACGTTGTGTTCCCAAAAGGGTGGTTCAGACTGCGCAGGGAGATGCTCCTAACAAGCATGAATGGGAAACTGAGAACACTGATGTCTCTAGTTCATCAAGATCAAGACTAGTTCTACCGTTGTTAGATCTCCAACGCGCAAACTGCACATATGATTCCGTCTAGTTTATCAATTTCCGTTGCACGCCAGAATAACTACACCGGCAAATTGTCCTTGAGTTCTCGGTAGTGGCTAATTCCACCGCCTAGAAACAGACACTAGATACCCTTTCTATCATGATCTTAATTTTGTTTAAATTTCCATCATTATTTACAAAACATGCATAGCTGTATATTTCAAGTTATACTATTAATACATATCTAGAACTTGATTGCGCTGTATATTTCAAGTTATACTATTAATACATATCTAGAACTTGACTGCAAGAGATCGGCAATGGTTTTGCAATCCTCGAAATCAGGCTAAGGTAGTACTCCTACCTAGTTTTCATAGCGATATGTTCTCTTGGTTTTGATTTTTGATCGTCAGTATCTTGTGGAATACTTTGGACAAGATACAATGCAAATTGAAAAAACAACCGATCATGGTGAAAGATAGTTTCCAAGGGGAATTCCATGGAAGTCACAAGGTGATGGAGCAAAGCCTCTTCGAGTCCAAATCCCCCCCCCCCCCCCCCCCCCCCCAACAAAGTCACAAGGTTTTGATCCTACTTGGAGGAAGCAGGTTATGACCTTTGTACAAGGAGGTAGCGTCAGGGTTATGGTCAATGAGACAGAGGTCATTTCTTCAAGACTCGGAAGGGATTGCGTCAGAGGGATCCACTATCCCTAGTTTTATTTAATATTGCCACAGATGCAGGTGGTACTCAATTGTATAGCCAAGAAGAAAGGCCGGTTAGGAGGGTTAATACCACATCTCGTGGATGGGGAGTTTCAATGCTACAATATGTTGATGATACTATTATTTTTACGGAACATGATATGGACTAGGTGGTAATTATAAAGCTAGTCATGTGTCTGTTTGAGCAATTATCATGTCTCAAAATCAATTTCCACAAAAGTGAGTTTTTCTGTTTTGGACGCACCAAAGAGGAAGGGAATGATTATAGATAGGTTCTCGGTTGTGAGACCGTGTCTCTCACATTTAGTTATCCGGGGATGCCGTTCCATCATCGTAAATTAACCAACAAAGAGATGAAATGCATTAAGGATATGTTTGAAAAGAAGTTGAGCCATTGGAAAGGCAAACTTATGTCGTACAGAGGTAGGCTGGTCCTCGTGAACTCGGTGCATACAAGTCTGCCTATGTTTATGCTCTCATTCTTTAAAGTGCCCGTGGGGGTCTGGAAAAGATTGCATTTCTATAGATCACTGTTTTTTTGGTAGAGTGACGAGCATAAGACAAAGTAGCAAGGTGGTATATTTTGTGTGATCCAAGACAGCAAGGAGGTTTGTGCATAGATAATTTGGATATTAAAACTAAATGTCTACTCATTAAATGGCTATATTGTTTATCATCTGAGGAGGATGAAGTGTGGATACAGTTATTACGTAACTAGTATCCCAAGACCTTGTCTCAAGTGTCGGCTCAACCGAACGATTCGCCCTTTTGAAATGGCTTGATGAGGACTAAGGCCGCATTCTTTGATATGAGTAAATTTATTATTGAAGATGGGCACACCACTCGATTATGGGGGGATGCTTGGTTGGGAGATATGCATGTAGCCTTACAATATCGAATACTCTATAATATTGTACAATGTAAGAAGACGCATGTAAGCACAATATTGTGGTAGGTACCCTTGAACATCCAGTTCAGACGTGCTCTTTGTTGGGACACATAGGTTGCGTGACTTAGTTTGGTTCCAAGACTAATGGAAGTCACCTTATCTAAGGAACTTGATTCTCTCCGGTGGAGATTAGCTTCCTCAGGTGTGTACTCTGTTAAATAAATGTACACATACTTCATTAACACTAGACCCGTTTCCCGATCCCCGCATATCTGGAAAGTCAAAGTCCTTTTAACTAGTATTAGGATTTTTATAACTATCAAATGTTCAGATTTTAGCAATAGGCAATAACGATCCTTACTTCACACTACTTATATAGATGCGTGCATTAGAATGACTAATTTTCCTTTCAGGTGCACTCCTCCTTCTAATTACATGCATATATACACTAAAGGATGAAAAGCTGATGTCATTCTAGATTCTTTTTTTTTCAAACTTCAAAATGTTTTGTAGCTCAAACCGTCGCCCCGATTGAAAAGCCGTCTCCACAAAAAAATCGTCTCGACGAGATCTTCGAAACTAGATCCTTTGTTGATATGTTCTGATGACTTTTCTTAGGACCAAAAGTTATCACATTTGGGCTATGTAAGTTATCACGTCTGTCATACAAAGTTACCATGTCATTTACACAAAAGTTTCTGGGATATGTTTTCAACAAACTTTTATCCCAAGATCAAAAGGTGATTATGATGTTTGCAGTGAGTTATTAGCTTTATTGTGTATATTATCATGTTGCATAAAAGTTATCGGGTTATGTTTTTCAACAATTTTCAACCCCTTGGTCAAAAATTACCGTGATATTTTGTATATGAGTTATCAGCTCTCATGCGCGTTCACTAGTGCAGAACCGGGCAATAGCACCGGTTCGTAAGGCCCTTTAGTGCCGGCTCGGTAACCGGCACTAAATTGTGGGCACTAAAGGCCCCCCCTTTAGTACCGATTCAGCATGAACCGGTGCTAAAGGGCAACCACGTGGCACGAGGCAACTCCGTGCGTGCGTAGGACATCAGTACCGGTTGGTAACACCAACCGGTACTAAATGTTTGGGTGTGTTTTGGTTTTATTTTTTATTTTTACTTTAATTCTGTGTTTTCAATTTAATTTAGTGATTGTTTTACATTATAATGAGTTGTTAAGTCATTAGGTGAATGTACCGCAGATTAGTTTGACTGGATGCGTGGATCCTGGCTAAGTCATCAAGTATATTTCATATCCATATTATATATACTTGATCACCTAATTAAGTGATCGAGGTAATATGGATATGGCATATACTTGATCACTTAGCTAGAATCCATCCAGTTGAAACTAATATGCAGTTTCTTTCATAAATGATATAATAACTCATCATCATCATCATCATATTAATATAAAAACTCTTGCATCATATATATCATCACCAATGGTTTTCATAGCAGAGATATCATCGAGTTCAACATGGTAATGATATTACAAGCGTTCATAACACCACAGAAGCAAATCACTCTTTGAGATTAAGTTCAGGACGAAGAACACGGACATGAGAGGACAAGTACTAAGAGCATGAACTAGCTAATTAATCACTCCTGCTGCTCTCTCTCAGGTAAAATAGCATAGAACATGTATAGCTTTGCTGATTCATCATATTGGAGCATGCAGATGAACCTGTCTCCTAATCGTGGGTTGTGCTTCTGATTGCTGCCCCTAGTACTTCTCTGTGATCGTTCACAATTTTGCTCCAGTCTTTTACTTTAAGCATTCCTCGCTATTAGAAATCCCGAATGCACTAAAGTGCATTGTAGGATATCTTGGCCGTAAGCTAACAATATTCATGGTACCTTTAGTCTCGATCCAATCAGGCACAACATTCATCGGGAGTCCCTGTTGAAGAACATCGTATAGTAACATACTTAGCAATGAAGTTTAGCTTAAAAAAATAATGTATGCAAAAGATGCACTAAGGAGAAATAGTAGAAATCTTACCATCTTTCCTACATATATGTGACCGTAGTTCAGTACGAATACTATTGGTCGCACATTTTGAGTACTAACATTTCTAAGTGCAGAAAAGAAATTTGTCTTGACAACATCAAGATCCTCAAGCCATGAAACATAATGACTTATCTCCTCGCAGTTTAGTTCAGCCCCGGGACAGTGGACGGTCCTGTCTACCAAGCGCCGGACATGTTTGCTTGATTGGAAGTAAGTTGTCAATATAAATTGAGACCTATTAATTATTCAACTGGTTCAAATAATCTTATATCGAAGACATAAATATGGTTGAGAAACTCACATAATGGTAGAATTGAAGACGTCTGCACATCGACCCAGATATCTCTATTACCTTCAATATCATCTTTCGGACAAATATCAAAGATGATAACCATATCAGGCTCAAATGCATAAGCCTTGCATAATGCTTGCCAAGTTTTGCATTCAAAATAGGTGTATATGTCTGCATTGTATAATTTGACGTTGAAGGTATAACCGTGCTCGGTCTTCAAGTAAACTCTTTTTACCTTCATAGTTTCGTTAGGACTGAAACCTATCTTATCCAAGACAAAAATTCTTGCATGGCAGGGGATACGCTAGTAGAATAGTGAAAAATTAAAACTAAAAGTTGAAGCAAATGAAGCATAAGTCATGCTTAATTACGAAAAAAGACTTATCGTTGTGACTTACTATATCCACTTCGAAGTTCTCATCCAGCTTGATGCTGAAGCGTCTATCATCAACTAGAAAATTTCTGCCGCACAGGCCGCGCTGGTCTTCGCAGTATTCGCACATAATGAAATCGTGTTCATTGTCAGACGACATTCCTATGTTCATAGGTGAAACATTAAACACTTATTAGTTCTATTAATTCAACTAACTCTGTTAACTCAACTAGTTCAACTAATTAATTGAACTAATTCAACTAAGCACTTACAAAAAATATACCTAATTAATTGAACTAATTCAACTAACTAGTTCAACTAATTAATTCAACTAATTCAACTAAACTAGTTCTATTAATTTTCTTACTAAAAATAAGGTAGCTAGTTCTATATAATAAAATGTTAATTAGATAATGAAATCTCATATAACTAAATTAAATATATATCTAACATATAATTTATATCTAATTCATCTAACGTTTGACATTAATATCTAACATATGTTCATATATAGGTGAAACATTAAACACTTACTAGTTCTATTAATTCAACTAAATAAACTAGTTCTATTAATTCAACTAAGCATTTACTAAAAATAAACTAATTCTATTAATTTCTTACTAAAATAAAGTAGGTAGTTCTATATAGTAATATTTTGATTAAATCATCAAATCTCATATACCTAAATTTTCTTACTAAAAATAAACTTGTTCTATTAATTTTCATACTAAAAATAAACTAGTTATATTAATTCAACTAGTTCAAATCTCATATATATACCTAATTAATATCTAGCTAATTCATCTAAAATTGACATTAATATTTAACATCTTTTCCATATAATTCATCTAGCTAACATTAAGATTCTAACATTATTATGTACGTAATTTATCTAACATTAATCTAAACAACAGAAAATAGAAAATAAGTAAAAACAATGTGTGTGTGTGTGTGTGTGTGTGTGTGAGAGCATTGCACCTCTTCGTCATCTCTGCACTCACGACTTATAAACCGCTCATACTGCCTCTCTCTTGATGAAGTGGGACTAAAAATCAGCTTACTAAGAAACTCTAGTACCGGTTCATGCTATGAACTGGTACTAAAGGTCTTCATGGTGGCCCCAGCCTGACCACAGCCGCACTGGCCTTATTAGTACCGGTTCGTGGCATGAACCGGTACTAAAGGTTGCCCACGAATCGGTACTAATGATGCCCGCCCGCCTAGCCGTTGGAACCGGCACTAATGGTCACGGCTCAAATTCAAACCGGCACTAATGTGCTTCACATTTGACCCCTTTTCTACTAGTGGTTTATTATCATGTTGTTTACACATGAGTTATTGGGAGTATTTTTAACAAAAATTCTCCCTGGTCAAAAAGTTACCATGTCTGGATTAAGTAAGTTAACAGCTCTGATGTATGTATATTACCATGTTATTTACACACAAGTTATCAGGGTATGTTTTCAACAAACTTTTATCCCGGGGTAAAAAGTTACCGCAGGGTTTGTAGTGAGTTATTGACTTTATTGTGTGTATAATACCGTGTTATTTGCACCGAAAGTACCAGAAATATGTTTTTCAACAAATCCCCCCGGGTTCACCTAAATATCATGTTTGCAGTGCTTCTATTACCATGATATTCTCGCAAACGTTATTGAGGTTATATTTTTTAGAAAAATAAATCCTCGGGGTCTAAGTTATCATGGTGTTTGTACCTAAGTTATCATGTATATGATGCGTTATTACGATGATGTTTATACAAAAGTTACCGAGGTACATTTTGACAACTTTTTTCCTTCAGGTGAAAGTTGTCATGATGTTTGTGCCTAAGTTATCGGTTTGCCATGCAGAAATTACCGTGCTGTTTACACATAAATTACCAGAGAGATGTTTCAATAATTTTTTCACCCTCGGTCGAAGTTACCATTACATTTATATGCAAGTTATCGAGTCCCGGTGCATAAATTACCATGACATCTGCACAGAAGTTACCAGGGTATGTTTCAACTCAAAAGATCCCTCATGTGAAGTTGCCATGATATTTACAACGAGGTTACATGGGCAAAGTATACAACCCGTTGGTATATGGGGGACTACAAAACAACTTGAGAAATCTAAAAAAACACAAGAAAAATGATTTTTTTGGCTCATATGAAAATGAAAAAAGGTAAACTGTCATATTTCTACTTATTGGACAACAATCAAGGCAGGGGGAGTTGGTTACTACACTGCTGCTACATTGTAGGGGTCGTGGGTTTGAGTCCCACTTTAGACGATTACTTTTACTTTTATCAATATGTGAAAAATAAATACCGATCTGGACATGGGCTGCGCTGGTGTACGGGGTTGTGCAATCAAACGATTGTTCGTGTCTATTGGAAAGATACAAACGTCCGGAAGTTACAAATTATTTACACAAAAATTACCAAGGGTATGTTTCAACAACTATTTCTTCAGGTCATAGTTACCGCCGTGTTTGTATCCAAATTATCATGTCTGCGATGTATAAGCTACCGTACTATTTACACGAAAATTACCAGGGTATGTTTCAATAACTTTTGTTTTATGAATCAAAGTGTGTGTACATATAAGTAATAACCAACAAAAAGAATAACTAGCTACCAACTGTTTAGTATGGACTATGCAGTTGTGTAACTAAAAAGTTGACATTGGTTATAATGTAGCATATTCTACTAGGTAACTACATATTTACTATAGGATTTTCACAGAGGTGTTTGTGACGTACACCAAATTATCTTTGATCATGTGAATGATACACCACAGAAATGTGGCTAAAAATCACCATGAATAATAGGTTTTATATACGCTCTCTTGGTTTTCCTGTATTGCAAAGGTTAGTTTTTTCACTAAAAAGACAAAAGTAATTTAGGTGAGCTGGTTAATGGGCTACAACTTAGTTACCTGAGACTCAGGTGCGAGTCCAAGGCACCACACACACACATCAAATTTATTTTCTAGTTTTCTGGCTGTAGATGCAAAGGAACACTAAAACAAAACAAAATGTTGTTTTATTCATAGAGCAGAGCTAGCTGGGTTGGTTACCAGGAGGATTACACACTAAACAGCTGCAAGGTTCGATTCTAATATCTTTTTTTTTTAAAAAGCAAGCCAGCGACAGGGAGGATCGCTTGAGCCGTAGCGAACTCGTTCGGATCTCTG
This sequence comes from Triticum aestivum, assembly GCF_018294505.1. Taxonomy (NCBI): domain Eukaryota; kingdom Viridiplantae; phylum Streptophyta; class Magnoliopsida; order Poales; family Poaceae; genus Triticum; species Triticum aestivum. The sequence goes on from NC_057794.1 coordinate 517,263,008, forward strand.
GGGAAGGTGAGATTTCGGAAGTTACAATTATCGTAAATATTAATATTTTCATGTGGTTTGTGAATAAGGTTGTCATTCTCATCAAGGACAATTGTTCTAAGCATAGATAACAAGGTAGTAAAGAATGTTGTTTTTGTGACCAAGAGAAAACAATTCATCTGTTTCTAGCCTGCCAGCTCGCCAAGATTTTGTGGCATACTATTCACGTGTCTATTAATGTTCCTATGCCGACTAGCATATCAAATCTATTTGATAAATGGCTAGGTGGGGTAGAGCCTAATACTACGTGGCGAATTTGTGTGGGAGTTTGCGCATTAGTTTGAGCTATTTTGAACTGTCAAAATGATTTTTGATAGAAGTTATGACTTATGGATCCGTACGTGGTCATTATTTTACCATGCGGATGTAAGGAAACTTATGACTTATGGGTGCAACCATTGAGAGATAGTAGCACATGATAATCAATTTAGATGACGATACAATACTGAAATATGTGTAGGTATTTTATCCTATTTGACCGGTTGTGGCCTTTGAAGTTGTAATTTCCTTTTAATTCTTCTGAAGATTGTTACTTTTAATAAATGGTTGTGTGTACCAAAGGTTGCACAGGCGAGGGTATTCCTCCTTCAGTAAAAACGGAGTGTGTGCAAAATGGAGCAGATTTTCCGCTCTCATTGTGACCTGTTTATCCGGCCGGCAATGTTGGCACATGCTCGGATATGCCTCGCTTCCTCCGGGTCGAGATGCTTTACGATGATGTTTTGATCAAGCGGTGAAATATTTGTGATGGCGGAAGGTGATAATTCGCTAACGGATCAGCTTTATCGAATCTGGCTGGAAGCTATTAGAGTTGTGCCGAATATAGTGTACAAGCTAGGTTACAGTTGGACTCTGATTAGTATTATGTTTAGATAGGATATAGAGTCGTATCCTAATAGGACATTTGTATCCTAGGCCACTCATAAATAGTAGAGATAGACACACGATGTAACCTATGTCAAAATAATAGCACATGTGCGCAAGGGGGAGCCGGCGGCGTGTGCCGGCGCCCGGATGGCCAGTGTGCGGTATTGTGACGGTGTCACGGAAAAGAGCGCCCGTAGTCAAGCCCCGGGATGTAGCCATATCGGTGAACCTCGTTAACAAACCTTGGTGTCGTGGTCGTGTGATTGCTTGCTCCTCAAATAATTGACGGTATGCCTTGAATTTATTCTAACAAGTGATATCATGAGCTAGGTTGTTCGAAGATTGTGGATTGTTGATTGAAAGAAAGAATTGAGTCTGAGATGCAGCCGGCTGCGGCATGGTTCTCGGCGAGATTGAAAAAAAGTAATCAAAGGCAGAAGTATTGGCGGCAGCGCGTGTGCTTGAGACGTGCGGCGGTCGATCCACGGATCGATCGGGCGAGCGTACAACGGCTGAAACATGCAGCAGCAGGCGGAAGCGTACAAGCGGAATCACGGTGGGTGCGGACTCGCTAGGGCAGTCGTATCTTTGGGCGAATTCTCCGCGAGGTCGGATCGAGCAGACGAGGTGTGTTGGTATTCTATATCGACTCGATCTCGGCAAGATCGATGCGGTGATGGAAGGAACATGGACACTAGGCGGTCCAGTCCGAGGCGTGCACGGGTGGCAGCGGCTACGGTGGCCCAGATGCCTGGCAGAGCCCGTGGGTGCAGGCGGGACATGCTGTTCGTGGCAGGCTGCTAGCGTGTGGTACATGAGCCATGGCTGCATGCGTATGTACATGCTGATGCAAACACATGAGATTTGTTTGGACAAAAAAAAGACACGTGCGTTCAGGCAAGAGGCAAAAGCAACAGATCGAATCGGCGAAAAGAAAATCCATCAGATTACGCTTCATTGGAATAGCACAGTAGGGTTGGCAAAGCAAGGCAACGGCCAGCATTGTAATTAGTGCCAAGGGAGCTGCTACACGTGAGGACCAGAAGGATTTTTTGGTTGGAATTGCTAGTAGTACCGGAAGATCGGAGGTTCGGTTTGTGTACATGGGGCATCGTGTGCAAAGCTCAGATATTTTTTTCACAGGGTCAGCCGTACAAAGAACCATGACGTCAATGGGTACCAGGTTTGAGGTGAAGAAGTTCAGAAACTGAAAACCTTGGGTTATGGCAAACAAGGGTGAAAGATTTGTTGGCACAATAGGGATGCTTGCCGGCATTGCGGAAAGTCTTGTCAGCTAAGATAGAAGTGGGAGCCTTGAGCGTGTGACTACACCACAACACTGATGTAAGGACAATAAAACTGTCGGGAGAAGGCTCTTTAAATGGCAGACAAACTGCCGGGACAGTGGTTCTCCCGGCAGATAGAACTGCCACGAGAACGGCTGCCGGGGATTACTTCTCCCGGCAGATAAACAGTTCCCGGCAGTTTGTCTGCCGTGGCCAGTGTATTTGCCAACAGTTTGTTTTTTCCCGGCATGTTATTCACATAGTAGGAACTACATCTTACCGGCAGTTTGACTGCCTATGCAAAGACGTTTACTCGGCAATTTGCCTGCCGTGACCAGTGTATTCTGCCATCACACGTGTTGCTTCACAAGCAGTGCAACATATCCCTGATTTTAATACACAATCAATATGTTGAGGCAAATCAGTACAGATCACAAAGCTATACATACACTTTAATCAATGTTACATGCAAGGTCTCATTCAATAACATTAACGAATCAAATACATAACATTGTGCCACAATGCAAAGTACATCGGTTTCTAGGAAAAGAAATTGTGGCACAATCAAAATGAGCATTCCCTGGCTTATGTGCCAAAACAACCACCAAAATGGTAAAGTGAAACTTAACAACATCTCCAGGCTCAACAAACAAGGCATATTACATACTCCCTCTGTCCCAAATTTTTTTGTCTAGATACGGATGTATCTAGACACGTTATAGTCTAAGACAAGTAATTTGGGATGAAGGTAATATATATTATCACTCCACCAACTTGTTAGATCATCCAAACATCCAACAACTTGTAGATCTTCAAACCTCCAGCAACTTGTGTATATTTGAGAAACCTGCAACAATATACATAAGAATTACAATATATAATCTTGTAGACAAGATACTATAGTTTTCTTTATAGTATGCACAAATTCTGGACCTATGCATACATTGGTCATAGCTGGCTACAAGAACAGAAATCAATGCATCTTATAAGCTACCCCCTCCATCCCATAATATAAGAGGTAAAAAAAAACTCTTATATTATGGGACGGAGGGAGTATTATACATGATATAGTTATGCAAAGAAATAGATCAATTAGTACCATGAAAGCTGACATCAAAGTAACTCAGAGAAGTAAAAGCAAATATATCAACTCTATTTATGACTAAAAACAATTTTCAACTTTGGCTCATATACAATACCAATCTGATTACATCCAGAAGGGTGAAATTGCAAAGAAATAACAAAGTAGGCACGAGAAGTTCATCGAGCAAAGAATTGACCACCTGTGTTGGTTAACGCCAATCTATGTTACTTATGAATCATGCATAAGGTATCAGTTCAGGAGCATATTGCTGATCTTGAGGTCATTGTCAAACCTGTCACAAGACATATAGCCATCACTTAATTCCAAGTGATGTCATTACTGATATAAGTATTGCTGCAAGATATAACTGTATTATGGTTTGATGGTGTATAACCAGTGAAGTAATTTTCTACTGTAGGCATAAATAAAAACTGCGAACTTTGCCATAGTTCAGAGGCTGCATATTATGCCTCAATTAATGCAAGGTTCTTCTTTCAGATTGAAATAAATCTACCTTCATAATAAACATTGATCGTCAGTGTGCCAATTTGGTGATTAAGCTTTGCTATACTATTTACTAGGAATGCCTTGGAATCAATTAATCAATTAAATGCACTGGCAGTACAATGAGATGTATACTGTGCCAAGAGGACAAGTCATGTTTCTACCAAGCAAAAGCAGCATACTACTTCCGATTTTTCATCATGCTACACTCAAGTTCCGAATCAACATGAGCTGACAGTATCTAACTAAACTACGCTTCTAGAATAAAGCTTGGAGCTATCATGAAGATAACGGCCATTTTAAGTGCAATCGTGAATTCCAAGTTTCCAACACGGCATTATGCTATTTCACAGTTTTTGCTAATATACAGGATACACATGTACAAGAAAGGTGCAACTAATGCCTTGGAGAAAACCGGTTTCAAAAATTACTACTTTACAAGGGGTGAGACAGCCACAGATCTAAACAATGTAAAGAGGTAAGTGAGTACAAGGCTTATTTCCCCACCTTGCTTCTCGTCGCATTGCTGCTTCTGCCATACACTTAGAATCCACTTCCAGCTTCATTAGAAGCAAAGATTTTTAAGCAATCAACCATAATGTTCATTGGTAAATATAATCACAAGAACTATTGCTTACATGCTTGTATCTTCTGGTATCCCCTTTTCCTCTTTTATCTATTTTTCAAATGAACATGCCAGCTTCTGTAGTGATGGTTACTTGGTTAGCAACAGAACGAGTAAAGTGTAGTTGGTATTTATACTTTTAGTTTTCGACAACTGAACACAATACAAAATGTAAAATATTTGTTTTAATTCTCAGCTGCACCTTATGTTTTCTCTAATGGCATATACTGATATAATAACGATGATGCAATATTTTTCTCAAAGACACATATAAATACATGCCATTCTGTATCAGAAGAAAGCCGATGAGGTGCGAGATTACATATCACAAAGGCAAAAAAAAATTGAATAAGGTAACATAATCGAAACAACAGATGAAAATTGCCAAATCTTGAGATTTTGTTAGCAGAAGAACATTGCACAAGTTTGAAGGTTCCGAACTGTTCATATTTGGGCAGCAATCTCACCCGCAATATTTATCTTCGATAGATGGATAAGAACTGAAAGTAAATATCGGTATCATAGCCTTCTTTTTTAAACGAAATATGGCCTACATTCTAAGAATCTTCTATCTGACCTCGTATGCTATACCTGACCCTTTTCTTGTTTTGTTTTTAAAACTGACTCTTTGACCTGAAATAGAACTGGCTATTCGAAGCTGAAATAGGACCATATACTTTTGCTATTATAGCTGATAAGGACAAACTCAACTATATGGTTTCTCCACCATATGGCAAATTGGAGCAACAAAGCTTCACAGAATGTACGCATAACTGAACTAATGCTCAAGGCTTAAACCATGCGTACTGCTATGTATATTGGTTAATTAAAGGTAAAAGTTCCATCACGTTATCAGAATACTAGATAATTTTGTAAATGAAAATTACTTCATAATTCTCCTACAATAATGGTTATTTGATACACAAGGTTTAATTGGTGCTTTCTGAATGTGAGTGTGTCCTTGCTTTACTCTATAAACAGAAATGGAAGGAAAAAAACAGGGGATGGCATCTTGATCCATACATACAGGAATTTGAGCCCGATGATGATGATAGAAGCACCGCGCCATCCGTCCTCCATAGCAGCAGGTGCTGCACGCCTACACCCCCAGAAGGTGCACGCCCCACGAAGAAGAGGAACGCTCGATGTCGCTCGTTGTCGATGTAGCTCATGGTCGATCTGCCACGGTAGAGGAAGTCCATGGACGGTCCGCCGGGAACAGCTCCTCGGGAGACATGCGGCTACTCTCCAGGTCTTACCTTCTCATGGATCTGGGCGAGGCGGATGAGATGCGATGGGGGAAGTGGCGGTGGAGAGGTGAACAACCGGGGCGGCGTTGATGAGGCCCGGAGGCGGCCAGATCCGGCAGCACCGATGACCAGTGCGGCTAGATCCGACCATGATTAGGCTGGGCTGATTCCACCGAATTGGAGGTCAACGGAGGAAGAGAGGTAGGGCGGCGGCGCATAGTGAAAGGGAGAACGGGGTGGCCAGGACTAGGGTTTGGAACTTGGAAGGGATGGCGGTGGAGTGGTTGGGTGGCGGCGGTGGGTCTGGGTGGAGGGATTTGGGGAAGGAAAATTGGGCTTGGGGGCTAGCGCACGTTTAGGCCCAATATCTCGTGCAACTCAGTCCCCGGTAGATAATGGGCTGAGGGGTACTTCTCCTGGCAGTTAGAGTGACCTAAGAAGCGTTTGTCATTGCCGGCAGTTTAGGTGCCCTCGTTGCTCATCTTCTTCCGGCAGTTACTCTGCCCTTAAGTACTTCTACCGGCAGTACTAAAATTCCCGGCATATGGTTTGCCCTTATTCTACTATTTCTCCTGACAGTTAATTGCCCCCAATTGGGTGTTGTGGTGTAGTCACGCAGTTGGAAAAGGTTTGGCTGGGTCAGACTAGATAGTCTGACGGATCAACGCACGTCGGTTGGTACAGGAGACGGTGCGGGATCAGCGACGGCGACATAGGAGCGTGATGCTGATGGAGACCGACTTTTGGGCGCGGAGACACGTGGTGCATACTTGAGGGCTTGTTTGGCTTCGACAAGACTATGGCGCAGGGTTGATTCAAGATGGTGCACACGAGAGCTTGAAGTTGACAGGACACGAGGGTGGACTGATCATCTACCATGGAGTCATGTTGAAGGTGGAGCTGAATTAAGGGGCTACGGCGTAAGTGCACAGAGAGTCGAAACCTATTCAGCGGGGAAAAAGCAAGTGGCACGTAGTTTGGACAGGAGCCCAATGGTATGATGGAAGCATGAAACTCGTCATCGGTTTGGTGATGATCAATGGTACTCTGCAGTGGGGGTTGAGTGGTGTGGGTTCACGACCTTGAGACTCGACCAGGACAGCGGAGGCTCAACGCGGTAATAGCAGGGAGGCGTGCGGTATGCATGGGACATGGAGACAGGCCAGGGCTCTGGTGGTCATACATGTGGTGAGACAACTAGAAATTTGACTCGGAATGACTACAAGCAACGGTGAAATTCCTTCATGTTTCAGACATGCAGTCAAGAAAGGAGCGGCGATATTGAGTTCAGATAACTCTTATGTGACACCCAATATGTGAGTTGTTCACTTTCACGCAGGTCAGTGATCAGTGTGTGATGGCATCGGGCGGATACTCTGGAAGTTGGGAGCACAGACTAGAGTAAAGATGAACTTAATTTTTCTCGAGCGTTGACTATGGTCAAGAAAAGAAGGGACTACAAGTTGCAGGTGGAGTCACATGGAGTCTTTGGAGTAGCAGTGATGCTCATGGGATAAGCTCAAGTCCAATGTACATGAAAGTTTGACGCATTGACGAATTCAAGGTGGTGGAGAATATTCGCCAAGGTGGAGTTTGTAAGAGTTGTGTCGAATATAGTGTATAAGGTAGGTTACAATTGGACTCTGAGTAGTATTGTGTTTAGATAGTATATGGAGTCGTGTCCTAATAGGACACTGTATCATAGGCCTCTCATAAATAGTGGGGATAGACACACGATGTAAAATATGCCAACATAATAGTATAGGCAAGCAAGGGGAGCCGGCAGCGTGTGCCGGCGCCCGGGTGACCGTGTGCGGTATTGTGACGGTGTTACGGGAAGAAGCGCCTGTACTCAAGCCCCGGGATGTAGCCATATCAGTGAACCTCGTTAACAAATCTTGGTGTCGTGCTTGTATGATTGCTTGCTCCTCGGATGATTAATGATATGTCTCAGATTTATTCTAACAAAAGCAATATCCACGAACTCGATTTGAATGGCCGACGTGCGTGATCTTTCTTACCAGAGCTAGCTGGGTTGGTTACCAAGAGGATTACGCACTAAACAGCTGCAAGGTTCGATTCTAATATCTTTAGTTTTTTCTTAAAAAGGCAAGCCAGCGACAGGGAGGATCGATTGAGCCGTAGCAAACTCATTTAGATCTCTTACGAAGGTGAGAACATTTGAAAGTTACAATTATGGTAAATATTAATATTTTTATGTGGTTTGTGAAAATGTTGTCATTCTCATCAAGGACAATTGTTCTAAGCATAGATAATAAGGTAGTAAAGAATGTTGTTTTTGTGACCAAGAGAAAACAATTCATCTGTTTCTAGCTTGCTAGCTTGCCAAGATTTTGTGGCATACTATTCACGTGTATATTAATGTTCCTACACCGACTAGCATATCAAATCTACTTGATAAACTGGCTAGGTGGGGTAGAGCCTAATACTACGTCGCGAATTTGTGTGGGAGATTGTGCATGAGTTTGAGCTATTTCGAACTATCAAAATGATTTTTGATAGAAGTTATGACTTATAGATCCATACGTGGTCACTACTTTACCATGCGGATGTGAGGGAACTTATAACTTATGGATGCAACCATTGAGAGACAGTAGCACATGATAATCAGTTTGAATGACAATACAATACTGGAATATGTGTAGGTATTTTATCCTATTTGACCCGTTGTGGCCTTTGAAGTTGTAATTTCCTTTTAGTTATTCTAAAGATTGTTATTCAATACTTTTTAATAAATGGTTGTGTGCACCAAAGGTTGCACATGCGAGGGTATTCCTCCTTCAGTAAAAATAGAGTGTGTACAAAATGGAGCAGATTTTTCGCCCTCATTGTGACCTGTTTATCCGGCCGACAATGTTGGCACATGCTCGGATATGCCTCGCTTCCTCCGGACCGAGATGCTTTACGACGATGTTTTGATCAAGCGGTGAACTATTTGCTGATGGCGGAAGGTGCCAATTAGCTAACCGATCAGCTTCATCGAATTTGGTTGGAAGCAACACCAACCAACTCGATTTGGATAGCCGATGTGCCTGATCTGTCTTATTTCTTCACGGTCCACGCAACTTTACTATGAGAATAATGAGTACAAAGTCTGCTCTAGAACCTCTACAAAGATTTACAACACACTCTCCATGTTGCCAACCGGCAACAACAACACCAACCACAAGAGGCAAGATTTCAGCAAAGCAGAGTTTACACAGCTTTCGTACCCTTTAGTGTTTTGCAAACTGCTCTTAAACCGCTGAACCAAACAATACCAAATTTGACAGACAAGTAGACACATGAGTTCTTGACATTCTCTTCAAATTTTAGCTCAATCGGACATCATTTGCCTACCCAAACTGTTCGTCTCCCAAAACTACTCTGTTTTGAAACTGCAGGAGTCATAGCTGATAAAACCACTCTCAAATCTGATGCTCCACTGACCCAATCCTCAAACCAGCTAACCAGATCGAAGTACTCAAAGTAAGGAACGAGCTCACCAAGTTTGGGGTCGATCCAAAAACGTTTGAGCCTCTAACCACCAGCTTGAACACTGTCTAGTCAGATGCAACAAATTTGGACAGAACCTTTGCTTTTTCTTCTTCCTCTCTCTCAGGTTGTGTTTTCTCTTGTGTGCTCTCTCTCTCACACACACTCTCACGAATGACAGCTACCATCAGCAGGGGTGGAGTGGCTAGGATTTTCTCCTTGCTTCACTTCCCTTGGAAGCACTCTCAGCTGTTGGATGCAGCAAAGATCAACGGCTGACATGTGTTGGACTCATGGGCTGGTGTTGGGCTGCCAACACACCTCCATGTGGAGGGCTTAGCCCAACAAACTCCCCCTCCCGACATCATGGACGGTCTCACTGCCTTCCAGCAGTCATGCCAGCGAGCCGACATCATACTTCAAGTTTCTTCCTTGTCACCAATTTAGTCAACATATCAGCCCCGTTGTCATCAGTGTGAACCTTCTCAAGTTGCATTTGCTTGGAATACAACACATCTCAAATCCAATGATAGCGGACTTCTATGTGCTCAGACCTTGACTGAAAGCTTGTATTCTTACTCAAGTAGATAGCACTTTGGTTGTCAAAAAACAACACATACTTGTCTTGCTTAAAACCAAGCTCGCAAGCCAATCGTTTCAGCCACAATAGCTCTTTGCTCGCCTCTGTTAATGCAATGAATTCAGCTTCGGTTGTATTCAATGCAACACACTTTTGCAGCCTACTTTGGCATGACACAGCTCCCCCTATATAGGTAACCAATTAACCTGAAATAGACTTCTTTCTGTCAATATCTCCAGCCATGTCAGAATCTGAAAAGGCAATCAACTTGGCTTCACCACCACCAAAGCAAAGTTTCAGATTTGTGCTGCCCCGAAGATATCTCAAAATCCACTTTACGGCTTCCCAATGAGGTCTTCATGGATTAGACATGAATCTGCTCACAGTACTAACTGCATGAGCAAGGTCAAGCCTTGTACACATCATAGCATACATCAAACTGCCAACTGCTGAAGCATAAGGAACATGATGCATTTCCTTTTTCTGCTCATCAGTGGTAGGACATTGCTTTCTGCTCAACTTGAAATGGGCTACTAGTGGACAACTCACAACTTTAGCATTTTCCATCGTGAACTTCTAAAGTACCTTCTCAATATACTTATCTTGAGACAAGTACAACTTGTTGCAATTTCTGTCTCGCTCAATTCTCATCCCGAGAATGTTCTTTGCTGGACCTAAGTCTTTCATAGCAAAACATTTGCTCAATTCCTTTTTCAACTTAGAAATCCTAGAGACATTCTTACCAACAATCAGGATATCATCAACATAGAGCAATAATATGATGAAATCATCATCTGAGAACCTCTGAATAAACATACTAAGCTACACTTCTTGTAGCCTTGCTCCCCCACGACAGTTTCAAACTTCATGTACCATTGTCCTGGTGCTTGTTTCAGGCCATAGAGACTTCTCTTCAGCTTGCACACATAGTCTTCTTTGCCTTTCACAAGAAATCTCTCAGGTTGCTCCATGTATATTTCTTCCTCCAACTCACCATGAGGGAATGCAGTCTTCACATCCATTTGCTCAACCTCTAAGTTGAGAATTTCTACCATGCCAAGGATTACTCTTATGGATGTCATATCACAATCGGAGAAAAGATCTCATCATAGTCGATGCCTTTTCTCTGGCCGAATCCTTTTACAACTAGCCTGGGCTTGTACATTGGATGTGATGTGTGCTCTTCTTACTTGATTCTGTAGACCCACTTGTTCTTTAAAAATTTTTTGCCCTTGGGCAACTTCACCAAATCATAAGTATGATTCTTATGCAAGGAATCCATCTCTTCTTGCATAGCATTTTTCCACTCTTTCTTATGCTCATCTTCCATTGCATCTGCAAAGCATTCAGGTTCTAAACCGTCAGATAATAACACCACGTATTGATCTGAGGGATACCTGCTAGAAGGAATTCGACCCCTGTTGGATCTTTTGAGTGGAGCAGCTGGTGGACTTTCTGGTGCTGGTGCTTCCTGCTGATCCGGATCATCAAATTCAGCATCATACTCTTGCTGCTGCTGTTGGGGAGCATCTTCTTCACCCGCACCACCATGTACATCATCTTGTCAATCTTCTGCATCTGCTTCAACTTGCACAGGAGCTGGAGCTGCAGGAACTGTGTCAGAATCAATCTTGTCTTGCTGCTGCTGAGGAGGAACCTGCCCATTTGTCTTCACAACATCCTCAACTGTTTGGTCTTCAACAAACACAACATCACGGCTTCTCACAACTTTCCTTGCTATAGGGTCAAACAACTTGTAGCAAAACTCATCACCACCATAGCCAAGAAAGATACACTGTCGTGTCTTCGAATCAAGCTTTAACCTTTCATCTTGAGGAATATGAACAAAGGCCTTGCATCCAAAAACCTTCAGGTGGTCATATGAGACGTCCTTGTCACACCATACCCTGTTAGGAACATCTCCCTGCAAAGGATAACTTGGTGAGAGATTAATAAGATAAACTGCAGTCAACAAAGCTTCATCCCAAAAGTGTTTACGTAGCTTTGCACTTGACAACAAGCATCTCTCTCTCTCTCTCTCCACAATTGTCATGTTCATCCTCTCAGCAAGACCATTCAGCTGTGGTGTCATCGAGGGAGTAAATTAATGCCTAATACATTCCTGCTTGCAATATGCATCAAATGGCCCAATGTACTCTCCTCCATTATCAGTGCGAATGCACTTGATCTTTTTCTCAGTTTCTCTCTCAATCGAGGCTTGGAATTGCTTGAATACACCTAGTAATTGATCTTTGGTCGTCAAAGTGAAGGCCCAAACTATACTGGAAAAGTCATCAATAGAAGTCACAAAGTACTTAGCACCACCAAGAGATCTTACCGAAATTTTGCTAACATCGAAATGTATCAAGTCCAGCTTCTCGGGCTTCTTGTGAGGAGGTAGAGTTTTGAAGGCAACTCGGTGTTGCTTCCCTGCTAGACAATCTGAACATTTCTTGATGTGAACTCCTTTCACATCCTTCAACAATTTTTTCTTCACTAGCACTGTCATCCCCTTCTCACTCATGTGCCCAAGTCTCTTGTGTCATAGAGCACAATGATCATCCTTCTCTCGTGCATTGACAGAAGCACTAAAGAGCTTAGCATGAACATGATACAACACTGAGACCATTTTACCTCTTGCAACAATCATGTTGCCTTTGGTGAGCTTGTACTGCCCTTTTCCAAAACTACTCAAGTGATCATCTCCATCAAGCAAACCAACCGAGATAATATTGAGACGAAGTGCCTCAACATGCCTCACAGATTTGAGGACTAACCTTGTACCATTTGTGGTCTTCAAATGCACATCTCCTTTTTCATGATGGCTGCTCTATCATTGTTCCCCATCTTCACAACACCAAAATCACCTGATATATAGTTAGTGAAGAGCTCTATGCGAGATGTAGCATGAATGGTAGCACCGCTGTCCGGTATCCAAATCATCTCATCACCATCCACAAGGTTGACGGTTTCATCAGAAACAACAGTGATCCTCTCGTCAACAGTGGAACCAAATCTGCCCTTATTTTCTTCATGCATAACAAGTATGATGTCCTCTTCTACTGTAGTAACTCGGTTGCCCTTTGTGTCACTATCACTGTCAACTTGCTTCTGATCATGCTTCTTCTTCTTCTTCTTCTTCTTCTTCTTCTTCTTTTTGTCTTCCTTCCATTTGTCACATTGCCACTTAATGTGGCCCTTCTGATGGCAGTGATGGCACTCATAATCAGCATACTTACTTTTTGATTTGCTTCTACCTCTTTTGCCCCTTTACCTAGACCCCTGCTCTTTCTTCTCCCCCTGTACTGAGTGACCAACATCTCTGAATGTGAGGAAGAACTAGCTTCAGCCACCTTTCTTGACTATTCATTTAGTACCCTGGTTTTCATAAGATTCCAATTGACAACTCCATTAGGTGCTGAATTGCAAACCGTGACCTTAAAGTTCTCCCAGCTGTCCGGTAATGATCCTAGGAGCAGCAAATCTCTCACTTCATGTTCAAATGTTATTCCCATTGAAGAAAGCTGATTTATAATGCCTTCAAATGTATTCACATGACCTGCAATTAGAGTGCCCTCTTTGTACCTCAAGCACATCAATTATTTGATCAAGAACATCTTGTTTGTACCTTCTTTTCGGGCAAACAACTCTTCCAATTTCTTCCATAAGGTGTGTGCATGTGTCTCCTCAATGATATGGTTCAAAACATTGTCATCGACCCATTGCCGAATAAACCCACAAGCTTGGCGATGAAGTACCTTCCACTGACCTTCCTCAATGCCCTCCGACATCTCAGTGGAGAACACTAGCTTCTAGTATTTTTTCACATACAACAAGTCCTCCATCTTGCCCTTCCATGCTTGGTAATTTGTACCATTCAAAGATATCAACCTGCTGGTATTCACTTCCATCTTTCATTACAAGAAATTTAGTAATTTGCACAAGCAAACCAAGGCTCTGATGCCACTTTGTTGAGGCTGGACAGCAACAATGCGCTGCACAAATTCACCGACACGACAAATATGCACACTACACAGTCCCCTCCACTTGTGATGAACTTTGAGGACAACTTCAACCAACAAGTAAGCAACGGAATAACACAAACAACATGCACATGTGACACATGATTTAACGTGGAAAGACCTCCTCAACTTGAGGAGTAAAAAACCACGGCCGTAGACCGACCCGTCCACACAACTTCACTATGAGAATGATGAGTGCAAAGTCCGCTCTAGAACCTCTAGAGAGATTTACAACACACTCTCCACGTTGCCAACCGGCAACAACAACAACAACAACAACACCCACAAGAGGCAAGATTTCAGCAAAGTAGAGTTTACACAGCTTTTGTACCCTTCAGTGTTTTGCAAACTGCTCTTAAACTGCTAAACCAAACAACACCAAATTTTGCAGACAAGTAGACACATGAGTTCTTTACATCCCCTCCAAATTTCAGCTCAATCGGACATCATTTGCCTACCCAAACTGTTCGTCTCCCAAAACTACTCTATTCTGAAACTGCAGTAGTCAGAGCTGACAAAACAACTCTCAAATCTGATGCTCCACTGACCCAATCCTCAAACCAGCTAACCAGATCGAAGTAATCAAAGTAAGGAATGAGCTCACCAAGTTTGGGGTCGATCCAAAGACGTTAGAGCCTCCAACCACCAGCTTAAACACTATCTAGTCAGATGCAGCAAATCTGGACAGAATCTCTGCTTATTCTTCTTCCTCTCTCTCAGGTTGTGTTTTCTCTTGTGTGCTCTCTGTCTCACTCTCACAAATGGAAGCCACCACCAGCAGGGGTGGAGTGGCTAGGGTTTTCTCCTTGCTTCACTTTCCTTGGAAGCACTCTCAGCCGTTGGATACAGCGAAGATCAGCTGACATGTGTTGGACTTATTGGCTGGTGTTGGGCTGCCAACACACCTCCATGTGGAGGGACTTAGCCCAACTGGAGACACTTTGCTGGTGGCGATTTTCTAAAACGCCTCTTGGTACGAGTGGCACTTTGAGAAAAGGCCTCGGATAGTCATAGCCTATAAGGGCAATTCTCGAAGATCACCTCAAAAACAAAGTTTGGTGATTTGAATAATACCCAAACAATATTTTGGAGTCAGTTTAAGGAACGCCAGAAATAATCTTTGGAGGCACTTATTAGAAATATTTGGAGGCGTTCTGAAAAATTGCCTTATAAGGCCTTTTCCTTCTAGACCATTTCTAGCACACAACTTCTGAATGCCTTCAAACATGTAAGCCCACGTATCAAAATGCCTCTGAATAAGGTACGTGTCGTAGTGCTCCTCGTCTTTCTCCACACGCTCACCACCCTTTTCACCGCGGTTGGCTACTCCGTCTCGTTCACCACCCATGCCGCTAGTGCTGGAGCCCACAACAATGCACACACAACGACGCTGTCCACACCAACATCTTCCATGGCACCGTGGCGCTGCTTGCGTTCACCTGAACGGCCAACTTCCTCGCTGAGTTGTGGTCCTATGTCCAGGAGAAAGATGGCACGACCATCCTCAGGCTCATACGCGGCCTAGGTGCCACCATCTTCGTGCTGGAGTGGGCCTCCCTCAGCTTCGCATTCGTGCTTCGGCTCGGTGACCATGGTGGTCAGGAAGCGGCAGACAAGTACGCCAAGTGCACACCATCCAGCTACCACGTCTGATTCTGGTTAAACTTTTGGTCAGAGCAGGGAGTGATGGATCAATGGGGAGCAGACATAAGGCATATGCTTTTATGTTTCTTAATTAATTGTTTTATCATTGGAGAATCTTAATTAACCATTGTCGATGAAGAGAGTTGTAGATTGAAAAGATCGAACATGTAACCACATGAACAAAGACGAACTGGCTCGAAATAGATCCACCGAAGACCAGCACCGACTGAAACCCGCGAGGTCCGACGGAGACACACTTCCACATATCCTTCGATGATGTTATTCACACCATCGGGACGAGGATAGGACGCGGGAGACATTATTCCTACTAAGGGACATCGCCACTGTCGCACAACCCCAACCAAGGCATTGAACCTAACAAAAACGAGAATGTGGTCCCTCCTGCAGGCGAGGGGACCGAGATCCTTTACACCTCCAACGCCGGTGGGAGGAGGAAGGAGAGTTTTCCTGAGGAGGAAAGACACCCGCGATGGGAGATGTAAGTCTAGCTTTGGCATGCAAGATATTCTTATGCATTTTAAGGGTGTAAAGAACGAAGAGCTCATCTGTAGTGAACTGGATTCTCCATGGTTAAATAGTATTTTGGGTATAGTTTCTTTTGTTCTGGAGCTGATCTGTAGTGAACTAAATGCTCTATGGTTAAAGAGCTTTGTAGTGAACCGAATTCTCTACTGATTAGAAATGTATTTTGTAAGCTAATCCGGAGAATATCAATATAATTATCCAAGCTACTTGATATTTTGCAATATTCGTATGCTTTTGTATTCGGGTTTTTTTTGCAGCTTCGCCCGTCCAATGATTTCTTTCAACCTCTGTCACTAGCACCATGTATTTAAAACATGTTAAGTGTGTATAGAGAAAATGTTTGTCATGTATACAAAAAAATGTATAAAAATTATACAATGTGTGTTAAAAGTTTGAACTATTTAAAAAATATTAACCAAGCATTTAAAAAACATTAAAAAACTATTTGGAAGAAAAAATGTCAAGCATTTGGAAAAAGTCGGCCTGTATTAAAAAAGGTTAATATTTTATTCTAAAAATATTCTTCAGGCATTTTATTTTTTTATATTTAAATAAAAAATGTCGAGCATTTATTTAAAAAGTTAATCAACCATTTAAAAAATGGTAAGTGCATATAGAAAAAATATTGACCATGTATTAAAAAACTGTTAATCTTGTAATTGGAAAATGTTAATCAAACATTTGAAAAAATGTCAAATGAGTATAAAATATTTACCATGTGTTTAAAAAATGTTAAACTTCTATTGGAAAGATGTTAAACATGTATTAGAAAATTGTATGAGATATACATAAAAAAATGAACAAAATGTGTGAAAAATAACCCAGACATCCATTTTTTTTGCACAAAATGTTAATCATGTATTTAAAAATGTAAGATGTATATATAAAAATATTTCTGATGTATAAGAAAAATGTTGACTCTTTATTAAGACATGTTGAAAATTAAATGATGAACATCAACAAAAATAATAAAGAACAGCGAAGAAACCCAATGAAAACCAAAAGAAAAAAAATGAACCAATGCAAAGGAATGAAACCAAGAATACCGAGAAAGAAACGAAGGAACAGATGAAAACCAAGAAAAACAAAAAAAGAAAAGCAATATAAACCAATGAATATCGAGAAACAAAACCAAAAAAACAAGTGAAAATCAAGAAAGAAACAAAAAAAACCAATGAAAAAGCAAAGAAAATTGTTTATAAAACGAAGAAAAACAGTGAAAACAACAAAGAAAACCAAGAAAACTGAAGATAATCGGAGAAGAAACAAGAAAAGTAAAAGAGGAAAACAAAAAGAAACAAAAAAACGGGTGTAAACAAACCCAGGGAAGGAACACAACATATGCAACTGAAATCTAGCGTATGAAAAAAACATTGAATATGGGTCGGCCCAATAGCTAAAGATTGAAGGGAATCCCTTCAGCAAGATGGAAGAAACAGTCGCACTAAGCGAGATGTAGTCCCCACGGTCAACGCCCTGTCCTGGTCGCTTGCTCCCTCCACTTCTCCCTTTCCCTTATCTCCTCGACTCCTCATTTCTCGTTTTCTTCCCTAGTCACTCGATGATTGCGCAACACCCTACCATTCCAATTTGTAGCGGTTTGGCCAAAATTAATGGAGGAGAATAGGAGATCATGATTTGTCTATTCCCAACCAATGCGTCCCCAATTTGCATCGGTTAGTAAAATCCTCCTATACATCCCTTGGTTTACTTGCTCATCTTTATTTGATTTGGCTCGATTTAATCCCCCGTATCCTCATTCCCTATATACATATTTGAGACACACAAAAGGGATTCACAAAGGGTGTCCAAGGGCAAGCATGATGGACGATTGCTGATGGATTTGGATATTTTTGTTCTGCCGGCCATGTGGCAACATGCAACAAAGCAATCACTCTTCGGGTGCTCTATTTAAATTCATGTTGGAAATATGAGCAATTTATCAAATGATTTTATTAACAAAAATACTAGATAAAGCATGACTAATATAACAATGATAAAGCAAGTCATGCGATTTGACAAAGAGAAGGTAAATAGCAACTTCACATATGAACTGTAACTAAACACATCTAGATCAGACAGTATAGCAAGTTGCATATATGAAGTCGAACCTAACACATGTAGGGCAGAAACTAGAGCAAAGAACTGTGGCAGGACGTCTAACAGAAAGAGCATAAATACGTACGGGACAGCAGCAGCAGAAGCACTGGACTTGGGGTCGACGTCCTCTCCAGCCATGTCGTCGATGAGGTCATCAACGTCGGGAAAGAAGTCGTCGGGGAAGTAGTCGTCGGAGTCCGTGATGAAGAAGTCAGTAGTCGCGCGGAGCGCTCCCCAAAAACCTTATCACCCTTCTCCCGTACAGGACTCAAAGAGGTGCGGTTTCGGAGGCCTACTGTCCTGACTCGCGGTGCACGCCGCAAGCCGGGATGAGGAAGACAGCGGTAGCTCACTGAATGGAACCGGTGGTGAGAGGAAGGAGAAGTTCTGGTGCGTCTCTCTGGGAGGAGCGACCTCCCTTTTATAGGCGCAAGAGAAGGAGGCGAAACGAACAGCCAGCAGCCGAAGGGCTGCACCGTTCGCGTTCAAACTCCATTTTCGCAAAAATCTTTTCAGCTTTCGTGTTTCGTATACCCGTAGTGCATGGCAAAAATTTAGATATCGGCTCGGCTCATTCCCGCAACCCGCGTCGCGTCGCGTCGCGTCGCGTCGTGACGAGGCGGGCGGCGGAGGAGGAGCGCGCGTGGATATCCCTCTTATTCTCATGCTCGTACAAGTGGGGAAAGAACCTCCCTTATAGGGAGGTCCAACTCCCACTAAACTAGCAAGTGAGACTAAACTTTAGTAGTATCCCTTGCCTTGCATAAATGGGTTGAGTGGGCCTCTAAGATTTATTAGGAATTTCTGAAATAGTTATTGGGCTGCCCAAAATAGACTAAATTCCAGCATTTCATGCCATAATTTGTGTCTTATACTCTTATCTGTGTGCTATATTTGTGTATAGAGAGGCCCCGTTTTTATTAACTTGCACCAGGGCCCCTGATGTGTCAGGACCGGCCCTGGCGGTTCAGACCGTGGTGGAGATTGGAATAGCTACACACTGCCTAAAAGCAGACACTAGATACTCACAGGTTGACGTAATCGGAATAGTTTCACGAGGGGCATATAGTGCACCTGGTGGGACAATGTAATGTAAGTCTACCTCTCAAAGTGAAATGTCCACATGATGTTTGAAAAATGGAACTTGTCTTTTGGAAGGATGGTTCTATCACCAAACTTCATTTGAAACATGATGAGGGAAGGACTGAATCTTTTTTTTTAGAACGAAGGCTCCAGAGGAGCCCGGCTTTGAATTAACAAAGCCATTAACCGGCCAGGAATTACACAAGGCCACCAATACAGCCAACATGGAACAGAAGGAAAAGCTACAGCCGATACAGAGTGTTGCCCAGCAGCTTACAAGCACCAAAGACTACAAGCCCTACATAAAAATCCTAAAGAAAGCTCTAGCTTGTAGTCGACGGAGTCCTCCAAGTGAACTTGAACCAGAAGAGCGAACAGAGAAGAACATCAGACGGCGCCAGTGCTGAACGGCAAAGGACCGCACCCTCATCAACCCAGGAAGGTGGACACCGAAAACATGCCGCTGTTCTCCAAATCCGGAGGGGACCCCTGCCCCTCGCCTTGGCTCGAAAGGCGCCGGACCACCGAAAGATGGAATTGCTCACCCTAGGGCAAATAACGGACACGGTTCCGGCCACCAAGGGAGATACTCAGCCCGACCTGTGCTGCATGAAGGAAACCGAGGATATCCACACCGAGGCTCACTGATACAAGCACGAAGAGGAAAAACTGCACAAAGGAGCTGTCACTGAACAAACATACAGCGGAAAAGAGATGGAGCACCACAATTGGAATTAGCGCAGACCCGCAGAAATCAGCCATGTTCGTGTCGTTGCATCGAGCAGTTGCTAGTGAGGACCCCTGTCCCCTCCCTGCCCAAGGCAATGACGCCAATCAAGCAGAAGCTGACCGGCAACCGAACAATTCAAGGAATGACGAGCTGGACTAATTCAGAAACAGAGCACCATGTTCCATCTCCCTCGCTGAAGACGCAGCCACCACGATGCCCCACTGCACGCTCCCACCTTGCCCAAGACGGCACCTTCAAGAAGGAGGCGACGCACGCCGCGCCGTTGCCGTCCAGTCTAAGCAAGACAAGGGATTTCTCCCGGGAAAGAAGCGGAAGGGAGAGGAACCGAACCTCGACGACGCCTCCGAGGAGGGGAACGGCACCGGCCAGTGTCGCTGCCGCCGTGGCCAGAGAACCAGCCAAGGATTTCTCCCGGTTCAAGTTCGCGACTCCTAGCAGTCCACCTTCACCTACGCCCTCGACCTGAGGCCTCCAACGACCAGATCCGGCGTGCAGCAGCGCTGCGGGGGGGGGGGGGGGGGGAGCGAGGCCGCCTTCAGATCCGGACGCGAGTCAGGAAGACGACCACCCGCTGCGACCGGCGACAGCTCCCGCCGTCCCTTGCCGCCCACGCGGCCGAGGAGACACAGGGGCACCACCTGCGACGCCGCTCGCTGAAGAAGACGGCGCCGCCTCACCACCCGAGGCCGCCGCCTCGGCGCCCGAAGCCCTCCGCGCGGGAGCAGCCAGATCCTCGCCGCCGCCGTCCTTGGTGGCCACGCGGAGTGCGCCGGAGGCCTCCTCAGGCGGCGGCGAGAGGGAGGGCTGGCGGCTAGGGTTTCGTCGCCTCCCGAGTCGCCCCAAGCGGAGCGACGCGGGGGCCGGGGGGGAAGGGGTATTACCTGGAGTACAGAAATTTCTGGAAGGACTGAATCTTGTGTGGCATATTTAGCCAATTGATGACCGAGAGAGATGGGTGTGCTGGTAATACATGCCAAGGACCAAGACTGTGTACCACTCAAATTCCTGATACATCTTATTCCCTAACAATATTGTTGGGCACTGGTTCTCTTCTACTTCCTCACCGTCTGGATTCTTCCCCATTGTTAATTATCCTCCCGGCTATAGATATGTGAGCCATTGAGCATGGAAGTATGCATGCACTTATGCACCGGTGTAGATGGATGGATGGACACAGTTCTTGCCACCTGAGTAGACACATGCATTGATGCATTGTTATCTAGGTTGTGAGTACAATTGGCGTCTACAAAAGCCTGCAATTTTGATGACAAGAGATTGAAAACTCATATGGGAGTATCAGCTTAATAAATGTGGTATTCCGAATCCTGCAGAAAAAAGAAACTATTTATATTACTATAGCCGGCAGTTGAGAAAACAAGGACATGATTTCATTTTCGAACTATATACCAAGTGTTGCCTGCATCAGTCATGTACATACACCGAGTCACATACTGCGCTTATTTATAAATACAAGTGAAGAACTTCAGATTGGCCTAGTAGTAAGCGTAGGTAATGCAAGCCTGTGCCTTTATGCTTTCACTTCTAGTCTGAGAAGAAGACCGGTCAGGAATTCTTTTACATATGGCGTGATCTCCTGGAAATGAGATGCATCGAGGATTTGATTTATAGTTAAAGGATGGCAAATAGATGAGCATGTACTTGTTAGGGCATACATATTACAAAGTTGTTTACCAACACCTTCAGTCTGTGTTTTGGTCGACGAGGTGGCAATCGAGACGAAATCTCCTACAAGACGTTGTGTTTCCAAAAGGGTGGTGCTGACTGCACAGGGAGCCCATGCTCCTACCCAGCACGAATGAGAAACCGAGAACACTGATCTCTCTACGTCATTGAGATCTACCTTTGTTAGATCTCCTACACACAAATTGTACATGATTCCGTCCGGTCTATCGATTTCTGTTGCTAACCAGAATTACTTCACTGGCAACATGCAACGGCTAATTCCACCGCCTGGAAACAGACACTAGATACCCTTTGTATGGCACCCTTAATTTTGTTTAAAATTCCATCGCTATTTACAAAACGTGCATATCTAAATATTTAATTTAATTATTCTATTACTAATGCATATCTAGAACTTGACTACGAGAGATAGGCAATGACTTTGCACACCTCGAAGTCAGGCTTAGGTAGTACCTGATTTTCTTAGCGATGTGTTCTCTTGGTTGTGATTTTTGATCGTCAGTATCTTGTTGAATACTTTGGACAACATACCGTGCAAATTGAAAAAAAAACTGATCCTGGTGAAAGATAGTTTCCAAGTGGAAATTCCGTGGAAGTCACAATGTGATGGAGCAAAGCCTCTTCGAGTACGAATTTCGGCCAACAAGGCGAAGCACATGAATAAATCTCTGACAAAACTTTTGGCTCCCAGTTTGTTCGCACTGTGCATGGAGGATATCCCATTATTCTCTACATGCTTGCCAGGCTCCGACCTTGCATGAATGGGAGACTAGAAGAGCCACGGTCCAGGGATAGATATCGGCCTCTCTAGTTTGTTGAAATCAAAGATAAAATCAATCACAGTTCGACCTCTGCAGAAGGGTCTTATACAGGATTCTGGTTAGTAATCCGTGATCTATCGCCCAACATGACACCTCTTGTTTGCAACAAGTTAGAATGGCTACTATATAGTACTATTGGAATTACCGTTAACTTCTGTGAAGTGGCTAATTCCACCGCCTAAAATCTGACACTGGACACCTTCAAATCCCAGCCTTCTTTGTTTGATTTTAACGTCAAGTAGAGAAAACCAGTCAAACCAAGGAGACAAAGTAACAAAACAAGACGACACATATACATACACAAAGGTAAAGAAATGTCAAACTACTCCAATCGCGCACACCACATGCGATTCCAAGTGTACATAACACGAAAAAGAATATTGTGGCAAGAATTTTGAATAACTTACTAAAGATGGCTGCAAGCATTGCCCCGATGCAGAGGTCAGGGGATATCCATCTTTTTGGAAAAAAAAAATCCATGCATCATTTATTCATCATTCTGGCTGGAGTTAATGTTGCAGTCAGACAACTAGCATTAATTTTGTATTTTTTTTGCGAGGGAGCATTAAGTAACACAAAAAGAAGGTGCAACAAGGCAGGGAAGAATATAACTAACTTTCACACGACAGGGAACCACTGGCTCAAGGAAAAAATATATCACCGACCAATACAACCCCATGGTGGACCCGGTGACTGTAATCTCAGCTTTGAACTTTTCACTGATCGAGAATTTACCACTGTCAAATGAATATTTCTCTGCAATGAAAGTGAGGAAACGGGAATATATTTTTGGTTCAGGCTCTCCATCCATCACAACATCAGACAACGTTAGTTCGTCTGGGAAGCGCAGCCCCTCGACCTAGGGTTCCTCCTTCCCTCCCCCCGCCGCCACCGGCCGTCCTAGGCCCCGCCGCCGCCACCGGTCGCCGGCCGCCCCCGCCCCCGCCCCCTTCCCCCTCCCCCTTCCCCCGGATCCGCTCCGCGCCGCCTCCCCGGGAGGTGGCCGGGGCGGCGCAAGCCTGCCTCCCATTCGGCTTCCCTCATCGCTCCTTCCCTCCCTGCCGCCGCCGACGGGCGCCCCCGACGTTGGCCGGGTGGTGTTGGCGGTGGCGAGGCCTGCCTGTCCCCCCGCGCGCGGCTCCCTACCCGGGACATGGGGGCGGCGGCGGTGCCCCTCGGCCTGATGATGACCCGGCGTCCCGGCGCGGTGGCCGGCGGCTCGCTCGGTGGTGGCGCGGCCCCTTGGCGACGAGACAGCGTGGTGGCGCTGGTTGGCCGGTAGCACGCCCCAACCCAGATCGGGACCCGCGGGCCCCGTCTGGGTCCTAGCGGGCCGGCCCCCGGCGTGGCTTCATCGTCGTCTGTGTGGTGAGGTGGTGGAGTGCTGCCTCTTGAGCTTCGTTGGATTTCCCCGAAGTGGAAATGATGATGCAGTAGAGTAGCGTAAGTATTTCCCTCAGTTTTTGAGAACCAAGGTATCAATCCAGTAGGAGGCCACGCTCAAGTCCCTCGTACCTGCACAAAACGATAGCTACTCGCAACCAACGCGATTAGGGGTTGTCAATCCCTTCACGCTCACTTACGAGAGTGAGATCTGATAGATATTTTTTTTTTTGATATTTTAGTATAGAGATGCAAAGTGAAAAGTAAAGGCAAAGTAAAAAAGCAAAGTAAGATTAAAGTGATGGAGATTGATATGATGAGAATAGACCCGGGGGCCATAGGTTTCACTAGTGGCTTCTCTCAAGAGCATAAGTATTCTACGGTGGGTGAACAAATTACTGTTGAGCAATTGACAGAATTGAGCATAGTTATGATAATATCTGGGCATGATCATGTATATAGGCATCACGTCCGTGGTAAGTAGACCGAAACGATTCTGCATCTACTACTATTACTCCACTCATCGACCGCTATCCAGCATGCATCTAGAGTATTAAGTTAAAAACAGAGTAAAGCTTTAAGCAAGATGACATGATGTATAGAGAGATAAATTCATGCAATATGAAATAAACCCCTTCTTGTTATCCTCGATGGCAACGATACAATACGTGCCTTGCTGCCCCTTCTGTCACTGGGAAAGGACATCGCAAGATCGAGCCCAAAGCTAAGCACTTCTCCCATGGCAAGAACTACCAATCTAGTTGGCCAAACCAAACGGATAATTCGAAGAGACTTGCAAAGATAACCAATCATACATAAAAGAATCCAGAGAAGATTCAAATATTATTCATAGATAGACTTGATCATAAACCCACAATTCATCGGTCTCAACAAACACACCGCAAAAAAGAAGAAGATTACATCGAATAGATCTCCACGAGAGAGGGGGAGAACTTTGTATTGAGATTGAAAAAGAGAGAAGAAGCCATCTAACTAATAACTATGGACCCGAAGGTCTGAGGTGAACTACTCACACTTCATCGGAGAGGATATGATGATGTAGAAGCCCTCCGTGATGACAGCCCTCTCCGGCGGAGCTCCGGAACAGGCCCCAAGATGGGATCTCATGGTTTCAGAAAGTTGCGGCGGTGGAATTAGGTTTTTGGCTCCGTCTCTGTTCATATGGGAGTACGTAGGTATATATAGGAGGAAGAAGTACGTCGGTGGAGCTTCGGTGGGCCCACGAGGGTGGGGGGCGCTCCTGGGGGTATAGGGCGCGCCCCCTACCTCGTGCCCACCTCGAAGCTTCCTTGGCGTAGGGTCCAAGTCTCTGGGTCATATTCGGGAAGAAAATCACGTTCCAGAAAGGTTTATTCCATTTGGACTCCGTTTGATATTCCGTTTCTTCGAAATACTGAAATAGGCAAAAACAACAATTCTGGGCTGGGCCTCCAGTTAATAGGTTAGTCCCAAAAATAATATAAAAGTGGAAAATAAAGCCCAATATAGTCCAAAACAGTAGATAATATAGCATGGAGCAATCAAAAATTATAGATACGTTGGAGACGTATCAGGCATCCCCAAGCTTAATTCCTGCTCGTCCTCGAGTAGGTAAATGATAAAAAGAGAATTTTTGATGCGAAGTGCTACTTGGCATAATTCCCATGCAAATATTCTTAATTGTGATATGAATATTCAGATTCGAAAGATTCCAGACAAAAGTTTATATTGACATAAAAATAATAATACTTCAAGCATACTAACAAAGCAATTATGTCTTCTCAAAATAACATGGCCAAAGAAAGTTATCCCTACAAAATCATATAGTTTGGCTATGCTCTATCTTCACCACACAAAGTATTTAAATCATGCACAACCGCGATGACAAGCCAAGCAATTGTTTCATACTCTAACTTTTTCAATCTTCACGCAATACATGAGCGTGAGCCATGGATATAGCACTATATGTGGAATAGAATGGTGGTTATGGAGAAGACAAAAAAGGGGGAAGATAGTCTCACATCAACTAGACGTATCAACGGACTATGGAGATGCCCATCAATAGATATCAATGTGAGTGAGTAGGGATTGCCATGCAACGGATGCACTAGAGCTATAAGTATATGAAAGCTCATCAAAAGAAACTAAGTGGGTGTGCATCCAACTTGCTTGCTCACGAAGACCTAGGGCATTTTGAGGAAGCCCATCATTGGAATATACAAGCCAAGTTCTATAATGTAAAATTCCCACTAGTATATGAAAGTGACATAACGAGAGACTCTCTATCATGAAGATCATGGTGCTACTTTGAAGCACAAGTGTGGTAAAAGGATAGTAACATTGTCCCTTCTCTCTTTTTCTCTCATTTTTTTATTTGGGTCTTTTCTCTTTTTTTATGGCCTCTTTTTTATTTTTTTATTTTTCGTCCGGAGTCTCATCCCGACTTATGGGGGAATCATAGTCTCCATCATTCTTTCCTCACTTGGGACAATGCTCTAAAAATGATGATCATCACACTTTTATTTTTCTTACAACTCAACAACTCGATACTTAGAACAAAATATGACATGTATGAAAGAATTATGAACGGTGACTTTGCAACAAATATGATGTCAACTACATGATCATGCTAGCAATATGACAATGATAGAGTGTGCCATAATAAACGGAACGGTGGAAAGTTGCATGGCAATATATCTCGGAATGGCTATGGAAATGCCATGATAGGTAGGTATGAAGGCTGTTTTGAGGAAGGTATATGGTAGGTGTATGATACCGGCGAAAAGTGCGCAGTATTAGAGAGGCTAGCAATGGTGGAAGGATGGGAAAACATGCATATAATCCATGGACTCAACATTAGTCATAAAAAACTCATATACTTATTGCAAAAATCTAGAAGTTATCAAAGTAAAGTATTACACGCATGCTCCTAGGGGGATAGATTGGTAGGAAAAGACCATCGCTCGTCCCCGACCGCCACTCATAAGGAAGACAATAAATAAATAAATCATGCTCCGACTTCATCACATAACGGTTCACCATACGTGCATGCCACGGGAATCACAAACTTTAACACAAGTATTCTTTAAATTCACAACTACTCAACTAGCATGACTCTAATATTATCACCTCCATATCTCAAAACAATTATCATGCTTCAATCTTTTCTTATTATTCAATGCACTCAAAAGAAAGTTTCACAAATCTTGAATACCAAGCATATTATTATTAAGCAAATTACCATGCTATTAAGAGACTCTCAAAATAATTTAAGTGAAGCATGAGAGATCAATAGTTTCTTTAAAACAAATCCACCATCGTGCTCTTAAAAGATCTAAGTGAAGCACATAGAGCAAAATTATAACGCTCAAAAGATATAAGTGAAGCATATAGAGCAAAACTACATAGCTCAAAAGATATAAGTGAAGCACATAGAGCAAAATTATAACGCTCAAAAGATATAAATGAAGCACATAGATCATTCTATTAAATTTTAATTCATGTATGGCTCTCTCAAAAGGTGTGTAAAGCAAGGATGATTGTGGCAAACTAAAACACAAAGACACAAATAATACAAGACGCTCCAAGCAAAACACATATCATGTTGGTGAATAAAAATATAGCTCCAAGTAAATTACCGATGGAAGTGGACGAAAGAGGGGATGCCTTCCGGGGCATCCCCAAGCTTTGACTTTTTGGTGTCCTTGGATTATCTTGGGGGTGCCATGGTTATCCCCAAGCTTAGGCTCTTGCCACTCCTTGTTCCATAATCCATCAAAAGAATTCACCCAAAACCTGAAAACTTCACAACACAAAACTCAATAGAAATCTCGTGAGCTCCGTTAGAGAAAGAAAACAAAAAACCACTTCAAGGTACTGTAATGAACTCATTCTTTATTTATATTGGTGTTAAACCTACTGTATTCCAACTTCTCTATGGATTATAAACTATTTTACTAGCCATAGATTCATCAAAATAAGCAAACAACACACGAAAAACAGAATCTGTCAAAAACAGAACGTCTGTAGTAATCTGTAGCTAGCGCAAGATCTGGAACCCCAAAAATTCTAAAATAAATTGCTGGACGTGAGGAATTTATCTATTAATCATCTGAAAAAATAATTAACTAAATATCACTCTCCAAATAAAAATGACAGCAGTTCTCGTGAGCGCTAAAGTTTCTGTTTTTTACAGCAAGTTCAACAAGACTTTCCCCAAGTCTTCCCAACGGTTCTACTTGGCACAAACACTAATTAAACACAAAAAACACAACCAAAACAGAGGCTAAATAAATTATTTATTACTAAACAGGAGAAAAAATCAAGGAATAAAAATAAAATTGGGTTGCCTCCCAACAAGCGCTATCGTTTAACGCCCCTAGCTAGGCATAAAAGCGAGGATAGATCTAGGTATTGCCATCTTTGGTAGGCAATCAATAAGTGGCTATCATGATAGTTCCATATGGAAATTTTATTTTCTTTCTTGGAAAGTGTTCCATGCCCTTTTTAAATGGAAATTGAAATCTAATATTTCCTTCCTTCATATCAACAATCGCACCAACCGTTCTAAGGAAAGGTCTACCAAGAATAATAGGGCAAGAAGGATTGCGATCTATATCAAGAACAATGAAATCTATGGGCACATAATTCCTATTTTCAACAATAAGAACATCATTAATCCTTCCCATAGGTTTCTTAATAGTAGAATCCGCAAGATTCAAGTTTAGAGAGCAATCATCAAAATCGCGGAAATGTAACAAATCACACAAAGTTTTGGGGATAGTGGAGACACTAGCACCCAAATCACACAAAGCATAAAAATCATGATCTTTAATTTTAATTTTACTAGTTGGTTCCCACTCAACATAGAGTTTTCTAGGGATAGAAACTTTCAACTCAAGTTTTTCTTCATAAGATTGCATCAAGGCATCAACAATATGTTCGGTGAAGGCTTTTTTTGACTATAAGCATGTGGAGAATTTAGCACGGATTGCAACAAGGAAATACAATCAATTAAAGAGCAAATTTCATAATTAAATTCCTTGAAATCCAATATAGTGGGTTTAGCAACATCTAGATTTTTATTTCTTTCAATCCCACTTTCATCAATTTCATCATAAAGATCTAAATACTCCGAATTTTTAGAATGCATTCTAGGTAAAGGAAGATCATATTCAGTTTCATCAAGTTTCATATTGCAAAACAAAGATGTAACAGGAGACACATCAATAACTTTTAGATCTTCATCTTGATTTTCATAGGAATTGGAAGAACACGCTTTAATAAAGGCATCTTTGGAAGCACACATCCTAGCGGTTCTTTCCTTGCACTCATCAATGGAAATTCTCATGGCTTTGAGAGACTCATTGATATCATGCTTAGGAGGAATAGATCTAAGCTTTAAAGAATCAACCTCAAGAGAAATTCTATCAACGTTCCTAGCCAAATCATCAACTTTAAGCAATTTCTCTTCAAGCAAAGCATTAAAATTCTTTTGTGAATTCATAAAATCTTTAACACTATTCTCAAATTCAGAGGGCATCTTATTATAATTTCCATAAGAGTTGTTGTAGGAATTCCCATAATTATTAGAAGGATTACTAGGATATGGCCTAGGATTAAAATTCCCTCTTATAAGAGTTGTTACCAAAATTATTCCTACCAACAAAATTCACATCCATAGATTCATTGTTATTCTCAATCAAAGTAGACAAAGGCATATCATTAGGATCAGAAGAAACACTCTTAGTAGCAAATAATTTCATAAGTTCATCCATCTTTCCACTCAACAAATTGATTTCTTCCATCGCATGCACTTTTTTATTAGAAGATCTTTCAGTATGCCATTGAGAATAATTAACCATAATATTATCTAGGAGTTTAGTAACATCTCCTAAAGTGATTTCCATAAAAGTGCCTCCCGCGGCCGAATCTAAAAGATTTCTAGAAGCAAAATTCAATCCGGCATAAATTTTTTGTATAATCATCCACAAATTCAAACCATGAGTAGGGCAATTACGTATCATTAATTTCATTCTCTCCCAAGCTTGTGCAACATGTTCATGATCAAGTTGCTTAAAGTTCATAATATCGTTTCTAAGAGAGATGATCTTAGCAGGAGCGAAATACTTAGAGATAAAAGCATCTTTGCACTTGTTCCAAGAATCAATAGTATTTTTAGGCAAAGACGAAAACCAAGCTTTAGCACGATCTCTAAGCAAAAAAGGAAATAGCTTCAATTTAACGACATCATTATCGACATCATTTTTCTTTTGCATATCACATAAATCAACGAAGCTATTCAGATGAGTAGCGGCATCTTCACTAGGAAGGCCAGCGAATTGATCTTTCATAACAAGATTCAACAAAGCAGTATTGATTTCACAAGATTCAGTATTGGCAAGAGGAGCAATCAGAGTGCTAAGGAAATCATTATTATTGGTATTGGTGAAGTCACACAATTTGGTAGTATCTTGAGCCATCACGACAAACAAGCAATCCAACACATGAGCAAACAAAAAGGCAAGCGAGAAAGAGGCAAACGGAAAAGAGAGGCGGAGAAGGAGAAGGAGATTGGGAAAGAGAGGGCGAATAAAACGGTAAGGGTGAAGTGGGGGAGAGGAAAACGAGAGGCAAATGGCAACTAATGTAATGCGAGAGATAGGGATTGTGATGGGTACTTGGTATGTTGACTTTTTGCGTAGACTCCCCGGCAATGGCGCCAGAAATTCTTCTTGCTACCTCTTGAGCTTGCGTTGGATTTCCCCGAAGAGGAAATGATGATGCAGCAGAGTAGCGTAAGTATTTCCCTCAGTTTTTGAGAACCAAGGTATCAATCCAGTAGGAGGCCACGCTCAAGTCCCTCGTACCTACACAAAACAATAGCTACTTGCAACCAACGCGATTAGGGGTTATCAATCCCTTCACGGTCACTTACGAGAGTGAGATCTGATAGATATAATATTTTTTTGGTATTTTTGGTATAGAGATGCAAAGTGAAAAGTAAAAGGCAAAGTAAAAAAGCAAAGCAAGATTAAAGTGATGGAGATTGATATGATGAGAATAGACCCGGGGGCCATAGGTTTCACTAGTGGCTTCTCTCAAGAGCATAAGTATTCTACGGTGGGTGAACAAATTACTATTGAGCAATTTACAGAATTGAGCATAGTTATGAGAATATCTAGGCATGATCATGTATATAGGCATCACGTCCGTGATAAGTAGACCGAAACGATTCTGCATCTACTACTATTACTCCACTCATTGACCGCTATCCAGCATGCATCTAGAGTATTAAGTTAAAAACAGAGTAAAAGCTTTAAGCAAGATGACATGATGTAGAGAGATAAATACATGCAATATGAAATAAACCCCTTCTTGTCATCCTCGATGGCAACGATACAATACGTGCCTTGCTTCCCCTTCTGTCACTGGGAAAGGACACCGCAAGATCGAACCCAAAGCTAAGCACTTCTCCCATGGCAAGAACTACCAATCTACTTGGCTAAACCAAACGGATAATTCGAAGAGACTTGCAAAGATAACCAATCATACATAAAAGAATTCAGAGAAGATTCAAATATTATTCATAGATAGACTTGATCATAAACCCACAATTCATCGGTCTCAACAAACACACCGCAAAAAAGAAGAATATTACATCGAATAGATCTCCACGAGAGAGGGGGAGAACTTTGTACTGAGATCCAAAAAGAGAGAAGAAGCCATCTAGCTAATAACTATGGACCCAAAGGTCTGAGGTAAACTACTCACACTTCATCGGAGAGGCTATGATGATGTAGAAGCCCTCCGTGATGACGGCCCTCTCCGGCGGAGCTCCGAAACAGGCCCCAAGATAGGATCTCGTGGATACAGAAAGTTGCGGTGGTGGAATTAGGTTTTTGGCTCCGTCTCTGTTTGTTTGGGAGTACGTAGGTATATATAGGAGGAAGAAGTACGTCGGTGGAGCTTCAGTGGGCCCACGAGGGTGGGGGGCGCGCCTGGGGGTATAGGGTGCGCCCCCTACCTCGTGCCCACCTCGAAGCTTCCTTGGCGTAGAGTCCAAGTCTCCTGGGTCATATTCGGGAAGAAAATCACGTTCCAAAAAGGTTTATTCCGTTTGGACTCCGTTTGATATTCCGTTTCTTCGAAATACTGAAATAGGCAAAAACAACAATTCTGGGCTGGGCCTCCGGTTAATAGGTTAGTCCCAAAAATAATATAAAAGTGGAAAATAAAGTCCAATATAGTCCAAATCTGTAGATAATATAGCATGGAGCAATCAAAAATTATAGATACGTTGGAGATGTATCATGGAGCAGCTCGAACGGGGGGCAGCGACGCTAATGGCATGCCAGCTGCGCCGTGGAGGCGGGAGTTGTCCGAGCCTCCGAGGGCCCGGCCGGGCCTGTGGGGCCACGGGCCCGACAGGTTCCCGCTTTGGCGTCCGGTCGGCTTACGTCATGGACGGTGGAGGTGGGGCCCTCTAGTATGCTGAAGGTGCTGCTGCCCTAGTCCCAGCTCCCCTTCCTCGTTGTGCAGGCTATCTTTGCGGTGCCGTGGTGAGACAGCGTGGGTAGCTTCGTGTCTGTGTGCACAGGGTGGTGGTCGGTTTGGTGGCGAGCACCGGAGTGCCTGAGGTGGAGGATGGGATCGGGAGAAATCCTTGTTGGCTTGGCCGACACTGACGCGGTGGCGCCTGGGGGTGCCATCGGACCTTCCTGGAGGGCGTCGGGGCTACCCTTCCTCTTTCCTCACCGTGTACCGGGGAAAACCCTTGGCAGTAGCGTCGTCATCGTCGCGTCCCTTTTTGGAGGTGTTGTTTGGTACCGGTGCTTCGGAGGCTCGGAGCTTTGGGGACGATTTACGGTGGAAGCAGCAGTCGCGAGGCTCCGTCGTCTTTGTCGATCCGCTGTTATCGCATTTGTTTCTTTTCTTTTTTCTCTTTCTTTTCTTTTTGGGCATGGTTGTGCTGCTTCCGCCCCAGCACCTATCATTGGTTGTATCGGATGTTTGCTTTGTAATACAAAGCGGGGGGAAACCCTTTTTCTCATCACAACATCAGACCTATGGTATTGTATTGACGCTGCTATTATCGAAAAGGGCTTTCACTCCACTTTATAAATAAAGCAGATCGCCACAAGCCACATAGAGTTCACACTGGATACAAACACATTCACACGCAAGTCGGCCACACATAAACACGCACAAAGTACCAGAACAAAGGTTCTGCTGAGGGTACCAGCTCAACAAGCCCAAAATAAAAATAGAAGGTGATAAGATGAACAAACGACGGCGCCTAGTCCGGCTTTGGAGGTGGTGGCAGCAGGGGAGGCGACAGCCGAAGCGCCAATGTCCTAAATCCCACGAAGATAGCGTCGATGGCGCCTCGGTATTGTGGCCGGCTAAGCGGCTTCCAAAGCTACAAGAAACCACAAAGTTTGTAGATAGAGTCAGAAGGTCGTTGCAAGGGGGAGCGCTCAATGACTAGCTTGTTTTGAATCGTCCAAAGCGTCCATGCCAGAGCCCCAATCCCGAGCCACCTAATGTGGCGAGAACTGATGGCTGTGGCATTCAACTCCTCGAAGAGGTAGGGGAAGTTGGAGTGTCACCACCCTCCACCCATCACTTCTCGGAAGCAACTCCAGAGGAATTGAGCAGAGTTACACGAGAAGAATATATGGTTAGATTCTTTTCCTTGTCGCACAAGGGGAAAATACCATCACCCGGGCCGTCACATTTGAGTAACTCCACCCTTGAAGGAACTCGACTGCGAATCCATTGCCAATGGAAGACTCAAATCTTAAGTGGGATTCTAATTGACCAAATCTGGGAGAGGAAAACCGACCAGTATTCTGAAGACGGTACAAGATTACATCTGGCTCTATGCTAGGGTTGTGCAAAGCTACACACTCGAGTAGCACCTCCCACGCTGCATGTTCTGGGGAGGGGGGCGAAGATGTCCCGGAAAGCGAGGGTTCCTAAGTCAATAAGGGCATCCTCGACAAAGATATGTGGAGACACGCATATGGAGAAAAGCTTCGAGAACCTGGTTGTGAAGGGTTAGGAGCCAGCCCACCCATCGAACCAAAATAGGGGATGATCCGGATCCCACCATGATCCAAGAGCCATTGCGGAGGACACGAAGAAGCAGAATATTGGATTGTCAGAAATGGGATCCCCTG
This sequence comes from Triticum aestivum, assembly GCF_018294505.1. NCBI lineage: Eukaryota > Viridiplantae > Streptophyta > Magnoliopsida > Poales > Poaceae > Triticum > Triticum aestivum. The sequence continues at coordinate 517,296,976 of NC_057794.1, forward strand.
ATTGTTGGCAGAACGCCGAAGGTTGACCTCGTAGATATTTGGCACGAATAATGTCCATCTAAAGGCCGCCCTTGTTGTTGGCTATTCGCCATAGCCATTTGGTCAACAAGATGATGTTCATACACTTAGAGGACATAATTCCAATACCTCCCTGGTCCTTGGGTTTACATATCTTCGTCCAGCAGACCATATGGTATTTCTGCTTATTCCCATCGCCAGCTCAGGAGAATTTAGACTGAAATTTGGCAATCTCATGGTGGAGGGCCTCGTGCAAACTATAGAAGGTCATGATAAACATGAGAAGGCTCGACAATAATGAGTTAATTAACACCGTCCGAGCAACTTTGAAGAGCCACCTACCCTTTCAAGGCTCGACCCTGTGTTACATCTTGGAAACCGTTAGTCGAAGCTCAACAAAAGAGATTCTTGAGTCACTAATGGGGACACCCAAGTAGGACATTGGGAAGGTCCCCAAGGGGTTGTCAAGGCGGTCGACAATGAGGTTGCCATCTTCCTCGAACTACCCTGACATTTGCTAGAAGCAGAGTAAGAGGAACTTGAGGTTCAGAACATGAGCGACGAGCCTTCCACCTTGAGGATCATGTCATCAGCAAATTGGAAAAGGGAAACCCCACCCCCGGGAACAAGGTGAGGGACAACCCGATGAATATGGCCGGCAAGCTTGGCCGCATCAAGGTTCGCGGAAAGGGCGTCAACAACCATGTTAAACAAAAATGGGGAGAACGGGTCACCTTGTCTCACCCCGCCAAAAGTGGGGAAGAAGGGCCTCACCTTGACATTTATGTTAACAATCATGTGACCACTAGATACCAGTTGCATGACCCTAGTCACCCAATGGTCATCGAAACCCTTCTGAAGCAAAACTTCCCGAAGGAAGGGCCAGTGGACAGTGTCATAGGCCTTATGAAAGTCGATCTTGAGAAAGACCGCCTTATGGAATTTCCCCTTCACCTCATGAAGAATGCCGGTGTCAAAACCGACGGATCTCGGGTAGTGGGTCCCGAACTGTGCGTCTAGGCCGGATGGTAACAGGAGGCAGGGAACACGATGTTTTACCCAGGTTCGGGCCCTCTTGATGGAGGTAAAACCCTACGTCATGCTTGATTAATATTGATGATATGGGTAGTACAAGAGTAGATCTACCACGAGATCAAGGAGGCTAAACCCTAGAAGCTAGCCTATGGTATGATTGTTGTATATGGAGTTGATTGCCTACGGACTACAACCCTCCGGTTTATATAGACACCGGATAGGGTTAGGGTTACATAGAGTCGGTTACAATGGTAGGAGATCTTGAATATCCGCATCGCCAAGCTTGCCTTTCATGCCAAGGAAAGTCCCATCCGGACACGGGACGAAGTCTTCAATCTTGTATCTTCATAGTCTAGGAGTCCGGCTGAAGGTATAGTATGGCTACCCGAACACCCCCTAATCCAGGACTCCCTCAGTAGCCCCTAAAACAGGCTTCAATGACAATGAGTCCGGCGCGCAAATTGTCTTCGACATTGCAAGGCGGGTTCCTCCTCCAAGTCCTTCATAGAAGATTGTAAACACCAAGAGTAGTGTCCGGCTCTGCAAAATAAGCTTCCACATATTGCCATAGAGAGAATAATATTAACACAAATCAAATCCGCTGACGTATTCCGCAGTGCGTCATCACACTACAGCCAAGCCCTTCACTCGAATCGTTTTCACTTTTCCACCTCAGCATGTTTTGCGAGGCGGTTTCCTTGGCACGTCTTTTCAAAGCAGAGATCGTGTACCCCCCTTTTACGGGATTCTCATCAATACGAACGTGGGTAACCCAACCGCGCCACTTATCACGGCGCTTGGGAGGCAAGCAAGTTTTACTAGGCAGGTGGGGATGCACAACCGCATCCGCCCATATAAGGGGACAAGGATCCACCTTTTTACCTACGCCTTCTTCCTCCCTTGCCTATCCATCTCTTGCGCACCCGAGCTCCAGCACCCAAGCCCGCACTTCCCACCTCAACCTTCTCCAGCAATGTCCGGAGCGGGAGGCAAGTGGATGGTCTCCTCCGTCACGGAGGGCAAAGTCAAGAAGCTAAGGAAGGCCGGATACCTGTCCAAGGACATCGCGCACCGGCTTCCCGAAGAGGGGCAGCTTCTCCCCACCCCAAGGCCCCATGAGAGGGTAGTATTTCTCCCCCACTTTCTCCGCGGACTGGGTTTTCCACTCCACCCATTTGTCCGGGGGCTCATGTTCTACTACGGCCTGGATTTCCACGATCTGGCTCCGAACTTCATCCTCAACATCTCGGCGTTTATCGTCGTGTGCGAGGCTTTTCTCCGCGTCCGCCCTTATTTCGGCCTCTGGCTCAAGACCTTCAACATCAAGCCCAAGGTGGTGCGCGGCAGCCAGGCGGAGTGCGGAGGCGCCATGGCGGGCAAGATGGCCAACGTCCTATGGTTCGAGGGCTCTTTCATGGAGACCCTAAAGGGATGGCAATCCGGGTGGTTTTATATCACCGAGCCGTGTGATCCGAAATGGACCGCAGCCCCCGAGTTCCGATCCGGACCCCCTACGCGGCTTGTGTCCTAGAAAGAGACAGGCCTGTCGTGGGGTGAAGAAAAAGAGGTGACCGGATTGCAAACATGCATCCAGTCCCTGTGAACAAGCCAGTCCGGCTTGTTAATGTAATCCAGGTTATGCTCGTCCGCCGGATCCTCCCATGCCAACAACGGGATTTTAATCTGTGGGAGTTCGACCTGGCGCAGCATCAAACCCTCAGCAGGCTCTTCGACACGACGTACGAAGACGCCTGGAAGATGCTATTCAAGGGCGCCGAGGCTCCCGCATCTGCTTCCAAGGACCGCGGATACAGCTCGTAGCGTCAGGCTAGCGAGGTATGCCATCTACACCTTTTACATGATGTTAAGCTTTTTTCATAGTTTGACTCTATGCGGGATCTAAACTCCCTTACCTTTGACAGGCTTGGCGGGCGATATCCGGACCGATTAACTGTCCGGCTCCGCTGCCCGAAGACCCAGCCCCAGCTCTACTAGCAAAGCTGCTAGTTCCGGCACCTTATGTGGTGCCGGAGAAGAAGGCCAAGAAGAAGAAGACCACGGGGACTCGAAAGAGTGTCCGCAACGTGGTGGTGTCGGACTCGTCATCTGACGAGTCCGAGACGCCCTCCTCCGCGAAAACGAGGAGGAGGAAGAAGAAAACTCTCCCCCCCAGCGGAGGGAGGAGAGAAGAGGAAGGCCACCCCAACGGGGGAGGCCGAGGGGTCTAGGAAAAGGAAGACCCCTCCGCCGGACTACGCCCCCAACGCCGAAGAGGGCAAAGAGGAGTGGCCAAACAGGGCCAAGCGTCCGGCGAAATCATAAGTTCGGATATCAGAGTAACTCATGATGTTCCTTTGTTGCACAGCTTTCCCTAATGTCGAATGTAATTATGCAGTCCGCCCTGGGCCGAATTCGAAGAATCGTCGGGCGGCTCCCTGGACTCATCTGACGTGAACTCAGTTCCGCCCGTTGTCTCCCTCCGCACTGTAGACGACACCGAAGTGGCGTCGCGACAAGCTCCGGGGCAGGAGGAGGTGGTCCCGGAGGAGCCGCAAGGCAACCTCCCGGACTCCAGGAGTGAAGGGGATAAGGCTCCCCAGGGCTCTCAGTCTGGCTTAGTGCCAGACACCGCGCCGGAATCTTCCACAGTTCCGGACCGTGGTAGGCAAACTCCTTCCAAGAGGAGCAAGCCTTCTGAGCCGGCGGCCTCCGTCCAACCGGAGGTGCCGGACAATCTGCTGGAGGTGCTTGACGACGCCTCCATCGACGAGGGGCACCGTACTATTATGAGTATGGTGATCCAGAAGGTTCAGTCTGCCAAGAGCGGACTGACTGAAGCTTGCGCTAGCCTTCTAACAGGCTTTGCGGTAAGTAAAAATATGTAAAAATATTACCGCATAGACAGTAGCCCCTGATGCTCTATTTGGCGTTCGGAAAGAAAAGCCGAATAGAGGATCTATGAAATTTCGCAGGAGTCTACAAAAAAAAGAGTCAATATGCGTATGCAGGCGTCGCTGCTATCCATCGCCGCACTGACTGCGGAGGTGGGTGTCCTGAAGTAGGACCTCGAGCGGACCGAGCAAGAGCTCGGCCTTGCCAAGCGGCGGCTCAAGGAGGAAGAAGGTAAGAAATACCTTACAGAAAGAGTGCCTATAAAAAGGCTTGATTGCAAAAAAGAGTAACAGGATTGTACTGCTTATTGTAGGGGCCATCACTGAGGTGGCGACCCTTAAGCAGGCGCTGTCTGAGGCCGAAAAGAAAACGGCCGCGGAGCGCACCGAGCGAGACAGACTTGGGGCTCAGGTCGACGAGGTGCAGCAAGAGCTTCAGGCTCTCATGAAAAAACATGAGAGTTTGGAGCTGGAGTCGAAGGCGCAAGCATCCGAGCTTGCAACGGCCCTAGAGGCTGCCAAGTCTGCCAAGGCCGAAGCCCAAAAGGCCCTCCAAGAGTTGAAGGAGATGAGGAAGATAGCAGCGGGTAAGGCATTATTTATGCAAAGCAGAAATATAAAAGTGAACTACCTGTTACTTACCCGAATCCGGAGCTCTCCAGGGGCATTCGCAGATCTTCCTCGCAGTGTATCCGATGCCACCGCATTATACCGAGCTGAAGAGGGTAGCTCGACGGAGAAGGTGTTCTGGTCTCAGTATTTTGAGGCCGGACACCCTGTGCCCTTGAGCGACCAGTTGAAACAGCTGGTCGAGCTCCACAAGGCGGCCGAGCAGGCCATGAAGGGCTTCATAGTTCGGCTGTGGCCCGGAGAGGCCCTGCCTGGGAGCTATTTCGGGCTGGTGCGGCGGCTGGTGGAGGCCTGTCCGAGGCTTGAGGTCATCAAGCGCTCCGTCTGCATCGAAGGTGCCCGTCGGGCCCTTGCCCGTGCAAAGGTGCACTGGGGTAAGCTGGACGGTGAGAAGCTTGTGAAGGACGGGCCACCACCGGGGAAGGAGCATCGCAAGCCCGAGAACTACTACAAGGATGTTCTTGCAGGTGCCCGCCTTGTGGCGGATGAATGTACCAAGGATGTGATGTTTGAATGAACTCGCTCGTGTTTATCCTGTGCGCTGAAAACTTGTTCATATGGCGCTAAGCAATGCTTATTGAATTTAAAATATTACTTTTTGCGCGGCCGTTTATCAAAAATTGAGAGACGGCCAGTCGTCGGCTTCTGCCCCCGTGCCACTAGTGTTGGGGTGTTCGGGATAAACCTGAGCGCTCTTTTTCCCATAGTTGGGTCCTTCGAGGAAGGCGCTCAGCACAACGAACCAGGCAATCAGACTATAATGCTTGAACACTCTCACTTAGCCATAGAACTCTATAATTTTAAATTTCGGCGAAGCCCCTAGTTCGGAAGACCGAGTTCGGGGCGCTATCCACGCCTTGGCCGGACAAAGCCAGCTCCTCGCTCGAAGCGGCATAAGCCTTTAGGGACTCGAAAAACCTCTCGAACAGCGACCGGTCTCTCGCCACATCATGACAGTCAGTTTTAGCTTTCTCCACTGAGGTGCTTAACCCAGCTGAACCGGGGCACAATCGCAGTGGTTCTCCTAGTGCTACCTTAGCCGATAGAGCGGAACGTAAGGCACCAAAACATAGGAGCCGGGCAAACCCAACTATTTACCCAAATCATGATTCGGAGCCGATGCATATAGTGCTATAAGTTCGGGGTGCCGCACTTGTGAAAGTGTACAGACTTCTCACACCATTATGAGGGGTACTGAAGCCCCTGGCGTGTTTGTCATACCATGGTGTATGGGTGCAATCATGTCATTTAATAAACATAAATGTGAAAAGAAGATAATGCAAAAAATAGACAAGAAACTAAGCATTGTTTATAGAGAGGCTATTTATCAAAGCCGAACGATACAAATAGTGCGGTAAGCAAAAGATATTGGACTATTCAGTATGTCCTGACCAGGGGCAGGCCGCGGAATTGTATTTAAAACAGGTATACCGCTCGTAACAGAGACCACCTGGGAGTTCCATAATGCGGCATGGCTTGTCTGCCTCCCTGGATCTTGCATCGTTTGTGCGACAGTCGAATTGCCAAACAGGTCGTCCGAAGTATGGAGTCCTGAAAGTAAGAAAAAATTAAAAAAGAATCCGGCAGCCCCTAGTACGTTTTAAGCCGTATTTTGGGCGTGCCGTTATTGTGCCCCTTCCCCTGTGCCCATGGTATTTCATGGGCATAGTTATGTACGCGAGGTACTGGTTTCGCTATGTCACGAAAGCTGGGGTTGGGGCCGCATTGCTACGCTTTCTCAGAGTGTGCCAGGCGGTCCTGCTGTGGGTCACTCCGGGCGCGCTTGGCAGTGTCTGGCTTTTTAATGGCCGGACTGGAGAATTGCCTGAGAAGGCTACTTTGTACCTCCGCTGCGAGAGCCGCTGTATGCTCCTCCGTACAGAGGGAGCATTCAGTGTTTCCGTTGACCATAATTACTCCTCGAGGGCCTGGCATCTTGAACTTGAGATATGCGTAGTGCGGCACCGCATTGAACTTTGCGAATGCGGTTCGTCCGAGCAGGGCGTGATAGCCACTGCGAAACGAGACTATATCGAAGATTAACTCTTCGCTTCGGAAATTGTCCAAGGATCCGAAGACCACGTCAAGTGTTACTGAGCCTGTACAGTTGGCTTCTACACTTGGTATAACGCCTTTAAAGGTCGTTCTTGTGGGCTTAATCCTTGAGGGATCTATGCCCATTTTCCGCACTGTATCCTGATAAAGCAGGTTCAGGCTACTGCCGCCGTCCATGAGGACTCTTGTGAGATGAAATCTGTCGATGATTGGGTCGAGAACCAATGCGGCGAAGCCGCCATGATGGATGCTAGTGGGATGGTCCCTTCAATCAAAAGTGATCGGGCAGGAGGACCATGGGTTGAACTTTGAGGCGACTGGCTCCATCGCGTATATGTCCCGTAGCGCACGATTCCGCTCCCGCTTGGGAATGTGGGTTGCGTATATCATGTTCACCGTCCGCACTTGTGGGGGAAAGCCCTTCTGTACATTGTTGTTCGGCGGCTTGGGCTCCTCGTCGTAGCTGTGCAGCCCCTTGTCTCTGTTTTCGGCCCTTAACTTGCCTGCCTGCTTGAACACCCAAAAATCCCTGTTAGTGTGATTGGCTGGTCTTTCGGGGGTGCCATGTATCTGGCACAAGCGATCAAGTATTCGGTCCAAACTGGACGGGCCCTGAGTATTCTTTTTGAATGGCTTTTTCCGCTGACCGGATTTATAGTCTTTGAATCCGGCATTGACTGCCGTGTCTTCATTGTTGTCGCTGCTAACACAACATTTTTGCTTATTCCGACGTGTCCTGCCACTTTTGTCCTTGGTATTCGAATTACCAGGGTTCTTTGATAAGTTGTTACTGCGAGCTAGCCAACTGCCTTCTCCCGCGCAAAAGCGGGTCATGAGTGTCGTGAGGGCTGCCATGGATTTCGGCTTTTCCTGTCCCAGGTGCCGGGCAAGCCACTCGTCGCAGATGTTATGCTTGAAGGCTGCTAGGGCCTCTGCGTCCGGACAGTCGACTATCTGGTTTTTCTTTGTTAGGAACCTTGTCCAGAATTGTCTGGCCGATTCCTCTGGCTGCTGAATTATGTGGCTTAAGTCGTCGGCATCCGGTGGTCGCACGTAAGTGCCCTGGAAGTTGTCGAGGAATGCGGCTTCCAGGTCCTCCCAAGAACCGATTGAGTCTGCTGGCAAGCTGTTAAGCCAATGCCGGGCCGGTCCTTTAAGTTTGAGAGGGAGGTATTTGATGGCGTGTAGATCATCGCCGCGTGCCATGTGGATGTGAAGGAGATAATCCTCAATCCATACCGCCGGATCTGTTGTGCCATCGTATGATTCGATGTTTACGGGTTTGAAACCCTCTGGGATTTTATGATCCATTACTTCATTCGTGAAGCATAGCGGGTGTGCAGCGCCTCTGTACTGGGCTATATCACGACGCAGCTCGGAAGAGCTATGTCTGTTGTGTTCGGCCCGGCCGGATTTGTTGTATCCGGAGTGAAGATCATTGTCACATGCTGTAGGGCGCTTGCGCGATCCGTAGATCGATCTTGTTTGTCTTGCCTTATCCTCCAGTATGTCTCGCAGGTCGGGCGCATTTTCCCGTGTCTTAGTTGAGTGGCGTCGGGGCATGGCTTGGGTGGAGGGCCGAGAGGCCTCTCTATCGCGGCCGCGAGGTGGCCGGTCTGCCATGTCATGCGCTGGTGATGTAGGTGCTTCCTCCTCTGATCGGGGTAGCGGCCTGCGCTTCGGGTAACTCTTGGAGGGGCGTTCGAGTTCATACTCTTCGGCCGCAAGGACTTCAGTCCATCTGTCAGCTAGCAAATCTTGGGCAGCTCTAAGCTGTTGCTGCTTTTTCTTGAGGCTGCTTGCCATGGCTAAAAGCCTGCGTTTAAAACGCTCTTGTTCGGCGGGGTCTGATGGTATGATGAATTCGTCGTCATCGAGGCTTGCCTCGTCTTCGGAGGGAGGCGTATAGTTATCATCCTCGACCTCTCGGTCTGCCGCTCTCTCATGAGGGCTGGCTTCTCCATCTTCCTGTGCCGAATCTTGCTGAGGTGGGTGTTCTTCGGCGCTATCCGGGGTAGTATTATCTCCCGTGCCGGAATCACCGTTTTTGCTTTGGCGGGATTTAGAGCGGCGCCACTGACGCCGGCGTTTTGGCTGTTTCTTGGGGGCGTCATCCCCCACTGTTCCATCGCCATCTCCATCTTTTGGAGTATCCACCATATATATGTCATATGACGAGGTGGCCTTCCAGCGCCCTACAGGTGCTGGTTCCTGTTCGTCTCCTACATCGTCGTCCATGCCGTCGATGTCTTCCGAGCAAAAGTCAAGCATGTCGGTTAGATCGTCGACAGTGGCTACAAAGTGGGTGGTGGGTGGGCTTTGAATTTCCTCATCGTCCGTATCCCTCCCTCGCTGACCGTAGTCCGGCCAGGGCTCTCCTGATAAAGAGAGAGACTTAAGAGAATTCAGGATGTCGCCAAAAGGCGAATGCTGAAAGATGTCTGCGGCGGTGAACTCCATTATCGGCGCCCAATCGGATTCGATTGGCAGGGGCGCGGGGGGTTCGGAGTCCGGGAAGGAGTCCGGATCCTCGGAGTCACGGGTCGTGCAGAGTGCGGGGCTAGCGTTCGGCTCGATCGCTTTCGGGGTCGTAGCCCCCGAGGTGACGTCCAACCGCTCATCCTCGATTGGCGCAATAGGCTCCAAGTTAGGGGTCGGAACCGATGCGTGTGCGGCCTCCAGGACACTGTCCGGGGGCAGAGCTAGATCATGCCCCTCGAGATAGTGCGGCGCGCTTGGCCCGTGGCTCGAGCCCGTCGAAGATCAAGTCTCCGCGGATGTCAGCCGTGTAGTTTAAGCTTCCAAACCTGACTTGATGGCCAAGGGCGTAGCTTTCGATCTGCTCCAGGTGGCCGAGCGAATTGGCCCGCAGAGCGAAGCCGCCGAAGACGAAGATCTGTCCGGGGAGAAAAGTCTCACCCTGGACCGCATCGTTGTTGATGATCAAAGGAGCCATCGGGCCTAAAGGCGACGACACAGAGGAACTCTCAATGAAAGCACCAATGTCGGTGTCAAAACCGGCGGATCTCGGGTAATGGGTCCCGAACTGTGCGTCTAGGCCGGATGGTAACAAGAGGCAGGGAACATGATGTTTTACCCAGGTTCGGGCCCTCTTGATGGAGGTAAAACCCTACGTCCTGCTTGATTAATATTGATGATATGGGTAGTACAAGAGTAGATCTACCACGAGATCAAGGAGGCTAAACCCTAGAAGCTAGCCTATGGTATGATTGTTGTATATGGAGTTGATTGCCTACGGACTACAACCCTCCGGTTTATATAGACACCGGATAGGGTTAGGGTTACATAGAGTCGGTTACAATGGTAAGAGATCTTGAATATCCGCATCGCCAAGCTTGCCTTCCACGCCAAGGAAAGTCCCATCCGGACACGGGACGAAGTCTTCAATCTTGTATCTTCATAGTACAGAAGTCCGGCTGAAGGTATAGTCCGGCTACCCGAACACCCCCTAATCCAGGACTCCCTCAAAGAACCTCATGGAACGCGAGGACCCCATCGAGGATGAAGCGCCCTTGGATGAACGCGGATTGATTACGGTGTGTCAACCGGTCCACAGGTGGTGCCGTCCTATTGGCGTGCACCTTAGCAAGGATACGATAAATCACGTTGATAACAGTGATCGGGCGAAATGGGCGGATGTCCAAGGCTCGAGGAACCTTCGGGATTAGGGAGATAATCCCGTAGCGCCGACGCTGCCTTTCAGGGTACGAACCTCCTCGCACACCCCTTGCGCACGGTATCCATGGAGGTGATGTCAAATTTAAGCTTTAGCTCACGACCTAATTGAACAATAACAACTGATGACATTGGCAACACTGATTGTGCATGAGAAGAATTACATCGGCTGCGTGTGCGCTCGCATAGCTTACAGAGCAGCGCTCTGTTCTAATTATTCTAACATAACAAAATCATGTTGGCATTTGATGAGAAAACTTATAACAAGTGAGCATATTTTACTAATGCACATTAACTGACCCGTGTTATCCAAGTAGAAAATAGAGCGCTATACAAAATAGCGTCGCCTATGAAAATACGCTATTAGCGTGCTATAACGCGCTATAGCATGGTATTAACGAGACATTGTACACGCTATAGCGTGCTATTTTTTCTAGTGGTTTTATCGTGTGCTTGCCCTCTCGGACAGTTGAAGATGTAATTGCGCAGCCAATTCAACTCATCCGGGATTGTAATGAACCCATATACAAGCGTACATGCTCTGATCATCGTCGATTTGGAGTGATTGGTTTGTACGAGAGAAACTGCAACCGTAGAAATGGGGGAACACCCCTTTGAATGTGGTTTGCTGGTCCTATAGAGCCGTTGACTGGAATGCAAGCAATAAAAAGTAAGCACCGAAAGCCTAAAAAAAAAGGTAAGCACCGAAGAAGAACATCAAGCTTTGTTTGTCAGAAGGGCAGTCCAGTGTTGCAAGTTGGGACATGGTGTGATATGATGATGTCACCTCCTCTTGGTTTTTGTGATAATTAATCAGTCCAGATCGCAACGTCTCTCTTTCTCTTGTCACGCTCTCACTCGCTAGCCGTTAAGCCAACCCCTCGCCCTCCAACGGTCGCAAATGAAATCCCCTTCCCACGCCATTGACTATATTAATCACGCTCGCTCACTCACTGCTTCATCCAACACTCTCAAGTCACCACCATCTTCTTGCCTCTCACAGTCTCCTTGCTTCAGTTTGCTTGGGAGTGATCAAGAATAAATCAGCTTGGGGTCTCGGCAGACAGCAGCAACAATGGCTGGTGGGCAAGTGGCGGCGCACAGGGCGTTCCTGCTCTGCAACTACTTGCTTCTGGGCACGGCGTCGGGCTGCATCTTCCTCACACTCTCGCTCCGCCTTGTCCCATCCCCGTCCGGCCTGCTCCTCGTCTTCCTCCACGCGCTCACCGCGGTCTTTGCCGCGGCTGGCTGCTCGGGCTCCTTCACTACCCCCACAGCCGGCGCCGGAGCCCAGCACACTGCACATACCGCCGGTGCCGTCCTCACTGCCATCTTCCAGGGTGCTGCAGCCGTGCTCGCATTCACCCGCACGGCTGACTTCCTCGCCGAGCTGCGGTCCTACGTCCGGGAGGACGACGGCGCGGTTATCCTCAGGCTCGTCGGCGGTCTTGGCGCCGCCATCTTCGTGCTCGAGTGGGCCTCGCTCGCACTCGCCTTCGCTCTTCGGCTCAGCGAAGACGGCGGCGAGGAGGCAACCGACGGTGGCGAGTACAGCAAGAGCTTGCCGTCTGGCTACCACGTCTGAGTCTGGTTCAGCTGTGGCCACTGGCCAGAGCCTGTCGAGATGGATGAACCGAGAGGCAAAATGAGGATATTTCTTTTTTTCTTGTATAAGTTAGTACAATTTAATTATTGTACCAGTACGAAATATGCAAAGGCAAACGTACTGTTTTGCTTACTGCATACGTTATATTTACTGGATCTGGTATATAGTGGAGGGGATTTATTTGCTCACTATATCAGGAAAGATCCTGTTGTGATCAATCATTCTGCTAGTGATTCCTCGCAATTCTTAGCTGTTACAGTAACATTTCTGCTCACTGGATTAAAAAAAATGCAAAGGCAAACATACTAACTGCTTTGCTTTGTACATTCGGTATCTATTGTACTTCCGTTCTTTACTAGTTTCATTTAGTCAGCCTGTAAACGGGATAACATTTTTATTCACTTTTTTTGCGAGTAAATTACTTTTTTATTCAGTGATGTAAAGATTGTGTAGTGTATAGTTTTGAAAAGTCACACTGCGCCATGGCCCTGTTTCCTGTCTGGTAGTCATCGTCCATCATGGCACTTTGCTAGTCACATTAACAGCAGAAGACCCTAGTGTTGGTGGCCTTTTCCTAAATGATCCAGACCACAACCAAGGCCCCTTTCCAAGGTTGCTCGCTCGCTAAACAATTTTTGCTTGAGCCAGAACGGAGGTGCATGGGGGAACAATCGAGGCTTCGGTGCTCCTCCGTGGCCCAATCATCAGACCAGATCAGCGACCCTGCTCTTCCCTCCGTTGTATTGCCTGCAAGTTCTGTCGTCCTGGCTTCTCCCCGTGCCAAGAAAGAACATTATTTGCATATTGAGCTAACACTGAAATTCTTGATGCATCTCATTCCCCAAGACACATAACCGACATAATGGATATGGATCTGAGAAAGTTTGAACTATAGCTTCTTCATACTATGATGTAGTAGCCGAGGCCAAGTAATATATGGATGCCAGATGTACATGTGAATAATAAGAAGACTTTAATGCTTCGTCAACCACTGTACCACTTATTTATCTTGCTTGGGTACCAAGAGTATTTCTGGCAGTCACGCTTTCGCCTTTTCCATATTAAAAGTAGCTACAGACTTTCTTACTTATAAGGTCCTAAAGGTACGAAATTAAGCACCAAGGTCACAAAGAGCTCATAAGGAGAGTACACCTTTTGGAGTTCAGATATGATGATGTTACCTCCTTTTGGGTTTTGTGACAATTAATTTATTAATCTGGCTTCATCACACACTGTCAAAGTCACCATCCTCAGTCGCGCCCTGGGGCGCCCTGTCCTCCATCCTCAGTCACCTTTCTGCTGGCTGCTGGTTCAGAGACGTATCCACACCAGAGATGTCTTGCTTCACAAGTGCATTGTCACCGCGGAGGAGGCTAGCTGTCCGCTGTGCTCGGCAACCCTGGAAACCATGGACCATATGCTCTTCTCCTGCCCGTTCGCGGGCGATTTCTGGAACAAGATGGTTGTCGACGCCAGCAGCGTCACAGTGTGCAGACTGTCTGGCTTTGTAACCACGGTGGCTGCGGTGGCCGAGTCAGTAGTGGAGTTTGCCTTACTGTGCTGCTGGTAAATCTGGAAACACCGGAACGTTGTGGTCTTTCAGCGACAACATGCGTCTCTTGCTCGTGTGCTTGGGTGCTGCCGAGAGGACGCAGCTCTATGGCGTGGACGGCTCCTTGAGAATCGTAGGACGCATGTTGAATCCTGGCTGCATGCCCTCTCCCTCTAGTGTGTGTTCTTATGGTCTTTCCTGCCCCCTCCTCGTTCTGTAACTGAACCATCTGTAACCTTCCTGGGGTTTTAGCCCCGCTGATCAATATATTCAGATGGGGAACCCTCCCCTCCCCGGTGAACATTCAAAAAAAAAGTCACCACCCTCTTCTTGCCTCTTACAGCTCATTTCTTAATTTGCGTGAGTGTGAGTGACTAAGAGGAACCTTTGTGGTGTCGGTAATAATTATCATCACTCGCTCTGGCTCGTCCCTGCCACGTGCAGCCTGATCCTTGTCTTCCTCCATAGGCTCACCACCGTCTTTGCCACGGCCGACTGCCCAGGCTCGTACGTGCTCCTTCAGCACAACTGTCGCCCGTGTGGGACGAGCTCAAAACACACACACAGTCGTCACTGTTCTCACCGCCATCTTTGGTGCCGTGGCATCGCTCTCTTTCAACCGCACGGCCGACTTCTCATGGAATTGTTGTCCTATGTCAGGGTGGCCACATCCTCAGGATCGTATGCCATCTTCGTGCTCAACTGGGCACCGACATTGCTCGTTCTCACGCTCTGGCTAGGCGAGGACGACGGCAAGGAGCCGGCGGACGGTGGCGAGTACGGTAACAGTTGGTTGTCTGGCTACCAGGTCTAATCTGGATGAACTTCTGGTCAGAGCCTTGCAGCCTGCCAACTATTTTTAGGGTCATAGCTGTAGAAAAGCTAGGTTAAGCGTATGCACAATGCAGGGCCGCATGCGTGTTGATATAAGGCTCAAAGGCCGGCAAGATTATAGGGTTGTTAGGCCACGGACTTGATCTCCAAGCTAGCTAACTAACAAATACGGGATCAGGTCTCCTTGGCCTAACTGATTACAAACACACGCACACGCTACAGATAAACATCGTTTAACACTCCCCCTCAATCACAACTATACAAGTTGAGATCGCGTCGGAAAGCTTGCAACGGCCTCAAAGAGAGAGGTTTAGTAAATCCATCTGCAACCTGATCATCGGTAGGTATAAACCTGATATTCAACAATTTGTCAGCCACTCTTTCTCGAACAAAGTGATAATCTATCTCGATATGCTTGGTCCTGACATGAAAAATAGGATTAGCAGATAAATATGTAGCACCAAGATTATCACACTAAAGTGATGCTGCCTGCGGATGCCGAATACCCAGTTCAGTAAGCATATTTTGTACCCAGATAACTTCAGTAGTTGCATTTGCTAGGGCTTTATATTCTGCTTCTGTGCTGGACCTAAACACAGTGGCTTGCTTGCGAGCACTCCATGAGATCAAGTTACCACCCAGAAAGAATGCAAACCCTCATGTTGATCTTCTATCATCACGACATCCTGCCCAGTCTGCATCTGAAAACGCACTTACAAGCATGGAGTCTGACTTCCCAAGTTTAAGTCCATGACCGCGTGTTGCTTGGAGGTATCTAAGTATGCTTTTCACTGCTGTAAAGTGTACGCTGGTAGGAGCATGCAAGAACTGACAAACGTTGTTAACAGAGTATGAAATATCTGGCCTAGTTAGTGTCAAATACTGCAAAGCTCCTACAATGCTTCTGTATTTAGTAGAGTACTACAACTCTGTCCTACTATGAAATACTAGAGGCCGAGACCAAGTCCGGTACATGTGGATGCCAGGTGTACATGCCAACAATAACTAGGGCTCCAATGCTTCACCAACCATAGGGCTAGTTATTTATTTTCTGTGTAAAGTATGATCCATTGTAACAGTAATCGAGACTGTGCCAGAAAAGGGGTTCTAGCAGTCGCATGATTACGTGTGAGGTTGGCACTCGCTCTTTTCAATGAGTGAGAGTGCGTGTATGTATGGTCTATATGTCACTTCCGAGCCCATCTCAAATGTAGTACTGTGCAGCTAAAATCTAGGGCAAGGGAAGCAGAAACTAAGACAGTACCATAAAAACCGGTCAATATGATCGTTGGTTTCTCTAGCTGCTACCTAGAATATGCAGGCAGGAAAAGTCAGCACCATATAAAGGAGATCACGAGATTTTCTGTCTGGGACGAGGAGTGGCAAGTGTTGCTAGTTGATACAGATGTGATACCATGATGTCACCTCTTTTTAGGGTTTGTGATAAAAAAATTGAACAAACGCTCGTACAAACGCACATATGCTCATCCATATGAATGCACGCACACACACCCTATATCTATGAGCATCTTTGTGAGATTGAGCTGCCACATCATCTTGAGATTATCGAATTCGCCACAAATGCCTTCGTAGTCGACGTGAACGTCTCCTCCCTCTGAACCACATTGTTGGAAGGCCTAAAATAAATTCAGAAAAATACGAACACGGATGTCAAGTCTAGGACTTGAACTCAGGTGAGCAGGAGATACCACTGTTCTCCTATAATCATTCAACCATAAGTTGGTTCGCAGTTTTGTGATAATTAGATAGTCCCAACCGCAACTGTCTCTGTCTGTCTTCGGCAATCGGTAGCCGTTAATTATAAATCAACCTTCACCACCCAACGGCATCTACTATATCTAAATGGGAGCCCCCACTACCTGATTTTCCAGTCTTCTCATGTGTCCACGTCGTCATAAATTCTTTTGGCCGTTTGATTCACCACGTATGGCTCAGATCAACCAAGAGTGGATCATCTCGGCCTATGCAGTGCACGTCGCCCCTCACGTTGGCTCCTAGTACTTCTCTACCCGCGGAAGCAGAAGCGCAAGTGAACCTTCCTCCCGTCGAAACGTCTTCGCGACGGAATCCCACCTCATAAGCTGGCCGCTCCCTCTCCAATCACTCAAATATCTCTTCCCAAACGACACAAACTCCACGCAGCGACAGACGCAACAGAAGTACGGAACCCAACCTTCTCTAGGGTTTGCGACAGCAGTCGGGGAGGACTGGCGGCTACGGCGGCGATGGCAGGGCAAGTGCAGGATCGCAAAGACGATCGATCTAGAGAGAGGATGGTGGAGCTTCATGCAGAAGGGCATCAACAAGCTCATCAACATCCTTGAGGGCAAGCCGGAGCAGCAGTTCAACTCTGAGGGCTACATGATGCTCTGCACGTAAGTTGCCTCCCTCCCCGTCCCCCTCCTACCATGCCTAGGCTTGGCCCGATTTGACCTGATCTGGTGATTAATTGATCTAGGGTTTCCGCCCACCCCTATTTGTCTGGTGATTAATTGATCTAGGGTTTCCGCCCACCCCTATTTGCATTTTTTGTCACGCAGCACGATATACTCGCAGCAGCTATATGACGATTACTGCGAGTCCTTTGAGGACTACAAACTAGCCACGGTGAGTTGATTTGCCTACTCTCGCTGGTACGCACATGTGTGTTAAGTGTTCAGAGTATCTCATGTTGCGTGTGTGTGTGCGCCGGTGCTGTTGGTTTTTTTCTGGTCAAATGAAGCAAGGCAAATCTGATTGTGTTTTTGTTTCAAACATGTATTGATGGGTTTGCATTTCTGTAAGAACTTTGGGTTCAGGTGGAGTGTGAGGGTGGGTTGTCTTACTGGCTGTGAATCTTTACGTTCTCATCTTACACATAATCAGGTCCCAACTGAATTATTTTGTTCTTTGGCAATTTGAAACAGACCTTCCTATTAGAATTCCAGCAGCCAGTCATCCAACTGCTCCCCGTCCTCCGCATTGGGGCTTCCATCTCGCTTCTATTGGGCTGGGGACAATAACAAGCAGATGTATCATATGGTTAGTTGGCCCTACATCTGCAAGCCCCGGGAGCAGGGAGGCCTTGGCATCATGTGCTCGAAGCGCATGATCATTGTCCTCCTTTCACGCTGGCTCTGGCGCATCTCTCAAGGGCATGGCGGTCTGTGGCTAGACATCATCCGGAATAAATACTTGCGTGGCCAACCTCTGGCCTTCTGCCAACGGTCGGGTGGGTCCCAGTTCTGGCAGTCGGTCATCCAACTGCTCCCCGTCCTCCGCATTGGGGCTTCCATCTCGGTTGGATCGGGAGCAGCGACCTTGTTCTGGTTTGACCGATGGGCGGGTAACGCCCCATTCGCGGCCCGCTTTCCCGACCTCTTCTCCATCGCAGTCGTCCCTACAATCTCAGTTCAACAGGCCCTTATTGACTTAGGGCACCTCGCGTTCCGGAGGCCATTTGGGCCTCCGGAAGTGGCCGCCTGGCATGAGCTTCTTGATTGTATTGCTCTCCATGAACCGACTGTAGATGCTGGCCCGGATGAGGTTCGGTGGCGCCTTGAGCCTCCGGTTCAATTCTCCACCAAGTCCCTCTACGCGACTATCGCCCCCTCCTCTGCCCCGCCGCCCCACAGTTTGGTCCATTCGCCTGCCCCTTAAAATCCGGATCTTCATGTGGCAATGGATCCACGGTCGGCTTCCGTTGGGAGTTGAGGTTCGCAAGCGCAATGGCCCGGGCTCTGGCCTCTGCCCCCTTTGTGATACCCTCGAAGACTCGAACCACATTTTCTTCTCCTGCGTGTCTGCTCAGTTCGTTTGGAGCTGCTTTAGAGAGGCGGTTGGTGGGGATTGGTGCCACTCCAACTTCCCCGACCTCTTCGCCGAACTACATGCCTCCCCGCTGCCCTCTCGCCACATTAGGTGGCTTGAGATTGGGGCCCTCGCGTGGACGCTCTGGACGATTCACAATAAACTTGTGATTCAGCGCTCCCCTCTTCAACGTGCTACTAATGCCCTCTTCAAACTGTCTGGTTACTTGCAGCTCTGGCGGCCGCTTAGCCGCCCTCGGGACCGGGACGCCATCTCCGCCTTCATCGCCGACCTCCGCTCGATGGCCGTTCGCCTGTCGCCGCCCCCTCCGCCGCCTCCTCCTGGGCCTGATTAGTCGTCTGTCGCTCTCCGGCTCCGGCTCCGGCCTTGGCCCCGGCTGAGCCTTGTCTCTTATTTCGTGTGTGTTTTGGGCTTGTTGAGCTGTGCCCTCAGCAATACCTCTGGATCTATTATTGTGAGACTTGGGTGTGTGTGTTTTGAACTAGTCCTTGTATGTGCTCTTGGCGGTTTGCTTTATTTATAAAGCAGGGCGAAAGCCTTTTTCGGTAGAATTCCAGCATACTATCTTTTATGTAGTACAGGTACAGTTAGTGCATCAGTGACTTTACTTTTTACTACTTGTGACAATGTGATTTAGGACAGTTTATTCAGTGAAAGCAAGTGTTATCATTGAAAGGCTTCTTCTGTTTCAAATTCTTTGTATAAACACTATTGTTACCATCCAATGAAAACAATGCTTACATGCACATCCTTTCAAAGATGTTCTTTCCCCACAAGGGAAATGTGTTAGTGCACAGGAAAATCACTATTTTTATCTACATTTTTTGTGTCCACAGTAGAAATTTTGGTGAAACAAATCCCTCAGCAATGCGCGGGGAATCATCTAGCTTGCTCACTGTCCGCTCCATCCACCACTCCCAGTCTTAAGTGAAAACTCTCTTCTCGCCTCTCACAGTTCCTTAATTCAGTTTGCTACTTCAGAGTGATCATGAAGAAACTAGCTTTGCGTGGAATCGTCACTCGACAACAACATTGGCGGGCGGGGAAGTGGCATTCCATCTCTGCAACTACATGTTGCTGGACGCAGCGTCGGACTACATCTTTCTAACGTTTCGATCCGCCTTCTTCCCATCCCTATGCAACCTGCTCCTTGTCTCTCTAACCGTACTCACCGCCATTTTCGCCGTGGCCGACCGCTTGGGCTCGTTCACCACCCCTGCCGCCGGCGTTGGAGCCCAGAGCAACACGCACACAGTTGGCGCTGTCCTCACCGCCACCTTCTAGGGTGCCAAGGTGCTGCTCGTGTTCGCCTGAACGGCCGAATTCCTAACCGAGTTCTCATCCAACGTCCCGGAGATGGACAAGTAGACTTCCTCACTAAACTGTGGTTCAACGTCTGGGATAAGGACAACACGGCCGTCCTTAGGCTCCATCGGCGCCCTAGGCGCCGCCTAGTTTTGATTTTCGGTCTCAGATTTTTTTTTTCCGCCCTAGAGCAAGATGGCCAAAATTCGGTCAGACGAGATTGCAAAACTAAAATTTGAATTTTGAATGAAATTTGGACAAAAAATTGACCAAAGTTTTGACTGGGCAAAAGTTATTTGGCCAAAAGGGACAATTCCGCCCCAGGACGAGATGTGCGAAATTCAGCCGCACAGCTATCTTTGTGCCGGAGTGGGCCTTGCTCACCCTCGCACTCCTACTCCGGCTCAGAGATCACAGTGATAACGAGGCGGGAGATGAGTACACCATGAGCTTGCCATCTGGCTACCACGTCTGATTTAGGTTGAACTTTTCATCAGAGCCGGGAGAGATGGGTCAACAGGGATCAGACATGAGGCACATGCTTGTATGTTTCCTAATTAATTGTTTTTCTTGAAGGGATCCTTAATTAATCGTTGCAGTTACATTGCTGCTCGATTCTTGAACTTGGAAAAATGCTCGGTACAAAATGGAGAACTTTTGTGAGGCTGCTTGCTCTGTTCCGTAGATATTCCGCCACGCCAGTGAAGAATGGGGAGGCCAGCTGCTCAGGGAGTGCCAGTTCAACAGGCCATGAGTGATGAGTCTCCTCTATCTCAGCCCGGAGCTGAACTGCATGAAGGTCACATTGTCGGTTCTTCTGCTTGTGTCAAAGTCCCACCAAGAAAATTGTGCCTATTATGAGCCAACAATTAAATTCTCGATGCATCTCATTCCCTAAGACAAATAACAAAAGTTAATTAGGTGTCTCTCAACATCCTCATCACACTCTTCCCCCTCTATTATTATCATGGCTAAAAACTAGTTAATAGAGTCAGTAATTAGCTCTACAACTCTGTGTTACTATGGAGTTGGAGCCGTGGCGAAGTCCAATATATATGGAAGTCCGATCTACATGCGACCAATAATTAGGACTCCAATGCTTCACCAACCATATTTATTTTTAGGCCATTTGCATTTCTGTCCCTAACTCGAACCACCTAATCAGATATACCTCTAATTTGAAAGCCTGCTCAAATTTGCCCCTTCGCCGTTAGGTGCCCTTACAGAAATGCCCTTCTGCGCCGTTACCGTCCGGTCAAATAGCTTTGACCGACCTGAAAAAATAGCAAAAAAAAAATCTAAAAAATCTAAAATTTTGTGAGATAGAAGATACTCATGTGTGCAAGGATTGTGCAAATTTTGGTGCTATTTGGACATTCCAGGAGCTCGCGACGAGGAAAAACAGTTAATCTGCACGCTTGTGAACAGTAAATTTGAAATAAAATAGCAAGAAAATTTAAAAAAATGAATTTTTTGGGCATCAAAGAGGCTTGGGTGCACAAGGTGCATGCAAGTTTTTGTGATCAAATGACATGCGAGGAGCTCTAGCAAGAAAAAACAAAATAGTCATTTTTTCCCAAGTTTTTTCCTGAGCCAAATTTTATTTTTTTCTCCAAAAGCCCCTCCATTGTCCAAACACAATAAAAATTTGGACGCAGCTTGCAGACCCGAGCCTCTTTGATGCCAAAAATTTCATTTTTTTATTTTTCTTGCTATTTTTTTGATTTTACTGTTCACAGACTTACATATTTATTGTTTTTTCTTTGACACGAGCTTCTGGAATGTCCAAACAGCACGAAAATTTGCATGCATCTTGCGAACCTGAGTATATTTGATCCCACAACTTTTTAGATTTTTTAGATTCTTTTTTGCTATTTTTTTCAGGATGGTCAAAGCCCTTTGATCAGCTTTGACCGGACGGTAACAGCACAAAAGGCCATTTCTATAAGTGCACATAATGGCAAAGAGGCAATTTGAGCAAGTTTTGAAATTAGGGGTAAATCTGAGAATGGGCGCAAATTAGAGACATAAATGTAAATGTCCCTTTATTTTATGTGCAATGTAAGAGCCGTTTCAATCATCATCAACATTGCGCCCTTGATATAAAAGTAGCGGTTACATCGCAAAATTGAAGGGATTCTAGGAGTTGCGCGATTATGCGCGAGGTTGGCACTCGTCTTCGCTCTTCGGCTCGGTGGCAATGGCAACAAATGGAGGTAGCCGACGAATATGCTAAAAAAGAGAGTAGATTGTTTGGCTATGTTAATCTTGCTTGCTCACTCTCTGCTTCATGCCTTCATCCAACACTCTCAAGTCAGCACTATCTTCCTGCCTCTCACAGTTCCTTGCTTCCGTTACTTGGGAAGTTGGGAGTAATCAAGAAGAAGAAACCAGCTTGTGGTGTCGACAACAACAATGGCTGGCGCACATGTTTTTTTTAGAAAAGGAGGATGACCCCCGACCTCTGCATCTGAACGATGCATATGGCCACTTTATTAATTATTCTCACGGGACTTTACAAACTAATACAACAGTAAAGCTAAAGCCGCCGTCTAAGCAACTCTATCCAATTGATGAAGGGGCACAGATAGCCTGGGCCTAATACCAAACAGACATCGCAGCCAAACCTAACATCTAAGACCTGAGGTCCCATCCAGGACGCCTGCCGGGCATGGGTCTCACCGGTCCGGCATGCACTCAGAAGCCACCGCCACCAACTGCTACCGTTCCATCTTCAGAACTGTACTGATGCATCAACCTTGCTCGGTCCAGCTATCGTCGACGCCACCACGGCGCCCAACGGCACCTCCTCCCTGCGCGCAAACAGCTGAGCACATCGCGGTCGCCACTGATACACCTCAACACCATGCTGCCAAGTACCACTAGCCGACACAGGTTGAAGTCTTTGGAAGATCTGTCGTGCGTAGCACCTGCTGACCAGGCATGACAAAGCGTAGCACCTATCAGTCAGGCATGACTTGACATCTTCACCGAAGCTTCGTGCAAGATGAAGCTACTCCACCTCCAACCTCTCTGAACGGGACGGGAGCACCACAGGAAGACACGACAAAGAGTTGAGCACCACAATCACCACAAGAGCCGGACCAGCCGACCGCCATGGCGAAGCGACACCACTAAAGAGAACCGCCGCCATCAGGAACGCCAAGAACGCGCTGCAGCTGTCCCACCTTCCCGTCGACCCAAAGCGGCGCCTTCAAGAAGGTGACGGAGCCGGGCACCGCTGCCGCCCAACCAAAGTTCTGGTTTTCACCCGGGTGCAGGGGGAGGACGAGGGAGAGGGAGCTGGATCTCAAAGCCACCTTCAAGAAGGAAACAGTGCCTGGAGCGCCGCCGGCATCGTGGCCGCCGCAGCCAGCCAAGAAATTACGCCGATCCAGAGCTCCCAACCCCACATCCGCGCAGTCCGCCACCGGATCCGGCCGGACCGACGAGGAGGAAGCAGCAGCACGGGGGCGCCGTCTTCAGATCTGGTGAAGGAGAGCAACAGGGGATCCCTCCACGCGGCGCCCGCGTCCACCGCCAACTCGCCGCCCGCGCGGCCGGGTAGACGCGGCCCTCCACTCCGGTGAGCGCCGCCCGCCGCTAGGACGCCGCCGCCCTCACCAGCAGAGGCCGCCGCCTCAAACCCTAGGCCCAAGCCCGAGCGGCGTCACGGCCGAGGGCCACGCCGGCACCCTCATCGGCGTTCGCCCAGGGGACCCGGCGCCCGTCTCCAGCGGCGGCGAGGACCGGAATCGAGAAGGGGAGAAGGTGGACGGGAGGGTTGGTCGCCCCTGAGTCACCCTCGTGAGGGCGACGCGAGGGACGGGAGGGACGGGATGAACTCAGCTGGCGCATATGTGGCGGCGCATAGGGCGTTCCAGCTCTGCAACTACTTGCTACTGTGCGCCTGGGCGTGGCTTCATGTTGCATCTTCCCTGTGCAGCATGCTACTCATCTTTCTCCACGCGCTCATCGCCATCTTACCACCGCCTGCTGCTCGGGCTCCTTCATCACCCGCGATGTCGGCACCAGAGCCTAGCACAATGCGCACACTGCTGACACCGTCCTCAACGTCTTGAGTTACATATCATCTTCGAAATTCCAGCATGAACGATAATGCCCTAACAGCCATTAGCTCATGAAGTTACTATCACTAGAGAAATAAACCCAAATTGCAGCTAACAGTTAAATAACCATCTTGTCATACTTTTGTATTTGCAAAGTTAAATTGACCAATAGAGTGCTACTGCACCCACAAAATTTGTGACACATATTGATATATAAGTAAACAAATATTTTAAGTTTCAACTGCAATTTGAAGCAATCAGTTAACTGTGGAAGCAAAGCAACACATTTCAAAGTCACCGAGATCTTATAATCATGCGATGATTTCTTGGTATTTTGGGTACCACAATAAACAATCTATGGTACTTGTTGGGTGCCAATGAAATAGAATTACATGAAACCATTTTCCCATATTTGTTTCCACGGTGTAGTGTGTGATGTCCTAAATGCCACTCGTTCAGCACATCCCTTTTCTGAATTAAGGAGCCCACGTTGCCAATTTCGTTGAGATGAAATCGATAATATAGTTTCTAAAGGTTCTATAAGGGAAGCCAAAACATTCCCAATCATAGTATACTCATAGACTAACACATCCCTAGCTTGCCCGCAACGAAGACTACCCCGATCGTCATCACAAAGATCCCCCATGTTTCATTTACATAACAAACAATCTTCAGATATATGTACTGCAAGGTCCCGAAAAATAGCAAGAAGGGGCTTTCGCACTACGTTAACCAGATGTACACCATAAACAATAATTCCCAATGTGTCTCATTCCATGTGAAGATCTCGCTTTGCGGAATAAGATGCCATCTGGTGCATGTATACGATGCATGCTATCTTCTACCATTGATTCTGGAGTGATTGGCATGTTACATATGGATACACTATATGTAAGCTGCTACCACTCTCTTATTCCATGAAGATGATGGTACTTGCACCATAAATATGATTGTACATGTACTCGCTCTTCTCAATGAGTGAGACAATGCGACCAACATTGCAAAAGCAACTTCTCGGTGAGTAAGAGTGTATATATGCATCGTCAATACGTTATCTCTGAGCCGAAATCAATTGTAGCACCCGCAAGCTGAAAATTGGGGCAAGGGAAGAAGAGACCGCGCCGGCCGGTACCTTGGAAACTGAGGCCCTGTTTGGTTCATAAGTTCTAGGACTTTTTTTTAGTCCCAACTTATAAGTCTCAAGTCCTTAAAAAGTCCCTACATGTTTGGTTCCTGGGACTTATAAGTTTCTATAAGACCATATTACAACTATAAGTCTCTATAAGTCCCTCCTTGAGAGTCTTATTTCATAAGTCCCAAGTGTCTACTTTAAGTTCCTATAAATCCCTCCTGTTTGGTTTAGATGGGACTTATAGGGACTTATTTAAGTCCCTAGACCAATAAGTCCCTGGAAACAAACACCCTCTGAAACTATAGAAATGAGAGAATGCCCTTTGGGTGTGGTTGTTGTTCCGTCAAGCTGTTGACGGGAATGCAGACAAGAAAAGTAAGCATCACAGGAGATCATCAAGCTTTCTTTCTCAGACCGGTAGTGGCAAGTGTCGCATGTCAGACTGTGATGTGATATGATGATGTCACCTCTTTTTCGGTTTTGTGGTAATTAATCAGTCCACATAGCAACATTTCTCTTCCTCCGCCTCCCTCGCCCCCGCCAGAGGGCCTGGTTGGGTAAAGCCCAGTCGGCGCCGGCGCCGATGGGGCTTCCTCATATCCCTGCTCGGAGGGGCTAGCGCTGACAGACCAGGACGTCAGGCAGGCATGGTGTACAGTGGCGTAGCTAGCCCAACATGCCAGGGTGGTCTATCAATGCAAAATATTCACATAAATATATTTATTTATTATAAAAAAATATTTTTCTCTATGCTATATAGATTATGGGGAAATTCCAGGGTGGTCCATGGACCACCCTGTCCACCCCCTAGATACGCCACTGATGGTGTAGCGATCGTACCATATGCCAGTGGCGATAAGCGCGGGGTAGAAACCTGTTATGTCTTCGGGCAGATCGGCGGCGGTGATTTTCGTCCCCTTCTTGAAATCATCGTGACGACTCTTGTTGCCCGTCGTGTTGCTCCAGGGGAAACTATGATTCTCAGATTGGACAGTGGCGATGCTCCAATGTCTTACGTTCCTGATGCCTCCACCTTGGAGCTCATAGTTCGTAGTATGCATCTTTGTCTCCTCATGATGGTGTGTTCACGGTTGAGGACTCTGGTAGCTGTTGTAGTGGTAGGTGGTGGTGTTATCTACGCTCAACTCCTATGTATTAGGCCTTGGGTGTGTGCGTTTGTTGGGTCCGTGCGGATTGGTCCTTGTATTCCCCCATGCGTTCACCACTGTCTTCGCCACGCCGACGGCTTGGGCTCATTCTCCTTCGCCATAACTTCTGCGGGCACGGGATTCTAGCCAAGGTTAAAAATTTCAACCAAATTCCAGTGAAATTTCAAGATTTCACATATTTAGGTGGGTCCAAAATATTTGTAACACCGAAATTTCAAGGCAGATTAAAACTGGTTTCAAACTAAATTTAAATTGTATTTAAATTCATTAAAATTAAGTGAAATTTGAAATTTACAATATGCAAATTTTTGGAAATTTTGCATATTTCGGATTTTGAGATAACACTAATAAGGTCTGCAGTGCTCTGTGGAGATATGGAATCACACCAGAGAAGCACTGAGAAGACGTCCGCTGCTCCTGTGGGCTGCAATTCAACGGGCCACGAGTCTCCTGTGCAGTGCTTGCGGGTTACATCGTCGTTGCTTCTGCTTGTGTCAAAACCCTATCAAGAACATTATTTCTTTCATGAGCGGACAATAAAATTCTGGGTGCATCCCATTCCAAAAGAAGAAATGAAACGACGTTAGATTGTCTCTCAATGTCCTCATGACGCCCTTCTCCCTCTATTACTATCGTGGCTGAACACTACTACTCCAGTTAATAGATGCGAGGAAGAAGTCTGCACTACAGCTCTGCCTTGCTAAGCAGTGGAAGCCGAGAGTGCGAGACTATGTCCAATTTATATGGATGCCGATGTACAAGTGAACGACGCAAATGCTTCACCAACCATAGGGTCATTTATTTATTTTGCGTGGAAAGTAAGAGCAGTTTCATGTTGGCGCAGCTCTCTCTCTGGACGGAGGTAGAAGAAGAAGGAGCAAAACACAAGTACACAAAGAACCCAGCCGCACGTACGGCTTACTATTTCTTTGTTCCAACCCGTTGGCTCAGCTCTTGCGGTTACAACGATAAGGGGCTTTTATACCCAGGCTAACAACCAGGCTCTCCACGATGCTGCTCCCACGAACGATCCACTTCGCCCGTCAGCGCACTTGACGCGCACGACGCTGGCTCCCCGCAACGGAACGCCCAAGCTCTCCACAGCTATCGCCAACAGCGCGCCTAGCCTTGGCCCACGCACCACCAACATTACACACGCACACATGCAGTTGCACGCGACATCAACTGGAGCACGGACGCGGCACGCACCGGCGTCCGATCTAAACCTAAACACACACACGCCACGCTGCCGCGTCCTGCACATCTCGCCCGTCTCACGCGTCACCGACACGTCCGACGAATCCGACGAGCCCGACGATATCAGTGTGTCCCGCCCATCCCGCGCGCACCCGACGCGTCCGACGAGTCCGACCACACACGCCGTTGCTTATTCCAACATCCAGCAATCTCGACATTGTGCCATCTATAGGAGCAGAGCAAGGGGGTGGGGGTCTAGCAGTCACACGTACACAGTTACGAGGAGGAGAGCTGATTGTCTGTATGCCACATCTGATTCCGCTTGTAGTAGGAGCCTGGAGAGATAGAAACGGGTATCATGAATAATTGGTCATGAATTTTGTTTCCATAATTGTGTGTTGAGTCATGTAATCTTTTTTACCGATCGGTTATTATCTTTTTAATTTGACCGATGCTAGGCATCGGTCGACCAACCCAATTTTCAGTCGGTGACCAGAGCCTCATTTCCAATGAAATACTTGGCACTCCCCCCCTCTCGGTGTGGCAGCTCAAGAAGGTAGATTTCCAATACATTGAGGACAAGGCGGCGGGTAAGTTGGTCACTTGGGAAAGGCAAAACATCACCGTCATTGGACACATGGCCCTTGTCAAATCTCTCATCACATCCCAAGCGGCGTATGCCATCACGCTTCTCATTGTGCCTCCGAGCTCCCTACATAACAACAACAAACTCAAGAGGGCCTTCCTTTGGTCCGGTTCTAATAAATCGACCGGGGCCAAGTGCAAGGTCAACTAGGACATTGTCTGTCATCCTAAGCAATATTGAGACCTTAGGTTCTTAACACTGACAAGTTTGCCCGTGCTCTGCGGCTAAGATGGCGTGGTATGAATGGGAGCCACACAAGCTCTTGGTTGGCCTAAGTAACCCTTGCACGAACGAGGACCTTGATTTCTTCTATGCCTCGAAGCCATTAACGGAAACAACGTCTGGAGACGACATGGGAGGTGCTGTTGCAAGTCGGAGACTGAAAGTGCTAGTGATCGACTAGAGGGGGGGGGGGTGAATAGGCGGTTTTTAAGAAAGTCTTCCAAACATGGAAGTTTCGAAGACAAACGATAGAATAAACCTATTGCCATGCGGCGAAAGGTAGACTACACTAAGCAAGCCATAGTCAAATATTCAATGAAGTGGAAGCACAATGACTAATAGCAGCTAGGCAGTTTAGATCAGATAGGAAGATAGTGTGAAGCCAATCAGAACAAGCAGTCACTCAGTGAAGACAAAAGATAATGCTATCATACAATGACTTCACCAGGGCCAACCGTAAGTAAAGGAGAGGGAAGGATGAAACCAGTGACTCGTTGAAGACAATGATTTGTTGGACCAGTTCCAGTTGCTGTGACAACTGTACGTCTGGTTATGGAGGCTGACATTCAACACAGAAGACCGCGTCTTCACCTTATTCGCCTTGAGCTAAGGACACCCAGTCCTCGCCCGATCACTCTGGTAAGTCTTTAAGGTAGACTCCCAAACCTTCACAGACTTCGTTCACCGGCGATCCACAATGACTCTTGGATGCTCAGAACGCAAAGCCTAACCGGCTGGAGGATTCACAGTCCTCAAGTGTAATAAGTCTTCAGATCACACAGACAGGAAGACTTCAGTGATGCCTAACACTCTTTGGCTCTGGGTGGTTAGGGCTTTTATCCTCGCAAGGAATTCTCTCTCAGAGGCTTCGAGGTGGGTTGCTCTCAAACGACAAAAGCCGTACACTAACTCTGAGCAGCCAACCGTTTATGGTTGTAGGGGATGGGCTATTTATAGCCACTAGGCAACCCGACCTGGTTTGTCCGAAATGACCCTTGGTCACTAAGGAACTGACATGTGTTCCAACGGTCAGATTTCAAACACACACGACAACTTTACTTGGGCTACAAACAAAGCTGACTTATCCAACTCTGGATAAGCTTTGCTCTCATTGTCTTCACTCGAAGACATAGGATTTTGGTTAAGCATCACTACAGTCATTCTAACTGGTTCTCTTGGACCCCACTTAACAGTACGGTGGTTCCTATGACTCAACAAAGAAGAAAAACAACGACGAAACATCTAAGTCTTCGCGCTCCACTGTCTTCACACAATGTCTTCTCTTGTCATAGTCTTCAATGTGAATGTCTTCACATACCACCTTTGACTTCAATGTCTTCATACATTTTTAGGGGTCATCTCTGGTAGGAAAACCGAATCATTGAGGGACTACTACCCGTGTTATCCTGCAATTCTCACAAACACATTAGTCCCTCAACCAGGTTTGTCGTCAATACTCCAAAACCAACTAGGGGTGGCACTAGATGCACTTACAATCTCCCCCTTTTTGGTGATTGATGACAAACTGGTTGAAGTTTTCAACGGGGATAAAAGTATGTGAAATGTAAAGGGTTTAGGTATTGTCTTCATAAGTGGCAAAGGCTCCACCTGAAGATGTGCATATAAGTAATTTGCTTTTGGAATGCAAATGCACATGGCAGGTTGTACTTGTGGAGATCCCCTTCAACTTATGACGACAATTCATCATGCATGAAAGGTATGTGAAGATAATGACATGCATAATGAAAAATGGACGTCTGCAGAATGACCTAAGTGCGGAAGTTATCATCGCACATGCGATATCTATCATCGCATCATAAAATAGCAAATAAGTAGCAGACGACCATCGAGTTTGAGTGTTACAACTCAAAGAACCAAATGTATCAAAACGCGAGAGTTGTAAACACTAGGCAAAATATAAAACCACCGCCCATATGGTCCCTCTTGAAGACTATCAAACTCATATGCTTCTCCCCCTTTTGTCAGTAAGGACCAAAAAGGTTTGAAGAAATAGAGCACCTACTCGTTCCCATGAGGAGTTGGTGAAGCAGCAGGGTCGTCGGAGTTGGTTGGCGGTGCAGACGAACTCGGTGCAGTGGTGATTCGCGGTGAAGGTGGTGAAGTAGCATCGTCTTCATTATCGATGACACGTGCATTCACTATTGCAGCAGAGGAGGAGAAGTCGGAGTCTTCAAGAGACGGAGTACGCCGCAGCAAGGTCCTTCTCGGAGGTGTTGAGTCAAACTTGAAGCGTTCAGAGAAACCATCATCTTGAAGATCATCTTCAGAACACATAAGCGTCAGCCCTTTTCATGTACGCCGACAAGTTTCATGGGTGGCAAAGGCATTCTTGGTGGCAAGGTTGCGAATCCTGTTTACGTCCACCAAAAGGCTTTGCATTTGGCGCTTCAGCCAGTCATGATGCTTATCCTGTTTCTGATGAAGGGCAACCAGAAGCTCTAGGTCATTGAGAACACGAGATCGCTTCTTGGGCCGTTGTGCAATGGTGCTTTCAGTGGCTTCAGTGAGGGCACGATGAGGTGCACGGGTAGTACCAGCTAGAGGATAAATACGAGTGACTGCTAGGTCGCCTTCAATATGTTGTGAGAAACTTTGCTTATCAGCATTCTGAAGACTAAGGGGCTCCTTGGCAGGCTCTGGATAGATGACTTCAACTGACATGTCGATGTCAGGCAGAAAAATCCGATGATTGCGAGCAGAGGGCTGATAGGTGACAGCTGAGTGTAGTTTGATCAGACGCATAATCCATGGAGCGTAAAACTTCAAGCCAAAGAGATCAGATCCTGATGCGGCAAGTTGGCGGATGAAGAAGTCTTGTGCATTGAAGCTTTTGGCGTGAAGAATATGGAAGAGCAAAGTCTTCATTGCACCTTCCAGCTTTGCATGTGGAGAATGTCCTTTGATGGGCCAGAGAGTTCGCCTTATAATGTGATAGATAGTGCGTGGCAGATACTCAAGGTCTTCAACAAAGAACTCCTTAGGATATTCAGCATCTGGAGGCAAAGGCTTCATCATGCTAAGCATCTGACTCATGTTGGGTTAAGGCTTGTGAAAAATGCTTTCCATAGGAGCACTGTGAAGCTGACAACCAGATTCATAAAGATCTCCTGGAGTGGGTGTTACGGCATATCTCTCTCAAGTTAGTTTTGGTGATTGATGACAACATGTTTGCAGACTAATCATGTGCTTTGAATAGTTCACAGATTCACCCCTAGCACGAGACGTTTTCTTCCATTCGGAGTGTCTTTCAAGACGGTGTAGCTCTTTCGTTTCTTTCTCGGTGGACTAGTTGCGTAGAGGGCACCGTACTATCAAGAGGGGGTCCGCTGGGGTATTGCATGGGTGGAATCAACACGTACACATCAGCTTCTCACCCTCCGAGCTTTTCCATTCCATTGTAGAGATCTCTCCACTTTTCTTTGTCCTTGTCTGGGTCCCAGCGGTAGTACCGCGCAACCCAGCCGTAGTACCGCTGAGGAGCCACAAGCGGCAGTACCGCTCCATAGCGGTAGTACCGCCTGTGACTCCACAGCAGTAGTACCGCTGGGGTGCCTGGCACCACCGCCTCATCCTCAGCCTCTTTGGAGAGATTCTCTCTCTCTCTCTCTTCTGTGTCCCAGCGGTAGTACCGCACTACCAGTGGTAGTACGGCCGAAGGGTCACAAGCGGCAGTTCCGCTCCACAACGGTAGTACCGCCCGTGACCCCGCTGCCGTAATACCGCTGGGCTGTCTAGCTCCTACCGCCTCTACTCGAGGGGTCTTTTTCCCGTGTCGGGTTTTGCAGCACTAGTTGCGGTTGTAGAGGCAGTAGTACCGTTTTAGGAGTGGTAGTACCGCCGCTACCACTACGGTAGTACCGCGTTGGGTCCTATTACCTACTAGTCTCCTCTGCGCGGCAGTGCCGCTGGCTGGTGCGGCAGTACCGCTGACCTAGCGGTAGTACCGCCCCCTCTTAGCGGTAGTACCGCCTGGTGCGGGGCTGGTTGGTGAGGGGCAACAGTTGGATTGTTGCCCCCACTATAAAAGGGGGTCCTCTTTTTCCCTTTGACCTACCTCTTCCTCCTCAAGCTCCATTAAATGCTCCAAGCTCCATTTTCGCCCGATCTATCTCTCTAGCCAATCAAACTTGTTGATTTGCTCGGGAGTGGTTGAGAAGGCCCCGATCTACACTTCCACCAAGGGATTTTTGATTCCCCCACTCATCCCTAGCGGATCTTGTTACTCTTGGGTGTTTGAGCACCCTAGACGGTTGAGGTCACCACAGAGCCATAGTCCATTGTGGTGAAGCTTCGTGGTTTTGTTGGGAGCCTCCGATTAAGTTGTGGAGATTGCCCCAACCTTGTTTGTAAAGGTTCGGTCGCCGCCTTCAAGGGCACCAATAGTGGAATCACGACATCTCGCATTGTGTGAGGGCGTGAGGAGAATACGGTGGCCCTAGTGGCTTCTTGGGGAGCATTGTGCCTCCACACCGCTCTAACGGAGACGTACTTCCCCTCAAAAGGAAGGAACTTCGGTAACACATCCTCGTCTTCACCGGATCCACTCTTGGTTATCTCTTACCTTTACTTGTGCAAGCTCTTTAGTGTTACTTCTCTTGCTTGCTTGTATGCTTGTTGTTATTGCATCATATAGGTTGCTCACCTAGTTGCACATCTAGACAACCTACTTTGATGCAAAGTTTAATTTGGTAAAGAAAAGTAAAAATTGGTAGTTGCCTATTCACCCCCCTCTAGTCAACCATATCGATCCTTTCAATTGGTATCAGAGCCTCGTCTCTTTATTAAGGACTTTACCGTCCAAAGAGTATGGTTGATACCGTAGACGGTGTGGAGGAACACTCCGGTGTGAATCCGATCTCGTCTACGGGCGATGGGGGAACCTCGGTCTCTCGTGAGGAGTTCAATGTGGCCTTGGAGACATTGAAAACCTCCATGACGACCGAAGTTGAAAGCATGTTTACTAAATTTCTTGAGGGGCTTAAACTATCCACCGCACCGTTGAAAGTGGGTGACCCCGCCAACAAGGTGACGGATGCTATCCCCGACAAGGGGGAAGCTAGTAGTGAAAAGGCTCCTTCTTCTAGTGGTAAGAATGGCACCGGCATCTTTGCCCATGTGGAACCACCACTTGTTTATGGTGGACCGGTTCCTTCCACTCATTTGAATCATGCCGGTCCTCCCCCTAAGATTGTGAAAAATGAGGACTTTGATTCTTGGGTTTACCGCTTTAAACGTCATTTAAATCATGTGAACACTAACCTTTGGAGAATCATTGAAGAAGGTTTCTATCCACATGATCCAAGCAACTTCACTCCTCGAGAAGCCGCGGACAATCAATTCAATGAGAATGCTCTCTTCATCATTCAAGATGCAATTCCACCCGAAGACCTACCTCATCTTCGTCCCTTCGCCTTGGCCAAAGATGCATGGCATTGTGTTGTCTCTCTCTACCGGGGAAGCGCAAGCATTCAATGCTCCAACTATGAAGTGGTACAAGATGAGGCCGGTGAGTTTGCAATGAAAGAGGATGAAGAACCTCATGAGCTTTATCGGAGAGTAACCAAACTCGCGGTCTCACTATGAGATCACGGGAGCAAGGACATGGATGACAATTGGATCAAGCAAAAATTCCTCAAGGCAATGATGCCCTATCACAAGGCCATGTCCTCCGTCATTCGTCAAAGACCGGACTTCCACACTTTGACCTCAAGCGAAGTGTTGGATGAGTTTGTGGCCATGAACATTTTGGACAAGACCACCGACAATGCGGTGCTTCATTCTCAAAGGGCAAAGAGGCCTAACCTTGCATTGAAGGCCAAGCTCACCGTTGAAGAAGAATAAGAGGAAGAAGAGGAGAGCAACCCCGAAGATACGAAGTATGCATATCATGAACACATGGCACTTGCTTCAAGGCAATTTTGGAGCAAGAAAAACTCGAGGCCAAACTTTAGCAAAAACAACTCAAGTGGCACGAAAAGCAAGCAACGTGTAAGGACTTGCTACAATTGCGGCAACGTGAGTCATTTTGTTGCGGAATGCCCATATGAGAAGAGGGAAGACAATGGTGGCAAGCTCATCCGAAAGGACAAGGCCAAGTCGTTCCCCAACAAGAGCAACTTCACCAAGAAGACTCCTCCCAAGGCATTGGTGGTACAAGAAGAGTACAATGAGGATGATGATGATGATGAAAGTGATGAGTCGGTTGCCATGGCCTCCGTTGCCATTGCGACGACTCCACGGGTATCTCTCTTCGACTCACCCAATGAGAGCATCACCGCCAAGTGCCTCATGGCTAAAGCCACCAACAAGGTAACCTCCAACATCAAAACTACCATCATTAATCATCCTTCTCCGGCGGATAGCATTAATGAACTTGATGAAGATAATGTGGAGGCTAATGAGTTTGAGGCCTTTATGGGCAAACTCAAGGGAAAATCCAAGAAGCACTTTGTTGCTCTCTTGGAACAACTTGGTGAAGCCAATGACATGATCGAGGCTCACGAAAACACCATCACTAAGATGGAAGGGCATAGTCGTGACTATGCCGATGAGATTTCGGATCTTTCCAATGCTCTTGAGGAAGAGCGTGGTCTTCGTTTGGCTCTTGAGGAGTCACACAACGTTGATCATGCTAAGTTAAAGAAAGATTATGATCATGTCCTCATTGTTTCTCGTGTGCTAAATTCCGAGAAGGCCAAACTCGGGGTTGATCTTGCTAGACTCAAAGAGGAGTTTGATATACTTGACAAGGCCCACAAGGCCTTGAAGGGTATTCACGCTAGTCTCAAGGAGTCTCATGATCAACTCCAAGTGAAGCTAACTAAGGAGAAAGCAACATTTCCTCATATGGTTTTAATTGACAATGCAAATGCTACTAACCCGTGTTGTGAGCATATACATCTTGTTGAGGAAAATGCTAAGTTGAAGGAGCAACTTGAGAGAGGTCTTGCGACTTGCATACAAGGCAAGAAGAACCTCAACGATCTCTTGATCAACCAAAAGGGAGTTGTGGCCAAGGAAGGGGTTGGGTACGTGCCCGACTCCAAGAACAAGAAGAAGAATGACAAGACCAAAAGACCTCCTCCTCTCATGCAAACCTTTGTGAAGGAGGGAGAGAGTGCCTCCGAGGAGAAGAAAAAGAACACTGCAAGGGCGGCAATGTCAAGAAGGGCAATGCCACCCCTCCCAACAAAGCCGGCGATTTTAACCCTTCTTATGTGTTATGCGTGCTAGTGATGGGCATGTTTATGCCAAATTTGTTGGTTCTCTTCATGAGTACATTGAATGGTCTATTTGGGTTCCAAAGACCCTTGTTACTAACATCAAAGGACCCATTACAAAATGGGTACCTAAAACCAAGCATTGATCTCTTGTAGGTGTTTGCTTCCGGTGGGGGATCATGGTTGCTCGATAGCGGAGCTACAAATCATATGACCGGAAGCAAGGACTTGGTGGTGGATGTGCACAAGGTTCCATCTATGCCCACCAATGTCGAGTGGGGTGACGCCTCATCTTCTAAGGTATTGGGACTTGGCAAGGTGGTCATCTCTCATGATCTCACGATCGAGAAGGTCATGCTTGTTGAGTCCCTTGCATACAATTTACTTTCGGTTCGTCAACTTGCAATCATGGGCTTTGCCACTTTCTTTGATATCGATACCGTGGCCCTCTTGTGGAGCAAGACTCTTAAAGTAGCCTTTGTTGGGCATGTCGAGAACGGTCTATACGTGATTAACTTTTCGGAGCGACCCACTAAAACCGCGACATGCCTAATGGCTAAAGTTGATGTGGGATGGCTTTGGCATCGCCGTTTAGCCCATGTCAATATGAGATCTTTGCAAAGTCTCCTCAAGGGGGACCATGTCCGTGGACTAACGAATGTTAGTTTTGCTAAAGATCGTGCTTGCAGTGCCTGTATCGAAGGAAAGCTACATGAGAAGGCTCACCCTCCCACGACTATCATTTATTCGAAGAGGCCTTTGGAGCTCCTTCACATGGATCTCTTTGGGCCTCCATCCTTCGATAGTCTTGGAGGTAGGAAGTATTGCTTGGTGATTGTGGATGACTACTCAAGGTACACGTGGGTGTATTTCTTCAAGAGGAAGAGCGAGACCCAACAAACCGTCATTGACTTTGCAAATGAAGCACAACGTCAACACAATGCAAAGATCTTGACAATAAGAAGTGACAACGGCACCGAGTTCAAGAACTACACCTTG
This sequence comes from Triticum aestivum, assembly GCF_018294505.1. Classification (NCBI taxonomy): domain Eukaryota; kingdom Viridiplantae; phylum Streptophyta; class Magnoliopsida; order Poales; family Poaceae; genus Triticum; species Triticum aestivum. The sequence continues at coordinate 517,333,105 of NC_057794.1, forward strand.
GATGAATTTCTTAGTGATGAGGGAATCAAGCATCAATATTCCGCACCCTACACCCCTCAACAAAACGGTGTTGCGGAGAGGAAGAACCGGACGTTGATGGATGCGGCAAGGACCATGATGGCGGAGTTCAAGTCTCCGTACAACTTTTGGGCCGAAGCCATCAACACCGCGTGTCATGCATCCAATCGGCTCTACCTCCGCAAGGGCTTGAACAAGACTCCATATGAGATACTCACCGGTAACAAGCCCAATCTCAAGTACTTCCGGGTATTCGGGTGTAAGTGTTTCATTCTCAAGAAAGGTGTTCGGTTGTCTAAATTTGAGGCTAGAGCTTATGAGGGCATATTTGTTGGCTATGCTACAAACTCTCATGCTTACCGTGTCCTCAATAAATCCACGGGACTTATTGAGGAGACGTGTAACGTGGAGTTTGATGAGAATAACGGCTCCCAAGTGGAGCAAAGTGGCACTTGTGATGTAGGTGATGAAATTCCTCCCCAAGCCATAAGAAGAATGGGTGTTGGCTTTATCCTACCCATTGAGGAACCCCTTGTGGCCGAAGGAGAAGGACAAAGCTCCACTCAAGTGGAGCCATCACCAACCCAAGGCCCACACGCTTCCGAAGAACAACATGAAGGCCCTCATCCTCAAGAACATGACCAAGGGCAAGATCACGCTCAAGACGGTGTTGACACATCAAGTGATGCCCAAGGTCAAGTTCTCTCCTCCGAGCAAGTTCAAGAACAAGAACAAGCCCAAGACGACGCTCAAGATGATCAAGTGACCACTCCTCGTCTCACCCCCGAGGAGGAATTAGAGCGTCGTGCCGCCAAGGTTGCTTCCAAGCTCTCCACCAAGGATCATCTCATGACGAATGTGCTTGGAAGCTTAAGAAAGGGGGTAAGCACTCGTAGACAATTAGCAAATTATTGTGAGCATCACGCGTTTGTCTCTTGTGTGGAACCCCACAAGGTCTATGAAGCGCTAGAAGATCCGGATTGGCTCAATGCCATGCATGAAGAACTCAACAACTTCGAGCGCAACAAAGTGTGGAGATTGGTGCCAAGACCAACCGGGAATCACAATGTCATAGGAACCAAGTGGATATTTAAGAACAAGCAAGATGCCCATGGGATTATCATTCGCAACAAGGCTCGTTTGGTAGCACAAGGCTACTCCCAAGTCGAGGGTATCGACTACGGTGAAACCTTTGCTCCCGTTGCTCGTCTTGAATCCATTCGCATGTTGATTGCATATGCTTCTCATCATAACTTTAAGTTACAACAAATGGATGTGAAAAGTGCTTTTCTTAATGGTCCTATTAATGAGTTGGTTTACGTCAAGCAACCCCCCGGGTTCGAGGATCCCTACTTTCCCGATCATGTGTATCAACTCGATAAGGCACTCTATGGCCTTAAACAAGCCCCACGTGCGTGGTATGACCACCTTACCGAGTTGTTACAAGACCGTGGTTTTGAAGTTGGGCTAATCGACCCCACTCTTTTTACTAAGAAGGTCAAAGGGGAGTTGTTTGTGTGCCAATTATACGTTGATGACATTATCTTTGGTTCTCCTAACAAAGCTTTCAATGAGGAATTTGCCGCTCTCATGACCTCAAAGTTCGAGATGTCCTCCATGGGAGAGTTGAAGTTCTTTCTAGGGTTCGAAGTGAAGCAAAGAAGAGAAGGAACCTTCATCAATCAATCCAAATACACTCAAGACATGCTCAAGAGATTCAAGCTAAGTGACGTCAAGCCGGCTTCCACTCCAATGCCCACCAAGTGCCAACTTGACTTAGATCCCAATGGTAAAGTGGTGGATCAAAAGGTATATCGTTCCATGATTGGATCCTTGCTTTACCTTTGTGCATCTAGACCGGACATCATGTTGAGTGTGGGAATTTGTGCACGGTTTCAAGCCGCACCTAAGGAAAGTCACTATGTGGCGGTCAAACGAATCTTTCGATATTTGGCTCATACCCCAAACTTTGGCTTATGGTACCCAAGAGGATCAAACTTCAAGCTTGTAGGGTACTCGGATTCCGATTGGGCGGGAGACAAAGTGGATAGGAAGTCCACTTCCGGAGGGTGCCAATTCCTTGGTTGCTCTTTGGTAAGTTGGTCTTCCAAAAAGCAAAGTTGTGTGTCTCTCTCGTCCACTGAGGCGGAGTATGTTGCAGCCGGTAGTTGTTGTGCACAACTCCTATGGATGAGGCAAACTTTAAAGGATTATGGTGTCACTTGTGACAAAGTGCCTCTTTGGTGTGACAATGAAAGTGCCATCAAGATCTCTCTCAACCCGGTGCAACACTTCAAGACGAAGCATATTGAGATTCGGTATCACTTCATCCGGGATCACATTAGGCGAGGAGAGATCGAGCTCAACTATGTCAACACTCATGACAACCTTGCAGATATTTTCACGAAGCCCTTGGATGAAGCAAGATTTCGCGAGTTAAGGCATGAGCTAAATATCATTGATTCGAGCAATGTGGCTTGAACCCTTGCACACCCCACCACGCTCAATTTGCTGTCTAGTTTAGGTGTAGGCATGGACATAGGGGGAGTGTTGTTCTCTCAATGAACTCTCCCTCCCCCCATTATGCATAAATTGATCAAGTCTTTCACTTTAGCCATTGTTGATGGTACTTGTGTTTCAAAGACGAGTTTTGGTCATGGGCCCAAGGTTAAAATCTTCGCGGCGCCATACCTCTTGACTCAAACATAGGTGGCCTCGGCCACTGCCCTCTTTTGAAGAGGTGTGTCTTGGTCGTTTGCTGGTGTGCTCTCTTTTCTTGCCATGTTTTTGTTTTTCCTTCGAGCAAAAAGCCATGTTGTTAGGTTGCCGTGGCATGCTGGGCGGTACTACCGCTGGTGGTGCGTGGTACAACCGCTCATAAGCGGTACTACCGCCCCCCAGCATGGTACTACCGCTGAGGGACGGGACCAGGGGGTTATATCGAGGCAGGGGGAGGTTTCTTCTCCCCCCATACCCATTCGCTTCGCCCCCTCTTTCCTCTTCCTCCCTCCAGCCTCAACTCGCCGCAGGAGGGCTCCGGCGGATCTCCGTCTCCGGGGCGTCCCTCTCCATTTCCTTTGGTGGAGTCGATCCCCATCTCGTTCTCTTGCCATGGATGCCGGTATTGCCCCCGTTCTTTCTCTCCTTTTGTCTCGTTTTCAGATCTTGTTTCTTAGGGGCAATTGTGGTTGCATCTCTAGATTTTTGGCTAAATCTAGGCTTGAGTTGGTTGGAGAAGGCAACTAGACTATATCGATTAGAGTTTGGTAGGAATATTTTTGAATTTGGCAGGCCGGTAGTGCTGGATCTGACCACAGTAGTAGGAAACCGCTGTTTCTCCGCCTCGTGATGTAGGAAACCACCGTTTCTCCGCCTCGAGCAGTACTACCGCTCTCGTTGGAGCGGTATTACCGCTTGACCTCGAGCGGTACTACCTCTCTCTTCGGTGTGGTACTACCGCTTGGGCGGTACTACCGCGGGCATGTCACGGTACTACCGCTGCATGCCAAATTCCATCATATTCCTGCCTTACCTTGATCCTTTTTGTTGTGTTTGTTGGCTTATGCTCGTTCTTTTTGGTTGTTTTGCGTGTTCTTGTGTTTGGCTCTAGGTGATAACCATTCTGAGCATCAAGCTCGCCGTATCAACCCCGGGCGTGCAACATCAAAATGCTACTGCACCTCTGAGCCAGCCGGTGGTTCCTCGAGCACCCAACCGCCTCCAACAAGTGCATCCGCAAGTGTTCCTCCACCTCCTCAGCAATCGAAGAGATCCGCCAACAAGCCAAAGGGGAAGACTGTGACTGAGATGACCAACAAGGAGTTTTGGGAAAAGCGTCGCCGCAATCCCTATGAGGTGGACCAAGAACCCACTTTGGTCAACCGCCCGTTCTGGAACCGTTTTCAGTTTGCCATGTATTTTGATGTGATCAAGGCCAAGAAGAATCTCTTTGTTGATGTTCGCTCCATTGACACTGATGCTATGGAGAAGGACCCGGAGTACTTTGGTGAAGCCCTTCAGATGTGCACTCAGCTGAACATTCTCAGGATCATGCAATTCAACAAGGATTTCGATGTAGATTTGGTGGCCTAATTCTTTGCCACCGTTCATCTTGGGACAGATGTCGACAGAACTCTGACATGGATGACCAATGGCAAGCTGCTTTCCGTCAAGTGGAAGGCTTTCATGGAGTTACTTGATGTGGTGGATCACGGGCTTGAGACTCCAGTCGGTTTCCGCCCTCACCGCAATGATACGTCCACCCACAAGCAAGCCCTTTGGCCCTACTGCACTGTGAAAGTTCACCCAGTGACTAAGAAGAAAACCTATGAGTTGTCTCCGTATCTGGACATTCTTCATCGTATCTTCCGTGAGACTCTCTTTCCTCGCATCGGGAATCTGGATATGGTCCACTCTTATCTCGTGGACATGCTTCTGTTCTGTCAGCATGAGAAGGAAGCAAACACTGGAGAGAGCCTGGATATGTCTCATGTCATGTGGTCTGAACTTCTCTCTGCCGTGTCTGAGCGCAAGTGCCCGATATATGGTCCATTCATCATTAGGCTCATTGAGAAGGCCTGGGCACAGATCTATCCCAGAGTGTTGCTAGAAACTGGAGACTTGGTTTCTCATGAGATCAAGCGTCTGAGGAAGAAGGACAATTGGGTCACCCCAGCGCCTCAAACAGGGGGTCCATCTGCTGCTGCTGCTGCTGCCATGGGGACCGAGGGTGGGGCTGCCACTGATGATCACGAGGAGGACTTTGGGCCCTCTAGTACAGAACCGTCGTGGGCACAGAAGCTTAAACGCAAGATGAAGAAGGTTTTCTGCATGGAGTCTCATGGTCAGTATAGAACCGTCATGGACCGGAGAAGCATGCCAGGATGCGCCACAAGGAGCTCATGCATCAGATGGGAGCAACAGTTGCCAGTGGTTCTGAGGGTCAGATCACTGAAGAGGAGGCATGGATTCATCAGCATTGCCCTTGGACCAACTCCGATGCCGAGCAGTTTTCGACCCACGACGAAGATGCAGACGATCACGCTGAGATGTGATGTTCGAGATCCTCATCTTCCCATCACTTGGAGTCGTAGCATCACTCTTTGCCCTTTTTGGTGTCTCGCTGCCAAAGGGGGAGAGAGTGTAGGGATTTGTGTTGTTGCCGTGCTTTGAGTGTGTGTGTCGTTTTGTGTTTTCTTGTGTGTTCTCTCGGTGTCTTTGTTTGGTTTGGTTTGGTGCCTGTGAGACCTAAGTTCTAGACATATGGTGTGAGACATATGCTCCCTATCGCTACCTTATTACTTATGTCTATTCAGTACTGTAGTTTATTATGAGTTGCATGCTTGTCTTGTTTTATACTCTTCTCTCATATATCTTGTGCTTAGACATATGCTCCCTATCGCTACCTTATTACTTATGTCTATTCAGTACTGTAGTTTATTATGAGTTGCATGCTTGTCCTGTTTTATACTCTTCTCTCATATATCTTGTGCTTAGTATTGTTGGACTATAAAATATAGGGGGAGTGTTGATCCGGATGTGTGTGTCTTGCTTTCCGAATGCTCCTCTAACTAGGTGCACACATTCTGGGGGAGCCCGTCTATATTTTGTAGTTCTTAGTTTTCTTACATTTATTTCTTTTCCTTGCGCAAATCCCTAGTTGTCATCAATCCACCAAAAAGGGGGAGATTGTTACGGCATATCTCTCTCAAGGTAGCTTGGGTGATTGATGACAACATGTTTGCGGACTAATCATGTGCTTTGAATAGTTCACAGATTCACCCCTGGCACGAGACGTTTTCTTCCATTCGGAGTGTCTTTCAAGATGGTGTAGCTCTTTCGTTTCTTTCTCGGTGGACTAGTTGCGTAGAGGGCACCGTACTATCAAGAGGGGGTCCGCTGGGGTATTGCATGGGTGGAATCAACACATACACATCAGCTTCTCACCCTCCGAGCTTTTCCATTCCATTATAGAGATCTCTCCACTTTTCTTTGTCCTTGTCTGGGTCCCAGCGGTAGTACCGCGCAACCCAGCCGTAGTACCGCTGAGGAGCCACAAGCGGCAGTACCGCTCCACAGCGGTAGTACCGCCCGTGACTCCACAGCAGTAGTACCGCTGGGGTGCCTGGCACCACCGCCTCGTCCTCAGCCTCTTTGGAGAGATTCTCTCTCTCTCTCTCGTCTGTGTCCCAGCGGTAGTACCGCACTACCAGTGGTAGTACGGCCGAAGGGTCACAAGCGGCAGTTCCGCTCCACAGCGGTAGTACCGCCCGTGACACCGCTGCCGTAGTACCGCTGGGCTATCTGGCTCCTACCGCCTAGACTCGAGGGGTCTTTTTCCCGTGTCGGGTTTTGCGGCACTAGTTGCGGTTGTAGAGGCGGTAGTACCATTTCAGGAGCGGTCGTACCACCCCTACCACCGCGGTAGTACCGCGTTGGGTACTATTCCATACTAGTCTCCTCTGCGCGGCAGTGCCGCTGGCTGGTGCGGCAGTACCGCTGACCTAGCGGTAGTACCGCCCCCTCTTAGCGGTAGTACCGCCCTGTGCGGGGCTGGTTGGTGAGGGGCAACGTTTGGATTGTTGCCCCCACTATAAAAGGGGGTCCTCTTCTTCCCTTTGACCTACCTCTTCCTCCTCAAGCACCATTAAATGCTCCAAGCTCCATTTTTGCCCGATCTATCTCTCTAGCCAATAAAACTTGTTGATTTGCTCGGGAGTGGTTGAGAAGGCCCCGATCTACACTTCCACCAAGGGATTTTTGATTCCCCCACTCATCCCTAGCGGATCTTGTTACTCTTGGGTGTTTGAGCACCCTAGACGGTTGAGGTCACCACGGAGCCATAGTCCATTGTGGTGAAGCTTCGTGGTTTTGTTGGGAGCCTCCGATTAAGTTGTGGAGATTGCCCCAACCTTGTTTGTAAAGGTTCGGTCGCCGCCTTCAAGGGCACCAATAGTGGAATCACGGCATCTCGCATTGTGTGAGGGCGTGAGGAGAATACGGTGGCCCTAGTGGCTTCTTGGGGAGCATTGTGCCTCCACACCGCTCTAACGGAGACGTACTTCCCCTCAAAAGGAAGGAACTTCGGTAACACATCCTCGTCTTCACCGGATCCACTCTTGGTTATCTCTTACCTTTACTTGTGCAAGCTCTTTAGTGTTACTTCTCTTGCTTGCTTGTATGCTTGTTGTTATTGCATCATATAGGTTGCTCACCTAGTTGCACATCTAGACAACCTACTTTGATGCAAAGTTTAATTTGGTAAAGAAAAGTAAAAAATTGGTAGTTGCCTATTCACCCCCCTCTAGTCAACCATATCGATCCTTGAAGTGGGCAGGCCAGTGAGCTCAATGATATCAAAGGCTTTGGCTTCGTGATGAACATTTCCTATCATCCACTCAAGGACCCAAGTCTTCGGATCCCTGTTGTAGCCACAAATATGAAGAGTGGCATAGAATTGGAGCAGCAATTCTTCATTCTAGTGCTCCTTGTCAGTGACAAACTGCAACAAGCCAGATTCTCTGAAGCAATCCAGCGCTTCTTCCAAACAGGGCAGACCAGTTATGGCTTCAGTGTCAAGACACATATGGGGAAAAATGCAACCTTGATTGTACAAGATGCATGAGTAATAACTGCGCTGCTGATAGCTCCAGAACTGATCAGATGATATTCTTGCCTTATAGTAGGGGTTCTAGGCGCTATTGAAGAAGGTGTTTTGTGCTTTGAAGTCATTAATATTGAATGATCCGGGTGCAGATGCAGTGCCTGGAAACCTAGGCAGCCTTGGCATTGGCTTCTAAACCTGAGGCCTGCGCTAGACGTGATAGTCAAACTGGGGACCAGCAGCAGGTGGAGGAACAAGAAGAGGCCATTTTACAATGATGAGCTGACCATAGTTGTATGCTTGCTCAATAGTATGTGACCTTGGTGGCGGAACAGGAGCAGTGGCATCAACAGAGGCGTCAGGCTGCACATCTGTTGCAGGTGCATCATTGGCTTCATTGGCTTCTAGCATAGTGTTAGGTGCAGGCTCCACACTGTCTTTAGCCATGACCACGTCATTGGGTTCAGTGGTGTTAGTGGTGGCAGCCTCAGGATTCTCAACCTCCACTTGAGGAGCTGGAGGGTTGGGCACTAACACGTTCACTTCTGGAACAGCTTCTTCAGTGATGGGGGGAGTAGGGACACATTCTTCTGCTTGTTTTTCTTCGGCTGATGCAGCCAGATTGTCTTCAACAACTTTAGCTTCAGACTCGGAGACGTTCATAGTAGGAGTGGCTTTTGGGAACACTTGACGTGCAACAGATTGGTGGTGCACTTCTCCTTCTAGAGCGCTCGTAAGAGGGACTTGGGTCCTTGGACCTTTGCGAAGCCTGCGTAATGCTGGCGACGCCTGTGAAGATGGAGTTGGATGGGCCTCAAAGTCATCTTCTTCTTCTTGCATTGGTGGTGTGACTTGTTGTTGGGGAGTACTAGGGGTTTCTTGATGTTGTGGGTGATCAGCCCATGATGCATCCTGAGCAATTGGCGTCAGAGCACGACCAATGCTGATGAGTTCGTTGTTCATGAGAACAGGCGATGATACCAAGTTGTGCTTGATCTGAGGAAGAACTACATCATCTTCAACATTGTCATGGTGACCAATGTCTTCAGCAGCGGTGGGGTCAACTGCTGGAAAGTTTTCAGCTTCAGGAGCCTCTGTGGAAGCAGTCTCATGAACTATCATCCATCGTTCTTGATGCGAAGAGTTAGGACGAGCAACCGAGATGGGCTCGACAACAAGGGGCTCTATGGGAGCAGCCCGATCTTTCTTGGTTTTGTGCTTCTTCTTGGAGGGAGCGACATCAGAAGCGTCAGGATTTTTCCTCTTTCTGGCTTCAGCCTCGGCAACCCTTGTCTTCTTCAGTTCTGAAGCGGTGGAAGTGACCTTTGGCTTCGAGCCGGACATGCTGCTTGGGAAGACAATGCGAGGTTCTTCCTGCCTTGAAGGTGCAGATCTGTCAGTCGATGGCTTCTTCTTCTTCTTTGCAGCCATTCTGGGGTCGATGCCTGGACGCCCAAGAGCCTTGCGCTTTTTAGCTTCATTGTAGGATTGCACGCATTTGTCAGCCAGACTCTTCATGCGCTCACGAGAACCTTTAGCTTCTTCTCATTTCTTGAGAAAGGCTTCCTTGAGCTCGTGCAACATAACCTTGAAGTTTTTGACATCTTGCACGCTGAGCTTTTCCATGTGCTTCTTGAACTGAGCTTTCTCATAGTCGATCTTTTGCTTCAGTTCAACGATGCGCTGAGCTAGAGCTAGCTCGGAAGCAATGGCGGCAGTGAAAGAGACGCTGGGGCCAATTGGAAGTTGCAGATCATCAAAGATGAGATTGGGGGTTTCAAACCGCTCATCAATGAAGTTGTGGATGATTGCCACGTCAAAGAGAGGCAAATCATTGAAGATTTCTGCTTCTTCCTTGCTCTTAATCAGTTGCTCAAGAGCGTCATCTGCAAGATCTTCATCACTTGACAGATCAATGTGTTCGTCTCGCAGATTGGAAGTAGGGGTCAATGCCTGATCAGTATTCTTTTTCATCTCCGTCTTCTTGGAGATATGTGATAGATCTTCAGACTACAAACTGTCTTCAGGAGGTGCAGTAGCCAGTGGCTTCACACGTGAAGCTTTTGGAGGAGCAGCTGACTTTGAAGCTCTAGCCTTCTTTTGCTTCTGCGGCTTTGGAGCAGGAGCTGGGGCTTCATCACTGTCGGCATCATCATCAGAATGATCTACTTTGGCACCTTGAACAGAAATGTGAGTGATAAGGCCATCAAGGTTGTAGAATGGTCCGATGATATTGGGTTCAGCATCGCGTGTGCCGTCAGCCTGGGGAGCAGAAGGACCAGGGTTGAAGTCTAGTCCCAATGACTTCTTGTTTTCCTTGGCCGATGCCTTTGCGTGCTAGAAGTTGCGCTTGAAGAGATTATCGTCATGACACCAGAGCAGTGATGATGGGTCGGCATTGTCAGGCTGTGGTCCACGGACCATACAGGGATAGAAACCCTGAGCAATGGCTTCAGCTCTGGTCTTGGGTTGAAGGTTTTGGAAGAGAATGTCACCCCAAGGACTCTTGAGGGCATTCTTCTCAACATACTCCTGGGGTCACAAACTTGTATTTAAACCATTTTTCGGCCCAATATCTTCGAATCCATTGGATTCATGTATTGCGCTGATTGTAGTCCTCTTCTGGATCTGTCTTGTACAGCTCTGAGAGGTCATCAGGCAGATCTCTTGATGTTCCCCCTCGATGCTGTCTACCACCCTTCCTTGTTGATTTCTCTATAGCCATGAACTTCAAACTGAATGGCGTCAACACGTTCAAATGCTTCAAAGGCTTCCGCTTGCTGGTCAAACAGGAACTGGCTTCGGGAGAGTTAATGTCATGCTGTAAGAATTCTGCAAACGAATGCAGACTATGAGAACCAAGGGATTCTCCCACGGACATGTACCTGTGACAGCATTAGAGATGCGAGGGAAGGGGAGAGGTCATATGCATTCTCAGAAGATTTTGAAGATAAATCAGTTTGAAGACATTGACCTCATGGTGCGAAGACATTCACTTATGTGTTTGGAGTTGGTTCCAGATTTGTACGAATCCAGGAATAGGTACAAGTGAGGAATCTAACTCGTTATGAAGCTTAACTGAATATACTAGGCATTATATGAGATGCAGATAGGATAGATCTAGTATTGAGTAGGCAGAAACCACTTTCAGTAAACAGGATGAATTTCTTAGGATCAAAAAGATGGTAAAAAGAGAGTTTTATTTACCACACAATGAAATGCTAGATGGGAAGAGTAGGAGACCGAGCAGTTCAATCCACCGTGCCCTAACTTGGCGACGGAGGACACCTACGGCGGCGGCGGAGAGGACAAAGACCGCAGCCGGCGTGAGGACGACGTCGGTAAAGTTGTGGCAGCTAAGCGCTTCGTCGCCGGCGTCATCGAGAACTAGCGGTGGCGCTAGGGTTTTGACGAGGTGGAGAGGTGGAAGAAGGTTTTCTTGACCGCATGGGACATGTATTTATAGGGACGTATGCGACGCAGCGTAATTATGCAGGTGCCCCTGGCGGTTCATATCTGAGAGACACGTGGCAAGCATGCAACATACTCGGAGTTGTCCCACGTTCCCACGCCCGCTCGAATTGTCGGATGGTCGTTCCGGCTTCTCCGGATTTCAGGCAATAAGGATAGAGCATTTAAAATAGACTTAATGTTTTTCTCTGTATCTTCTGCTGACAAGGATGCAGAGAAGACATTCGATAGTTTCAATAGAATGCATATGATTTTGGACAGATAGAGTTTGAGATAGAAAGCATAGAGAGATTAGGGTCTGATCACATTCACTTAGTTCAAAAGATTCAACAACGAAGACGTAGCTATAAGTGAATGCTATAGAGGATAGAACACTAATATGTATATTTCAGAAGATAATCAAATCAACATAGTGAAGATAATCATGAAGACAAGTTGAAATTGAAGACAATCCAAATGTGAAGACATAGCTAATGTAACGCCATGAGTAAAACACTTCAAACAGAAGAATTTGGTGGTGGCGTTACCCACCGTATAGGAAGTATTAGACCCAGACACGGCACACAATTATCGTGGCGCTCTGAAGTCAAGTTCCACGTTAATGTATTCACACTTAGAATGTAAGTCTTCATTGATTGAAGATATACTTTACTTCGTGTGTTGCACATCTATGTCATCAACATGCTTAAGTGTTAGGATGTGTGCCTGATCATAGGACATTTGAGGATTCCAAGATATTTATCTCACACCATAACTTGCAAAACCTCTTCTCATCCAAGGGCTTGGTGAAGATATCTGTCAATTGCTCTTCAGTGTTGACGTGTATGATATCAATATCTTCCTTCATAACATGATCTCTGAGAAAGTGATGACGAATTTCAATATGCTTTGTCTTCGAGTGCTGAACTAGGTTGTTGGCAATCTTGATGGCGCTTTCGTTGTTGAAGTAGAGTGGCACTTGCTTCAGATGAATGCCATAGTCTTTGAGTGTTTGCGTCATCCATAGAAGCTGGGCGCAGCAAGATCCAGCAGTAATGTATTCAAATTCAATAGTGGAGAGAGATACACAGTTCTGCTTCTTTGAAGACCAACATACAAGTGATCGTCCCAGAAAATGACATGTGCCTGATGTAGACTTGTGATCCACCTTGTCACCAGCATAATCAGCATCCGAGATTCCAACTAGATCAAACTCTGAGCCCTTTGGATACCATAATCCTAGTGTTGGGGTGTGAGCCAGATATCTGAGAATTCTCTTCACAGCTAAGTGATGCGATTCCTTTGGTGCCGCTTGGAACTGGGCACACATGCAAACACTAATCATGATATCTGGCCTAGATGCACATAAATAAAGCAAGGAACCAATCATGGAGTGGTATACCTTTTGATCGAACTCTTTACCATTGTCGTCAGGACCTAGATGATGTTTGGCTGGCATTGGCGTCGTGAAGCCTTTGCAATCTTGCATCCCAAATTTCTTTAGGCAATCTTTGAGGTATTTCTCTTGAGATATAAATATACCGTTGCGTTGCTGATGTATTTGAAGACCTAGGAAGAACTTCAGCTCACCCATCATGGACATCTGATATTGCTCTTGCATCATGTATCCAAACTCGTCAGTGTATTTTTGATTGGTGCAGCCGAAGATAATGCCATCCACATATATTTGGCACACAAATAGTTCACCATCATATCTCTTCGTGAAGAGAGTGGGGTTGAGGGAACCAGGTTTGAAGCCTTTGCTCTTCAGGAAGTCTTTGAGTGTGTCATACCAAGCCCGAGGGGCTTGTTTGAGACCATACAGTGCCGTGTTGAGCTTGTACACCATGTCAGGATGTTTTGGATATTCAAAGCCAAGTGGTTGTGCAACATACACTTCTTCTTCAATCTTGCCATTGAGAAAAGCGCTCTTCACATCCATTTGATGTAGAAGAATGTTATGATGATTTGCATAGGCCAGCAGTATGCGTATGGCTTCAAGCCTAGCCACAGGAGCAAATGTTTCATCGAAGTCAATCCCTTCAACTTGAGTGTATCCTTGAGCAACGAGACGAGCTTTGTTTTGACAACTTGACCATGCTCATCTTGTTTGTTGCGATATATCCATTTAGTGCCTATTATATTGTGCTTACGAGGATCAGGACGCTTATCCAGTTCCCATACATTATTCAGCTCAAACTGTTGAAGCTCTTCTTGCATAGCTTGAATCCATTCAGGTTCCATGAAGGCTTCATCAACTTTCTTAGGTTCAGATATCGAGACGAATGCAAAGTGCCCACAGAAATTTGCTAGCTGTGTTGCCCTTGAACGAGTGAGTGGACCTGGTGCATTGATGCTATCAATTATTCTCTCAATCTGTTCTTCATTTGCAACACGTGGATGTACAGGACGAAGATTTTGTTCTTGCTGATCATTGTCATCGTTAGAAGGATTGTCTTCAGGCTGAGCATTGTCTTCAGGTTGATCAGGTGCGGAGATGATAAGTTCCTCTTCAGGTTGAGCTTCAGATGGTATGATTTCTCCAGTTCCCATAAGTTTGATTGATTCACTGGATGGAACTTCATCTAGCACATTTTGCAGGTGCTCTCTTTGCGAGCCGTTAGTCTCACCGAACCACACATCCACTGTTTCAACCACTTTATAGTGAAAGAGGTTGAAGACTCTGTAGGAGTGCGAATCATTTCCATATCCAAGCATAAAACCTTCATGTGCTTTCGGTGCAAATTTTGAAGTGTGATGTGAATCCTTGATCGAGCACCTGGCACCAAATACTCTGATGTAACTGACATTTGGCTTCTTGACAGTAAGGAGCTCATAGGATGTCTTGTTGACAAGCTTGTGAGGATAAACACGGTTGATGATATGGCATGCAGTATCAATGGCTTCAGGCCAGAATTTCTTAGAGTCTTGTATTCATCAAGCATTGTCCGGGCCATCTCAATGAGTGTTCTGTTCTTGCGTTCCACGACGCCATTCTGCTACGGCGTGTACGGAGCTGAGAATTCATGTGTGATGCCCAAAGTATCAAGATATGTATCTAGGCCAGTGTTCTTGAATTTAGTGCCATTGTCACTTCTGATGTGCTTTATCTTGACGCCATAATTGTTCATGGCTCGATTGGCGAAGCGTCTGAAGACATTCTGCACTTCAGTCTTGTAGAGGATTATATGCACCCAAGTATATCTTGAATAATCATCAATAATGACAAAGCCATAGAGACAAGCAGTAGTAGTAAGAGTTGAGTAATGGGTGGGACCGAAAAGGTCCATGTGGAACAGTTCGAAGGGTTGAGTCGTTGTCATGATTATCTTTGAGGGATGCTTGGCCCTCATCATCTTTCCTGCTTCACAGGCACCACATAAGTGATCCTTCTTGAACTTGACGCCCTCGATGCCTATGACATGCTTCTTTCTTGCAAGAGTGTGCAAGTTCCTCATGCCAGCATGCCCTAGCCTTCGATGCCAGAGCCAGCATTCTAAAGCTTTTGCTAGAAGACATACAGCAAGTGGTGGTCCTGCTGAGAAATCTACCATGTACAAATCATCTTTTCGATACCCTTCAAAAACTAGAGACTTGTCAGATTCCATTAGAACAAGGCAAGAATATTTTCCAAACATCACAATCATGTTTAAATCCCAAAGCATTGAGATAGACATTAAGTTGAAACCAAGGGATTCAACAAGCAAGACTTTATCCATGTGTTGATCCCTTGAGATTGCAACTCTACCTAGACCCAATACCTTGCTTTTACCAGTGTCAGCAAATGTGATGTGACTTTTGTCAGATGGACGTAAGGTTGAGTCCATAAGAAGACTTCGCTTGCCAGTCATGTGATTAGTACACCCACTATCAATAATCCATTCTGAAGCAGCTGGTGTCATACCCTATAGTACAGTTAGGGGGATAGGCTTCACGAAGAGAATTGTGAAGCATAAACATTTGACGAGAAAGTGGATTATGAAAGCTTAGATCAAGGTTAGGACTGATAGGACAAGTAGCAAGCGACTCAGGAACAAAATACATAATAAGACCATTTGGGCATTTGATCTTGCGCCCTACAAGATGTTTAAGGTCCCCAGCAATAGCCTCAGACGATTTTGGTTTTCGGCTGGAGACCTTTCCCTGCAAAAGAGAGTTAAGCTTTCTTAGCCACCCACATCTTCAAGGATGGCTTTGAAGCAATAAGTCTAAGTGCAGCATCTGAGAACTTTGGCTTTGGAGCCTTAGCAAAAAGTCTTGCAGGAGGACAATAGTACTCGTAAGAATAAGCAGAGTAGTTCTTGGTCTTATGAACATGGCAGTTTGATGAAACGCGCTAATGTTCATAGGCCTGAGTAAGGTTTCCCTGCAAAACATTTGCGTTAGTGCGACTCAGGTGAGTCCTCCTTCTGTATGAAGCCTTTGGACCTTATGAAGCCTGTGGTCTGGGGTTTGTCTTCTTCATGTGTGGTGTCATGACGACATTCACAGGAAGATTCTCCAAACATCTTTTCGGCACCCAGACTTTCTTTATAGGCGGCCCATTCCTGCAGTTAGTACCAATATACCTGGCAAACACTTCACCATTCTGATTCTTAAACAGTTTATAGTTTGCATCAAAGGATTCATCAATAACAATGGGATTAGCACAAGTGAAGCCAGATAGGGTGCATGGATCCGCTGAAGGTTCCTTTGCAGCAACCCATGTGGTTTTGGGGTACTGCTCAGGTTTCCAGTAAGAGCCATCGACATTCATTTTCCTTTCGAACCCAACACCCTCTTTCCTAGGGTTTCGGTTCAGGATCTGCCTTTTGAGGACATCACATAGTGTCTGATGCCCTTTGAGACTTTTGAACATCCCTGTTTCAAGCAATGTCTTCAACCTAGCATTCTCATTAGCAATAGCAGTGGCATACTCAGCAGAGGGGTTAGTTACCACATCAGCAGTTGAAGATATTGCAACAGTAGCAGCAGTAGAACATTCAGCACCAGAAGTAGCGTTATCACTAATTGCATTTAAGACATGGTGGTTCAAATCCTTCCTGAGCAGAACTGATCTGTTTGGCGCGAAGTGACTCGTTTTCCTTTTGAAGATCTTCATGAGCCGCTCTCAATTTCTCAAGATCTTGCTTCCTTTGAAGATAATCATAGGAAAGATTTTCATGAGTTGTTGAGAGCGTTTCATGATGACTTTCAAGTTCCTCATACTTAACATGAAGATTTTTTATGTCTTCAATTAAGGACAGAGATCGGGTCATTTCAGCGTCTAACAGGTCATCGCTTTTTGTCTAATAGTTTTTGAATATGTTCCATAGCTTTCTGTTGTTCAGTTGCAATTTTAGCAAGTGTTTTGTAGCTGGGTTTGGAACCACAATCAAAGTCATCTTCACTTGATGTTTGATAGTGATTGGCGCGTGAGTTTACCTTGGCACCGCGTGCCATGAAGCAGTAGGTGGGAGTGGAGTTGTCCTTGTCATTAGCATCGGCGTTGGTGACGGAGTCATTGTCTTCAGTGTTGAAGATGGACTTGGCAACATAGGCTGTAGCCAGACTTGCCATGCCAGAATCGGACTCCTCCTCAGACTCCACCTCCGCCTCCTCAAAAGAGGACTCCTCCTCTGAATCCATTTCCTTGCCAACAAACGCACGAGCCTGAAGGGGAACGTAGCAGAAATTCATAAAATTTCTACGCATCACCAAGATTAATCTATGGAGTAATCTAGCAACGAGGGGAAGGAGAGTGCATCTACATACCCTTGTAGATCGCTAAGCGGAAGCGTTCAAGAGAACAGGGTTGAAGGAGTCGTACTCGTCGTGATCCAAATCACCGGAGATCCTAGTGCCGAACGGACGGCACCTCCGCGTTCAACACACGTACAGCCCGGTGACGTCTCCCATGCCTTGATCCAGCAAGGAGAGAGGGAGAGGTTGAGGAAGACTCCATCCAGCAGCACCACAACGGCGTGGTGGTGGTGGAGGATCGTGGTACTCCAGCAGGGCTTCGCCAAGCACCGCAAGAGACGAGGAGGGAGAGGGGTAGGGCTGCACCAAGAAGGAGAGGAACTCGTGTGTTTTGGGCAGCCCAAATCTCAAGTATATATAGGGGGAGGGGAGGGGCTGCGCCCCCACCTAGGGTTCCCTCCCTGGGGGTGGCGGCAGCCCCCCAGATCCCATCTGGGTGGCGGCCAGGTGGAGGGGGAGAGGGAGGCGCACTAGGTATGGGCCCTAAGGCCCATCTGACCTTAGGGTTTGCCCCCCTCCTCCCCTTAGGCGCCTTGGGCCCTTGTGGCGGGGCGCACCAGCCCACCTGGGGCTGGTCCCCTCCCATACTTGGCCCATGCAGCCTTCCGGGGCTTGTGGCCCCACTTGGTGGACCCCCGGGACCCTCCCGGTGGTCCTGGTACGTTACCGATAAACCCCGAAACTTTTCCGGTGACCAAAACAGGACTTCCCATATATAAATCTTTACCTCCGGACCATTCCGGAACTCCTCGTGATGTCCGGGATCTCACCCAGGACTCCGAACAACATTCGGTAACCACATACAAACTTCCTTTATAACCCTAGCGTCATCGAACCTTAAGTGTGTAGACCCTACGGGTTCGGGAACCATGCAGACATGACCGAGACGTTCTCCGGTCAATAACCAACAATGGGATCTGGATACCCATGTTGGTTCCCACATGTTCCACGATGATCTCATCGGATGAACCATGATGTCGAGGATTCGATCAATCCCGCATACAATTCCCTTTGTCTAGCGGTATGATACTTGCCCGAGATTCGATCATCGGTATCCCGATACCTTGTTCAATCTCGTTACCGGCAAGTCTATTTACTCGTTCCGTAACACATCATCCCGTGATCAACTCCTTGATCACATTGTGCACATTATGATGATGTCCTACCGAGTGGGCCCAGAGATACCTCTCCGTCACACAGAGTGACAAATCCCAGTCTCGATTCGTGCCAACCCAACAGACACTTTCGGAGATACCCGTAGTGCACCTTTATAGCCACCCAGTTACGTTGTGACGTTTGGCACACCCAAAGTATTCCTACGGTATCCGGGAGTTGCACAATCTCATGGTCTAAGGAAATGATACTTGCCATTTAGAAAAGCTTTAGCATACGAACTACACGATCTTTGTGCTAGGCTTAGGATTGGGTCTTGTCCATCACATCATTCTCCTAATGATGTGATCCCGTTATCAACGACATCCAATGTCCATGGTCAGGAAACCGCAACCATCTATTGATCAACGAGCTAGTTAACTAGAGGCTTACTAGGGACATGGTGTTGTCTATGTATCCACACATGTATCTGAGTTTCCTATCAATACAATTCTACCGTGGATAATAAACGATTATCATGAACAAGGAAATATAATAACAACCAATTTATTATTGCCTCTAGGGCATATTTCCAACGGTCTCCCACTTGCACTAGAGTCAATAATCCAGTTCACATCGATATGTTATTAACACTCAAGGTCACATCCCCATGTGACTAACACCCAAAGAGTTCTGGGTTTGATCATGTTATGCTTGTGAGAGAGGTTTCAGTCAACGGGTCTGCAACATTCAGATCCGTATGTACTTCGCAAATATCTATGTCATCTTGTAGATGCAACTACTACGCTACACTTGGGAGCCATTTCAAATAACTGTTCTACTTGGAGCTATTCCATTATACATATCCGGTATCTCTACTCAGAGCTATCCGGATAGGTGTTAAGCTTGCATCGACGTAACTCTTTACGTTGAACTCTTTATCACCTCCATAACCGAGAAACATATCCTTATCCCTCTAAGGATAATTTAGACCGATATCTAGTGATCTAATCCTAGATTACCTTTGTACCCTCTTGCCAGATATGTGGCAAGGCACACATCAGGTGCGGTACTCAGCATGGCATACCGTATAGAGCCTATGACAAAAGCATTGGGGACGACCTTCGTCCTTCCTCTTTCTTCTGCCATGGTCGAGCTTTAAGTCATAACTTCATACCTTACAACTCAGGCAAGAACTCCTTCTTTGACTGATCCATCTTGAACACCTTCAAGATCATGTCAAGGTATGTGCTCATTTGAAAGTACCATTAAGCGTTTTGATCTATCCTTATAGATCTTGATGCTCAATGTTCAAGTAGCTTAATCCAGGCTTTCCATTGAAAAACACTTTCCAAATAACCCTATATGCTTTCCAGAAATTCTACGTCATTTCTGATCAACAATATGTCAACAACATATATTCATCAGAAATTCTATAGTGCTCTCACTCACTTCTTTGGAAATACAAGTTTCTCATAAACTTTGTATACACCCAAAATCTTTGATCATCTCATCAAAGCATACATTCCAACTCCGAGATACTTACTCCAGTCCTTAGAAGGATTGCTGGAGCTTTGCATACTTATTAGCATCTTTCAGGATTGACAAAACCTTCCGGTTGTATCACATACAACCTTTCCTCAAGAAAATCATCGAGGAAACAATGTTTGACATCCTATCTGCAAGATTTCATAAATAATGCTAATATAATTCCAACAGACTCTTAGCATCGCTACGAGTGAGAAAGTCTCATCGTAGTCAACTCCTTGAACTTGTCGGAAAACATCTTAATGACAAGTCGAGCTTTCTTAATGGTGACATTTACCATCATTGTCCGTCTTCCTTTTAAAAATCCATCTGTACTCAACAGCCTTACGACCATCGAGCCGTTCTGCCAAAGTCTACACTTTGTTTTCATACATGGATCCTCTCTCGGATTTTATGGCCTCGAGCCATTTATCGAAATCCGGGCCCACCATCGCTTCTCCATAGCTCGTAGGTTCATTGTTGTCTAGCAACATGACTTCCAAGACAGGATTACGTACCACTCTGAAGTAGTACGCATCCTTGTCATCCTACGAGGTTTGGGAGTGACTTGATCCGAAGTCTCATGATCAATATCATAAGCTTCCACTTCAATTGGTGTAGGTGCCACAGGAACAACTCTTTGTGTCCTGCTATACACTAGTTGAAGTGACGGTTCAATAACCTCATCAAGTCTCCACCATCCTCCCACTCAATTCCTTCGAGAGAAACTTTTCCTCGAGAAAGGACCCGATTCTAGAAACAATCCCTTATTGCTTTCGGATCTGAGACAGGAGGTATACCCAACTGTTTTGGGTGTCCTATGAAGATGCATTTATCCGCTTTGGGTTCGAGCTTATCAGCCTGAAACTTTTTCACATAAGCGTCGCAGCCCCAAACTTTTAAGAAATGACAGCTTAGGTTTCTCTAAACCATAGTTCATACGGTGTCATCTCATCGGAATTACGTGGTGCCCTATTTAAAGTGAATGTGGTTGTCTCTAATGCCTAACCCATAAACTATCGTGGTAATTCGATAAGAGACATCATGATATGCATCATATCCAATAGGGTGCAGTTATGATGTTTGGACACACCATCACACTATGGTGTTCCAGGCTGTACAGTTGTGAAACAATTTCCACAATATCTTAATTCTGTGCCAAACTCATAATTCAGATATTCATCTCTATGATCATATCATAGATATTTTATCCTCTTGTCACGACGATCTTTCAACTTCACCTTGAAATTACTTGAACCTTTCAATAATTCAGACTCGTGATTCATCAAGTAAATATACTCAACATCTACTCAAATCATTTGTGAAGTAAGAACATAATGATATCCACTACACGCCTCAGCGCTCATTGGACTGCACACATCAAAATGTATTACTTCCAACAAGTTGCTTTCTAGTTCCATTTTACTGAAAACGAGGCTTTCAATCATCTTGCCCATGTGGTATGATTTGCATGTCTCAGGTGATTCAAGATTAAGTGAGTCCAAATGGTCCATTTGCATGGAGTTTCTTCATGCATATACACCAATAGACATGGTTCGCATGTCTCAAACTTTTCAAAACGAGTGAGCCCAAAGATCCATCAACATGGAGCTTCTTCATGCGTTTTATACCGATATGACTTACGTGGCAGTGCCACAAGTAGGTGGTACTATCATTACTATCTTATATCTTTTTGGCATAAACATGTGTATCACTACGATCGAGATTCAATAAACCATTCATTTTAGGTGCAAGACCATTGAAGGCATTATTCAAATAAATAGAGTAACCATTATTCTCCTTGAATGAATAACCGCATTGTGACAGACATAACCCAATCATGTCTATGCTCAACGCAAGCACCAATCTCGATGGTAGAGGGAGCGTGCGATGCTTGATCACATCAAGCTTGGGAAAAACTTCCAACACATATCGCCAGCTCACCTTTAGTTAGTCTCCGTTTACTCCACATCTTTTTTATTTCGAGTTTACTAACATTTAGCAACCGAACCGGTATCTAATACCATGGTGCTACTAGGAGTACTAGTAAAGTACACATTAACACAATGTATATCCAATATACTTCTATCGACTTTGCCAGCCTTCTCATCTACCAAGTATCTAGGGTAATTCTGCTCCAGTGGATGTTCCCCTTATTACAGAAGCACTTAGTCTCGGGTTTGGGTTCAACCTTGGGTTTCTTCACTAGAGCAGCAGCTGATTTGCTGTTTCATGAAGCATCCCTTTCTCCCTTGCCCTTCTTGAAACTAGTGGTTTCACCAACCATCAACAATTGATGCTCCTTCTTGATTTCTACTTTTGTGGTGTCAAACATCGCGAATATCTCAAGGATCATCATATATGTCCCCGATATATTATAGTTCATCATGAAGCTCTAGCAGCTTGGTGGTAATGACTTCGGAGAAACATCACTATCTCATCTGGAAGATCAACTCCCACTCGACTCAAATGATTGTTGTACTTAGATAATCTGAGCACAAGCTCAACAATTGAGCTTTTCTCCCTTAGTTTGCAGGCTAAGAAAATCGTCGGAGGTCTTATACCTCTTGACGTGGGCACGAGCCCCTGAAATCCCAATTTCATCCCTCGAAACATCTCATATGTTTTGTGACGTTTCAAAACGTCTTCGGTGCCTCAACTCTAAACCGTTTAACTGAACTATCACGTAGTTATCAAAATGTGTATGTCAGATGTTCGCAACATCCATAGACAACGTTCGAGGTTCAGCACACTGAGCGGTGCATTAAGGACATAAGACTTCTATGAAGCAATGAGGACAATCCTCAGTTTACGGACCTAGTCCGCATAATTGCTACTATCAACTTTCAACTAAATTTTCTATAGGAACATATCTAAACAGTAGAACTAAAGCGCGAGCTACGACATAATTTGCGAAGACCTTTTGACTATGTTCAGGATAATTAAGTTCATCTTATGAACTCCCACTTAGATAGACATCCCTCTAGTCATCTAAGTGATTACATGATCCGAGCCAACTAGGCCGTGTCCGATCATCACGTGAGACAGACTAGTCAACATCGGTGAACATCTTCATGTTGATCGTATCTTCTATACGACTCATGTTCGACCTTTTGGTCTTCTGTGTTCCGAGGCCATGTCTGTACATGCTAGGCTCGTCAAGTCAACCTAAGTGTTTGCATGTGTAAATCTGTCTTACACCCGTTGTATGTGAATGTTGGAATCTATCACACCCGATCATCATGTGGTGCTTCGAAACAACGAACTGTCGCAATGGTGCACAGTTAGGGGGAACACTTTCTTGAAATTATTATGAGGGATCATCTTATTTACTACCGTCATTCTAAGTAAACAAGATGCAAAAACATGATAAACATCACATGCAATCAAATAATAGTGACATGATATGGCCAATATCATATAGCTCCTTTGATCTCCATCTTGGGGCTCCATGATCATCTTGTCACCGGCATGACACCATGATCTCCATCATCATGATCTCCATCATCGTGTCTCCATGAAGTTGCTCGCCAACTATTACTTCTACTACTATGGCTACCGGTTAGCAATAAAGTAAAGTAATTACATGGCGTTGTTCAATGACACGCATGTCATACAATAAATAAAGACAACTCCTATGGCTCCTGCCGGTTGTCATACTCATCGACATGCAAGTCGTGATTCCTATTACAAGAACATGATCAATCTCATACATCACATATCATTCATCAAATTCTTTTTGGCCATATCACATCACATAGCATACCCTGCAAAAACAAGTTAGACGTCCTCTAATTGTTGTTTGCATGTTTTACGTGGCTGCTATGGGTTTCTAGCAAGAACGTTTCTTACCTAAGCAAAACCACAACGTGATATGCCAATTGCTATTTACCCTTCATAAGGACCCTTTTCATCGAATCCGTTCCGACTAAAGTGGGAGAGACAGACACCCGCTAGCCACCTTATGCAACTAGTGCATGTCAGTCGATGGAACCAGTCTCACGTAAGAGTACGTGTAAGGTCGGTCCGGGCCGCTTCATCCCACAATACCGTCGAAAAAAGATTGGACTAGTAACGGTAAGCATATTGAACAAAATCAACGCCCACAACTACTTTGTGTTCTACTCGTGCATAGAATCTACGCAAAGACCTAGCTCATGATGCCACTGAAGGGGAATGTAGCAGAAATTCAAAAAAATTCTACGCATCACCAAGATCAATCTATGGAGTAATCTAGCAACGAGGGGAAGGAGAGTGCATCTACATACCCTTGTAGATCGCTAAGCAGAAGCGTTCAAGAGAACGGGGTTGAAGGAGTCGTACTCGCCGTGATCCAAATCACCGGAGATCCTAGTGCCGAACGGACGGCACCTCCGCGTTCAACACACGTACAGCCCGGTGACGTCTCCCATGCCTTGATCCAGCAAGGAGAGAGGGAGAGGTTGAGGAAGACTCCATCCAGCAGCAGCACCATGGCGTGGTGGTGGTGGAGGAGCGTGGTACTCCAGCAGGGGTTCGCCAAGCATCGCAAGAGACGAGGAGGGAGAGGGGTAGGGCTGCACCAAGAAGGAGAGGAACTCGTGTGTTTTGGGCAGCCCAAATCTCAAGTATATATAGGGGAAGGGGAGGGGCTGCGCCCCCACCTAGGGTTCCCTCCCTGGGGGTGGCGGCAGCCCCCAGATCCCATCTGGGTGGTGGCCAGGTGGAGGGGGAGAGGGAGGCGCACCAGGTATGGGCCCTACGGCCCATCTGACCTTAGGGTTTGCCCCCTTCCTCCCCTTAGGCGCCTTGGGATCTTGTAGGGGGGCGCACCAGCCCACCTGGGGCTGGTCCCCTCCCATACTTGGCCCATGCAGCCTTCTGGGGCTTGTGGCCCCACTTGGTGGACCCCCGGGACCCTCCCGGTGGTCCCGGTACGTTACCGATAAACCCCGAAACTTTTCCGGTGACCAAAATAGGACTTCCCATATATAAATATTTACCTCCGGACCATTCCAGAACTCCTCGTGACGTCCGGGATCTCATCCGGGACTTCGAACAACATTCGGTAACTACATACAAACTTTCTTTATAACCCTAGCGTCATCGAACCTTAAGTGTGTAGAACCTACGGGTTCGGGAACCATGCAGACATGACCGAGACGTTCTCCGGTCAATAACCAACAGCGGGATATGGATACCCATGTTGGTTCCCACATGTTCCATGATGATCTCATCGGATGAACCATGATGTCGAGGATTCGATCAATCCCGTATACAATTCCCTTTGTCTAGCGGTACAATACTTGCCCGAGATTCGATCGTCGGTATCCCGATACCTTGTTCAATCTCGTTACCGGCAAGTCTATTTACTCGTTCCGTAACACATCATCCCGTGATCAACTCCTTGATCACATTGTGCACATTATGATGATGTCCTACCGAGTGGGCCCAGAGATACCTCTCCGTCACACGGAGTGACAAATCCCAGTCTCGATTCGTGCCAACCCAACAGACACTTTCGGAGATACCCGTAGTGCACCTTTATAGCCACCCAGTTATGTTGTGATGTTTGGCACACCCAAAGTATTCCTACAGTATCCGGGAGTTGCACAATCTCATGGTCTAAGGAAATGATACTTGACATTTAGAAAAGCTTTAGCATACGAACTACACGATCTTTGTGCTAGGCTTAGGATTGGGTCTTGTCCATCACATCACTCTCCTAATGATGTGATCCCGTTATCAACGACATCCAATGTCCATGGTCAGGAAACCGCAACCATCTATTGATCAACGAGCTAGTCAACTAGAGGCTTACTAGGGACATGGTGTTGTCTATGTATCCACACATGTATCTGAGTTTCCTATCAATACAATTCTAGCATGGATAATAAACGATTATCATGAACAAGGAAATATAATAACAACCAATTTATTATTGCCTCTAGGGCATATTTCCAACAGAGCCTTGCCAGATGAGCTCTTCTTGTGTGATGAAGACTTTGAGTATTTCTTCTTCTTCTTGTCGTTAGAATCATACTCCTCGCTCTTATTTTTCTTCTTGTTCTCATTGTCCCACTGCGGACACTCAGAGATGTAGTGGCCAGGCTTCTTGCACTTGTGGCATGTTCTCTTCTTGTAGTTATGAGCAGAAGCTTCATCATTCCTTGAGCTTGATCGTGAGGACTTTCTGAAGCCTTTCTTCTTGGTGAATTTTTGGAACTTCTTCACAAGCATAGCAAACTCCTTTCCAATGTCTTCAGGATCATTAGAACTGCTGTCAGATTCTTCTTCAGATGAGGAGACAGCTTTTGCCTTCAAGGCACGAGTTCGCCCATAGTTGGGACCATATATGTCTCTTTTCTCAAAAAGCTGAAAGTCATGTGTGTTGAGCCTCTCAAGTATGTCAGACGGATCGAGTGTCTTGAAGTCAGGACGTTCTTGAATCATCAGGGCTAGGGTGTTAAACGAGCTGTCAAGTGATCTCAGGAGTGTCTTGACGACTTCATGCTTGGTGATCTCAGTAGCGCCGAGGGATTGAAGCTCATTTGTGATGTCAGTGAGTCGATCAAACGTGAGCTGGACATTCTCATTGTCATTTCTCTTGAAGCGGTTGAAGAGGTTGCGAAGGACACTGATTCTCTGATCTCTCTGGGTTGAGACGCCTTTGTTCACCTTGGAGAGCCAGTCCCAGACTAGCTTACATGTTTCCAAAGCACTCACACGGCCATACTGTCCTTTGGTCAGATGACCAGAGATGATGTTCTTGGCAGTGGAGTCTAGTTGAACGAACTTCTTGACATCAGCAGCGGTGACACCTTCACCAGCCTTGGGAACGCCAGTCTTGACGACATACCATAGGTCGACATCAATGGCTTCAAGATGCATGCACATCTTATTCTTCCAGTAGGGATATTCAGTTCCATCAAAGACTGGGCACGCAGCGGAGACTTTGATTATCCCTACAGTCGACATAGCTAAAACTCCAGGTGGTTAAACCGAATCACACAGAACAAGGGAGTACCTTGCTCTGATACCAATTGAAAGTGCTAGTGATCGACTAGAGGGGGGGGGGGTGAATAGGCGATTTTTAAGAAAGTCTTCAAAACATGGAAGTTTCGAAGAAAAACGATATAAATAAACATATTACCATGCAGCGGAAGGTAGACTACACTAAGCAAGCCATAGTCAAATATTCAATGAAGTGAAAGCACAATGACTAATAGCAGCTAGGCAGTTTAGATCAGATAGGAAGATAGTGTGAAGCCAATCAGAACAAGCAGTCACTCAGTGAAGACAAAAGATAATGCAATCATACAATGACTTCACCAGGGCCAACCGTAAGTAAAGGAGAGGGAAGGATGAAACCAGTGACTCGTTGAAGACAATGATTTGTTGTTCAGTTCCAGTTGCTGTGACAACTGTACGTCTGGTTAGGGAGGCTGAGATTCAACTCAGAAGACCGCGTCTTCACCTTATTCCCCTTGAGCTAAGGACACCCAGTACTCACCCAATCACTCTGGTATGTCTTCAAGGTAGATTCCCAAACCTTCACAGACTTCGTTCACCGGCGATCCACAATGACTCTTGGATGCTCTGAACGCGACGCCTCACCGGCTGGAGGATTCACAGTCCTCAAGTGTAATAAGTCTTCAGATCACACAGACAGGAAGACTTCAGTGATGCCTAACACTCTTTGGCTCTAGGTGGTTAGGGCTTTTATCCTCGCAAGGAATTCTCTCTCAAAGGCTTCGAGGTGGGTTGCTCTCAAACGACAAAAGCCGTACACTAACTCTGAGCAGCCAACCGTTTATGGTTGTAGGGGGTGGGCTATTTATAGCCACTAGGCAACCCAACCTGATTTGTCCAAAATGACCCTTGGTCACTAAGGAACTGACACGTGTTCAACGGTCAGATTTCAAACACAAAAGGCAACTTTACTTGGGCTACAAGCAAAGCTGACTTATCCAACTCTGGATAAGATTTGCTCTCATTGTCTTCACTCGAAGACATAGGATTTTGGTTAAGCATCACTACAGTCATTCTGACTGGTTCTCTTGGACCTCACTTAACAGTACGTTGGTTCGTATGACTCAACAAAGAAGAAAAAGAACGACGAAACATCTAAGTCTTCGCGCTCCACAGTCTTCACATAATGTCTTCTTCTGTCATAGTCTTCAATGTGAATGTCTTCACATACCACCTTTGACTTCAATGTCTTCATACATTTTTAGGGGTCATCTCTGGTAGGAAATCCGACTAATTGAGGGACTACTACCTGTGTTATCCTGCAATTCTCAGAAACACATTAGTCCCTCAACCAGGTTTGTTGTCAATACTCCAAAACCAACTAGGGGTGGCACTAGATGCACTTACAGAGACGATACCAGGATCAAGGTGAAGGGATATCTGATAGCGGAATAGGAAAACAAATTTCTGGGATAGTCAAGAGGGAGGAGGAAGAAGAAGTGCGGGAGGGTGAGAAAAGTGATCCGACGGTTTCACATTGTTGAGTAACATGATTGTATTAGGAAAGACACATGAAACGGAACGAGGAGCGAGTTTATGAGGTGTGGTGGCGGTGATGTTAGGGTAGCAACGACAACCTCATCATTCGCCATCTCCTTTCCTCCCATGGCACTGAGTTCCGTCTCACGTGTCCATATACCTCTCAATAGAACGGCCGTGCCAAGCGCATCCTACGCACCCTCGACGAGTGTGTGCGTACCCTTCTTTTCCATGCATACATGCCCTCCCGCTTCTGGCCCAACATGCGAGGAAACCTGCATTGCCCCGACCCAGCGGCTTCGTGCCATGCGACGGCCAATCATAGTCGTCGCTCGCGCGCCGGCCCGCCCATCGATCCACGTCACCCGCCTCCGCCGTGTTTGCATGGCAGCCTGGCGGTCTACCTCGCTGGCCTCGTCCTCGGCTGCGTCAGGACGGCTACGTCAGGCTCGTCGGCTGCCTCAACTCGGGCGCCGCTGCTCCGTTGGTCGCTCGGGCCTTGCTGCCCGGTCGCCGGTGCTGCTTTGGTAGCCTGGGTACTGGTGCTGACAAGCTCGCCCGCACGACGTCTCATGCCATCCGTCATCATCAGGCTCATCTCCGACTCTGCTGCCACCCAACCTCCACCGAGTGGCGTCCCCGACCTCGCGCGTGATCGGCTTGGTCACCCGCTCGCCGCCTCATCTACATCGCACGACCGACCTGGCCTGTCGGTTACACGTGCCTCTGCAGGTCCTGTGAAGATCGTCCTGAGTACCGCGCGCCTCTCTGCCGATCGAGCATCGGGCTGCCGCTGCGTCGCCCCGTCGGGCCGCCGCATCGCCGCCCCGTGGCTCTCCTCGTGGCTGCATCGACTCGTGCATCGCCGCTTCGTCGCCCCTTCAGTCCGTAGTGCCGCGATACGCGGTCCTCGCCGCCACCCCGAGGCCGTCCCTACGGCTGCACCAACTCGCAAACAGCTGTTGCGTTGCCCCTTCGGGACGCAGCGTCACGGCCCGTGGTCCCTACGGCCGCCCCGAGGTCTTCCCGCCGTCGCGTCGACCCGCCTACGTCTGCTGCGTCACCCCTTTGGAGCTTAGCACCGCGGCCTGCGGTCCACTCCGCCGTCACCATGCGTCGACCTGTCATGGTATGCGCCGCGCCGTCTCCCTTGGTGGGGGAATGTTGTTGGGGATCGTAGCAGAAATTTAAAACTTTCTACGCATCACCAAGATCAATCTATGGAGTAATCTAGCAACGAGGGGAAGGGGAGTGCATCTACAAACCCTTGTAGATCGCTAAGCGGAAGCGTTGCAAGAACACGGATGAGGTAGTCATACTTGTGGCGATTCAGATCGCGGTCGATTCCGATCTAAGCGCCGAACAACGGTGCCTCCGCGTTCAACACACGTGCAGCCCGGTGACGTCTCCCATGCCTTGATCTAGCAAGGAGAGAGGGAGAGGTTGGGAAGACTCCGTCCAGCAGCAGCACGATGGCGTGGTGGTGGTGGAGGAGCGCGGGACTCTAGGAGGGCTTTTCCAAGCACTACGAGAGACGAGGAGGGAGAGAGGTAGGGCTGCACCAAGATGGAGATAAAATCATGTGTTGGGCAGCCCCCAATACCTCAAGTATATATAGGGGGAGGGGAGGGGCTGCGCCCCCTTCTAGGGTTCCCTCCCTAGGGGGGCGGCAGCCCTAGATGCCATCTAGGGTGGCGGCCAAAGGGGAGAGGAGAGGGGGCGCCCTAGGGTGGGCCTTAAGGCCCATCTGGACCTAGGGTTTGCCCCCTTCCCACTCTCCATGCGCCTTGGGCCTTGGTGGGGGGGGGGGGCGCACCAGCCCACCTGGGGCTGGTCCCCTCCCACACTTGGCCCACGCAGCCTTCTGGGGCTGGTGGCCCCACCTGGTGGACCCCGGGACCCTCCCGGTGGTCCCGGTACGTTACCGATAGCACCCGAAACTTTTCCGGTGACCAAAACAGGACTTCCCATATATAAATCTTTACCTCCGGACCATTCTGGAACTCCTCGTGATGTCCGGGATCTCATCCGGGACTCCGGACAACATTCGCTAACCGCGTACATACTTTCCCTATAACCCTAGCGTCATCGAACCTTAAGTGTGTAGGCCCTACGGGCTCGGGAGTCATGCAGACATGGCCGAGACAACTCTCCGGTCAATAACCAACAACGGGATTTGGATACCCATGTTGGCTCCCACATGCTCCACGATGATCTCATCGGATGAACCACGATGTCAAGGATTCAATCAACCCCGTATACAATTCCCTTTGTCTATCGATACGATACTTGCTCGAGATTCGATCGTCGGTATCCTGATACCTTGTTCAATCTCGTTACCATCAAGTCTCTTTACTCGTTCCGTAACACATTATCCTGTGATCAACTCCTTGGTCACATTGTGCACATTATGATGATGTCCTACTGAGTGGGCCCAAAGATACCTCTTCGTTACACGGAGTGACAAATCCCAGTCTCGATTCGTGCCAACCCAACAGACACTTTTGGAGATACCCGTAGTGCACCTTTATAGCCACCCAGTTACGTTGTGACATTTGGTACACCCAAAGCATTCCTACGGTATCCGGAGAGTTGCACAATCTCATGGTCTAAGGAAATGATACTTGACATTGGAAAAGCTTTAGCATACAAACTACACGATCTTGTGCTAGGATTAGGATTAAGTCTTGTCCATCACATCATTCTCCTAATGATGTGATCTCGTCATCAACGACATCCAATGTCCATGGTCAGGAAACCGTAACCATCTATTGATCAACGAGCTAGTCAACTAGAGGCTTACTAGGGACATGTTGTGGTTTATGTATTCACACATGTATTACGGTTTCCGGTTAATACAATTATAGCATGAAAAATAGACAATTATCATGAACAAGGAAATACAATAACAACCATTTTATTATTGCCTCTAGGGCATATTTCCAATAGTCTCCCACTTGCACTAGAGTCAATAATCTAGTTCACATCACTATGTGATCGCAATGAATCCAACACCCATGGGGTTTGTTCATATCTTGCTTGTGAGAGAGGTTTATTAGTCAATGAGTCTGAACCTTTCAGATCCATGTGTGCTTTAGAAATTTCTATGTCATCTTGTAGATGCAGCTACCACGCGCTACTTGGAGCTATTCCAAATAACTGTTCTACTATACGAATCTGGTTTACTACTCAGAGTCATCCGGATTAGTGTCAAAGTTTGCATCGACGTAACCCTTTACGACGAACTCTTTTACCACCTCCATAATCGAGAAAATTCCTTAGTCCACTAGTTACTAAGGATAAGTTTGACCGCTATCATGTGATCCATTCCTAGATCACACTTGTACCCCTTGACTGACTCATGGCTTGGCACACTTCAAGTGCGGTACACAACATAACATACTGTAGAGCCTACGCCGAAAGCATAGGGGACGACCTTCGTCCTTTCTCTCTCTTCTGCCGTGGTCAGGTCTTGAGTCTTACTCAATATTCACACCTTGTAACACAGCTAAGAACTCCTTCTTTGCTGATCTATTTTGAACTCCTTCAAAATCTTGTCACGGTATGTATTCATTCGAAAGTACTATTAAGCGCTTTGATCTATCCTTATAGATCTTGATGCTCATTGTTCAAGTAGCTTAATCCAGGTTTTCCATTGAAAAACACTTTTCAAATAACCCTGTATGCTTTCGAGAAATTCTACATCATTTCTGATCAACAATATGTTAACAACATATACTAATCAAAAATTCTATAGTGCTCCCACTCACTTCTTTGGAAATACAAGTTTCTCATTAACTTTGTATAAACACAAAATCTTTGATCATCTCATCAAAGCGTACATTCCAATTCCGAGATGCTTACTCCAGTCCTTAGAAGGATTGCTGGAGCTTTGCATACTTGTTAGCAGCTTTTAGGATTGACAAAACCTTCTGGTTGTATCACATACAACCTTTCCTCAAGAAAAACGTCGAGGAAACAATGTTTTGACATCCTATCTGCAAGATTTCATAAATAATGCAGTAACTGCTAACATAATTCCAACAGACTCTTAGCATCGCTACAAGTGAGAAAGTCTCATCGTAGTCAACTCCTTTGAACTTGTTAGAAAACATCTTAACGACAAGTCGAGCTTTCTTAATGGTGACATTTACCATCATTGTCCATCTTCCTTTTAAAATCCATCTACACCCAACAGCCTTACGACCATCAAGTAGTTCTTCCAAAGTCTATACTTTGTTTTGTACATGGATCCTCTCTCAGATTTTTATGGCCTCGAGCCATTCTTCGGAATCTGGGCCCACCATCACTTCTCCATAGCTCGTAGGTTCATTTTTTTCTAGCAACATGACTTCCAAGACAGGATTAGGTACCACTCTGAAGTAGTATGCATCCTTGTCGACCTATGAGGTTTGGTAGTGACTTGATCCGAAGTTTCATGATTATTATCATAAGCTTCCACTTCAATTGGTGTAGGTTCCATAGGAACAACTTTCTGTGCCCTGCTACACACTAATTGAAGTGACGGTTCAGTAACCTCATCAAGTCCCCACCATCCTCCCACTCAATTCTTTCGAGAGAAACTTTTCCCTGAGAAAGGACCCGTTTCTAGAAACAATCACTTTTGCTTCCGGATCTGAAATAGGAGGTATACCCAACTATTTTGGGTATTCTATGAAGATGCATTTATCCGCTTTGGGTTCGAGCTTATCAGCCTAAAACTTTTTCATAAGCATCGCAGCCCCAAACTTTTAAGAAACGATAGCTTAGGTTTCTCTAAACCATGGTTCGTACGTTGTCGTCTCAACGGAATTGTGTGGGGCCCTATTTAAAGTGAGTGCGGTTGTCTCTAATGCCTAACCCATAAACGATAGTGGTAATTCGATAAGAGACATCGTGGTATGCACCATATCCAATAGGGTGCAGTTGTGATGTTTGGACACACCATCACACTATGGTGGTCCAGGCGGTATTAGTTGTGAAACAATTTCCACAATGTCTTAATTGTGTGTCAAACTCATAACTCAGATATTCATCTCTATGATCATATCATAGACATTTTATCATCTTGTCACGACGATCTTCAACTTCACTCTGCAATTACTTGAACCGTTCAATAATTCAGACTTGTGCTTCATCAACTAAATATACTCAGCATCTACTCAAATCATCTATGACGCAAGAACATAACGATATCCACTCATGCCTCGGCACTCATTGGACTGCACACATCAAAATGTATTACTTCCAACAAGTTGCTTTCTTGTTCCATCTTACTGAATGAGGTCTTTCAGTCATCTTGCCCATGTGGTATGATTTGCATGTCTCAAGTGATTCAAAATCAAGTGAGTCCAAACGATCCATCTGTATGGAGTTTCTTCATGCATATCTACCAATAGACATGGTTCGCTTGTCTCAATCTTTTCAAAAACGAGTGAGTCCAAAGATCCATCAACGTGGAGCTTCTTCATGCGTTTTACACCAACATGACTCAAATGGCAGTGCCACTAGTACGTGGTACTATCATTACTATCTTATATCTTTTGGCATGAACATGTGTATCACTACGATCGAGATTCAATAAACCATTCATTTTAGGTGAAAACCATTGAAGGTATTATTCAAATAAACAGAGTAACCATTATTCTCCTTAAATGAATAACCGTGTGGCGATAAACATAATCCAATCATGTCTATGCTCCACGCAAACACCAAATAACAATTATTTTGGTTTAACACCAATCCCGATGGTAGAGGGAGCGTGCGATGTTTGATCACATCACCTTGGAAACACTTCCAACACATATCGTCATCTCACCTTTAGCTAGTCTCCGCAGCCTTTTATTTCGAGTTACTAACGCTTAGCAACCGAACCGGTATTTAATACCCTGGTGCTTCTAGGAGTACTAGTAAAGTACACAATAATATGACGTATATCCAAAATACTTCTGTCGACCTTGCCAGCCTTCTCATCTACAAAGTATCTAGGGTAGTTCTGCTTCAGTGACCGTTCCCCTCATTATAGAAGCACTTAGTCTCGGGTTCGGTTCAACCTTGGGTTTCTTCACTAGAGCAGCAACTGATTTGCCGTCTCATGAAGTATCCCTTCTTTCCCTTGCCCTTCTTGAAACTAGTGGTTTAACCATCAACAATTGATGCTCCTACTTGATTTCTACTTTCGCGGTGTCAAACATCGCGAGTTGCTCAAGGATCATCATGTATATCCCTTATATGTTATAGTTCATCACGAAGCTCCAATAGCTTGGTGGCAGTGACTATGGAGAACCATCACTATCTCATCTGGAATATTAACTCCCACTCGATTCAAGCGATTGCAGTACTCAGACAATCTGAGCACATGCTCAACGATTGAGTTTTTCTCCCTTAGTTTGCAGGCTTAAGAAACTTTTCAGAGGTCTCATACCTCTTGACATGGGCACTAGTCTGAAATCCCAATTTCAGTCTTTGGAACATCTCA
Source organism: Triticum aestivum (assembly GCF_018294505.1). Lineage (NCBI taxonomy): Eukaryota > Viridiplantae > Streptophyta > Magnoliopsida > Poales > Poaceae > Triticum > Triticum aestivum. Next base: position 517,367,505 of record NC_057794.1, read on the forward strand.
TATGTTATGCGACGTTTCAAAAAACGTCTTTGGTGCCACAATTCTAAACCGTTAGTATTACGCACTAAACTATCACGTAGTCATCAAAATGTGTATGTCAGATGTTTCCCAACATCTACAGACGACGCTCGAGGTTCAACGCACTGAGCGGTGCATTAAGGACATAGCCCTTTTGTGCAGCAATGAGGACAATCCTCAGTTCATGGACTCAGTCCGCATAATTGCTACTGTCAACTCTCAACTATATTTTCTCTAGGAACATATCTAAAACAGTAGAACCAAAGCGTGAGCTACGACATAAATTGCAAAGACCTTTTGACTATGTTCATGATAATTAAGTTCATCTAATCAAATTATTCAATGAACTCCCACTTAGATAGACATCCTTCTAGTCATCTAAGTGATACATGATCCGAGTCAACTAGGCCGTGTCCGACCATCACGTGAGACGGACTAGTCATCATCGGTGAACATCTTCATGTTGATCGTATCCACTATACAACTCATGTTCGACCTTTCGGTCTTCCGTGTTCCGAGGCCATGTCTGTACATGCTAGGCTCGTCAAGTTAACCTAAGTGTATTGCGTGTGTCAATCTGGCTTACACCCGTTGTATGCGAACGTTAGAACCTACCACACCTGATCGTCACGTGGTGCTTCGGAACAACGGACCTTAGCAACGGTGCACAGTTAGGGGGAACACAATTCTTGATATTTTTGTCGGTGCTGAGCGACGACACCTATGGGATCACGAGAATCCCTACTACGGTTAGCGGGGCGCGGGGTCGTGGGAAGAGCGGATCTAACAGGTAGCACACGGTTCGTTTATCCAGGTTCGGGCCGCGAGGATGCGTAAAACCCTACTCCTGCTTTGGTGGATTGTATATCTGTGTTCTTGAGCTAGCTATGGGGCGTGAGGAGCTCCAAAAAGCCGAATCCTCCTCCTGGTCGCCTCGGGCCTCCTTTTATAGAAAAAAGGGGATGCCACAGTGGCACACAGGAGGTGGAAAGGGTACAGTGATGCGAGGTTATCCCTCGCATTACATGACAAGGCGCATTTAATGCGTCTTTCTTAGGTGTCCTTGCTTTATCGGGGACGGGGAGAAACCTGCCTCGTCCGTTGCTGCTCCTTCTTGTGTCGACATGCACCCTGACCAGCGATGCCTGCGATGCCACGTAGGCAGGCAGGCAGCTGAGGTGGCGCAGTGGTGGGTCTTCATGAAGATCTGCATGCCGCCACGTAGGTGCCTGCCCAGCTGATTGGGTCGGCAGCTGCATGCATGCGGTGGTGGAGGTTTAGTCGGCGTGGGCCTGATGGTGGCCCTGTGAGTGTCCTTGGCAAGGGCCTTGCCGAGGCCCCGGCAAGGGTCTTGCCGAGGTGCCTGCGGTCATCCCCGGCAAGGCGCTTGCCGGGGGCCTTGTGGTCTTCCTCGGCTGGGATCCCGCCAAGGGTTGTCGTCTCCTTAGTGCGTATCTGATCTTGAATGTCTTCACGAAGATCTGCATGCCGCCACGGGGATGTCTCCCGAATCCTTGTCCTTTGGGGGCAGTGGACTCAAGGGTGACTTGCTCCGTAGGTGCGGGATGAGTTGCCGCGTCAAGGGTCTTGCCGGGGCTACTAGAACTGTCCCCCGGCAAGGATCTTGCCGGGGGAGTCCGCTTCGTTCCCTTGCTCTTCATGGTCTTGGCCTTGGCGTCGTTGTAGTTCTCTTGAGCTTTGGTTTTACCCTGGCTCACCTCCCTTGCCTTGCTTGGTGTGGTGGTGCCCGTGGCTCAGACTGCCCGTGCACAGTTATAGGGGTACAAAAAGTGTACCCCTCTTTTTGTACACCGACATTTTAATGAGGGATCATCTTATTTATGCTACCGTCGTTCTAAGCAAATAAGATGTAAAAACATGACAAACATCACATGCAAATCATAAAGTGACATGATATGGCCAATATCATCTTGCGCCTTTGACCTCCATCTTCGAGGCGCGGCATGAACATCATCGTCACCGGCATGACACCATGATCTCCATCATCATGATATCCATCATCGTGTCTTCATGAAGTTGCCTCGCCAACTATTACTTCTACTACTATGGCTAACAGTTAGCAATAATAAGTAAAGTAATTACATGGCGTTTTCATTGACACGCAGGTCATAAATAAATTAAGACAACTCCTATGGCTCCTGCCGGTTGTCATACTCATCGACATGCAAGTCGTGATGCCTATTACAAGAACATGATCAATCTCATACATCACATACATCATTCAACACATCCTTTTGGCCATATCACATCACATTGCATACCCTGCAAAAACAAGTAAGACATCCTCTAATTGTTGTTGCATGTTTTATGTGGCTGCTATGGGTTTCTAGCAAGAACATTTCTTACCTACGCAAAACCACAACGGTGATATGCCAATTACTATTTACCCTTCATAAGGACCCTTTTCATCGAATCCGGTCCGACTAAAGTGGGAGCAACAGACACCCGCTAGCCACCTTATGCATCAAGTGCATGTCAGTCGGTGGAACCTGTCTCACGTAAGTGTAAGTGTAAGGTCGGTCCGGGCTGCTTCATCCCACAATGCCACCGAATCAAGATAAGACTAGTAACGGCAAGCAAATTGAACAAATCATCGCCCACAACTACTTTGTGTTCTACTAATGCATAGAATCTACGCATAGACTTAGCTCATGATGCCACTGTTGGGGATCGTAGCAGAAATTTAAAATTGTCTACACATCACCAAGATCAATCTATGGAATAATCTAGCAACGAGGGGAAGGGGTACATACCCTTGTAGATCACTAAGCGGAAGCGTTGCAACAACGCGGATGAGGTAGTCGTACTCATGGCGATTTAGATCGCGGTCGATTCCGATCTAAGCGTCGAACAACGGCGCCTCCGCGTTCAACACACGTGCAGCCCGGTGACGTCTCCCATGCCTTGATCCAGCAAGGAGAGAGGGAGAGGTTGGGAAGACTCCGTCCAGCAGCAGCACGACGGTGTGGTGGTGGTGGAGGAGCGCGGGACTCTAGCAGGGCTTCGCCAAGCACTACGAGAGACGAGGAGGGAGAGAGGTAGGGCTGCGCTAAGAGGGAGATCAAATCATGTGTTGGGCAGCCCCCAATACCTCAAGTATATATAGGGGGAGGGGAGGGGCTGCGCCCCCATATAGGGTTCCCTCCCTAGGGGGGCAGGCAGCCCTAGATGCCATCTAGGGTGGCGGCCAAAGGGGATAGGAGAGGGGGGCGCCCTAGGGTGGGCCTTAAGGCCCATCTGGACCTAGGGTTTGCCCCCTTCCCACTCTCCATGCGCCTTGGGACTTGGTGGGGGGGCGCACTAGCCCACCTGGGGCTGGTCCCCTCCCACACTTGGCCCACGCAGCCTTCTGGGGCTGGTGGCCCCACCTGGTGGAGCCCCGGGACCCTCCCGATGGTCCCGGTTCGTTACCGATAGCACCCGAAACTTTTCCGGTGACCAAAACGGGACTTCCCATATATAAATCTTTACCTCCGGACCATTCCAGAACTCCTCGTGACGTCCGGGATCTCATCCGGGACTCCGAACAACATTCGGTAACCGCGTACATACTTTCCCTATAACCCTAGCGTCATCGAACCTTAAGTGTGTAGACCCTACGGGCTCGGGAGTCATGCAGACATGGCCGAGACAACTCTCCAGTCAATAACCAACAGCGGGATCTAGATACCCATGTTGGCTCCCACATGCTCCACGATGATCTCATCGGATGAACCACGATGTCAAGGATTCAATCAATCCCGTATACAATTCCCTTTGTCTATCGGTACGATACTTGCCCGAGATTCGATCGTCGGTATCCCGATACCTCGTTCAATCTTGTTACCAGAAAGTCTCTTTACTCGTTCCGTAACACATCATCCCGTGATCAACTCCTTGGTAACATTGTGCACATTATGATGATGTCCTACCGAGTGGGCCCAGAGATACCTCTCCGTTACACAGAGTGACAAATCCTAGTCTCGATTCGTGCCAACCCAACAGGCACTTTCGGAGATACCCGCAGTGCACCTTTATAGCCACCCAGTTACGTTGTGACGTTTGGTACACCCAAAGCATTCCTACGGTATCCGGGAGTTGCACAATCTCATGGTCTAAGGAAATGATACTTGACATTAGAAAACCTTTAGCATACGAACTACACGATCTTGTGCTAGGCTTAGGATTGGGTCTTGTCCATCACATCATTCTCCTAATGTTGTGATCCCGTCATCAACGACATCCAATGTCCATGGTTAGGAAACCGTAACCATCTATTGATCAACGAGCTAGTCAACTAGAGGCTTACTAGGGACATGTTGTGATCTATGTATTCACACATGTATTACGGTTTCCAGTTAATACAATTATAGCATGAACAATAGACAATTATTATGAACAAGGAAATACAATAATAACCATTTTATTATTGCCTCTAGGGCATATTTCCAACAAATGCCACCGTCCGCACTGGTCTTCGTCACGCTGTCAGGATTTTTCGCCTACTTCGAGCACCGCCGCCGCACTCCTAACCTAGCCGCCGCCGCCGTCAGGCCGCCACTGCCGCTCTTCTTTGGCCGCCGTCGCTACCTTCGTAGCTGTCGTCGCCACCCGTCCACCCCTTCCTCTTCGTCCAAGCACCAGCCCGTCGCCAGCGTCGCCGTCTTACACCCCGACCACTTCGTCTACTCCGACCACCGTTGGTGACATTGGCCCCGCGCCGATGGACGCTGCAATCGTCGTTGAGTTCTTCTCTGCTGGCCCCTCCGACTTCTCCCACATGGCGTACAGCTCGTGCAGGTGCCTCGTCTATGCATGCCCGGTGCTGGTAACACCGATGCGTGCCTTCATCCATAACGTGTCCTCGAGCCTGGCAAACTTGGTCGGCGCTTCGTCAACTTCGTCTCCGTTCGTCTACGCATGCCCGGTGCTGGCAACACCGGTGCGTGCCTTCGTCCATGATGTGTCCCCGGGCTTGGCAAACCCGCCGCGACGCGTCGTCAGCAACATTTTCTTCCCGGCACACCCCTGTTTCGACACCACTGCGTCCACGCTAACTCGGCGCCCTCTTCCACCAAATCTCCCTCTATTCCCTTCTAACACACATTAGACAAATCGAGGGCTGGCGTTGGACCAGCCAAAAGTTCTGGCTAGCCGACCGGCACCTATCACCCGCCTACAAACATTGCTGTTGGATTGTACATTTCAATTTCATTGCTTTCAGTTTGAATTGAAGGAGATTTTTCATTCATATTCTTGTAAAGATTCTGTTGCATATAATCCTTAAGAGACTTTTTACAGTACATCATACTACTGAAAATAGTGGGTAGTATATAATTATCCCAACGCCCATTCACTAATGAGCAGCATGTGGGTGCTCTTATGAGCCAGCTTCCGCCCCTGGTGTCCAGGCCCACGCCCGTGTGTTCCACCACAGAAGACCAGATACCATTGAGTTTCGTAAGTGTACATGGCATTTTCCCAAATATTTCAGAAAAGGAACCCCTCTCCAACTTGGCTCGCTTGCTCACTGAGCAAAATATCCGAGAGCCATAAACCCACAGTGGAGACGTACAGATGAACAACCAAGGCTTTGGTGCTCTTTGAGTCTGGAGCATCTGACTAGCTCTTCCCATCTCGGTGCTGCGTGCAATTTCTCTCTTGGTTGCTTTTTCCTGATGCTAAAGAAGAACTGCCTTTACAGTGTGAGCTGACACTGAATTCGTGATATATCCCATTCCCAAAGACACATCACTGAAATTAGTTGTCTCTCACACTCCTGCTCTCCATAACTCTCCTGAGTAAAACCACGTAGCTAATAGATGTGAGAAAGTTGGACATATAGCCATACATCTTACCATAAGGAGTAGAACGCGAGACTAAGTAATATATGGATGCCAGAAGTACATGCAAATAATAAAAAGAATTTAATGATCCTTAAAAAAGACTTTAATGCTTCATAACCATGGAATCAGTGATTTATCTTGCTTGTGAACTAAGAGCATCTCTGGCAGCCAAAATCTGTTGCACTTTTCATATAAAAGTAGCTAGGCAAGAAACGAAGCACCTAGATATCATCAAGCTTTCTTTCTCATAAGGGGAGCAACCATGTTGGGTTATAATAAGATGATGTCACCCCCTTTTGTGTTTTGTGATAATTAATTTATATGGTTGGCTTACTCTCCCATCACCCAACAATGTAAAAGTTCACCCACTAGTAGAAAACAGGGCTTTGGTCTAGGCCGGGTCAGCCCATTAGTCCCGGTTTAGTCTAGAACCGGGATCAATGCGGGCATTGGTCCCGGTTCGTGAGCCCAGGGGGCCGGCCGGGCCACGTGGGCCAATGGTCCCGGTTCATCTGGACCTTTTGGTCCCGGTTGGTGGGATGAACCGGGACCAATGGGCCTCGCTCCTGGCCTACCACCATTGGTCCCGGTTGGTGGCTTGAACCGGGACCAAAGGCTCCCCTTTAGTCCCGGCTCATGCCACCAACCGGGACCAATGAGGTGCCTATATATACCCTCGCTCGCGAGCAGAGCACCCCAGTGCTCTGTTTTTCTCTGGCCGAGGGGGAGAGGGCTTGGTGGTGCTCTAGCTCACCTCCTATGCACACAAGGTGTTCGATGGAATGCCCGAGCCACACTACTTAAGCTTTCTCCTCTCCAAGCTCGACCTCCAAGCTCCATTTTCCATAATATTTGTCTAGGTTTAGCGGTCCGTCACGCCCCGTCCCCGTCTTCACCGCCGTCGATCACCCGCGCCGAGCTCATCGCCGGCACCACCGTGGTGAGCCTCTTGTTCTTATCTTCTTTCTGAAAGGAAAAATATTCTTACTTGTATGTTTACATAGATACTTGTATTATTTTCTTACTTTTATTATTGCATCTTATATAGTGCGATGGTTTTGGTATCCGCCCCCGTCGGCCCTCGTCCTGTCTATGATTCGGATGTGGTATATATATTATCTTTATAACTATTGGTTCATTTATTGTTTATGAAAATTATGCCGACCAACGTGACATAGATTTTATTTATGTAGGATGTATGTGAATCGGAAATGCCAACCGACCCTATTGTCGAGAGGTTAAATTTAGTTGAAGAAGAAAACAATTTGTTGAAGGAAAAAATAAAAAAATTGAGGAGGAGAAGATGATATTGGAGTTGCATGTTGCGGATGTCGTCGATGATCACAAGATCAAGATGGATGCAATGCGCTTGAAGATTAGAAAGATTAGAAAATATGCCATTCATACCGAGGCTTGGTATCATTATGCCGTTGGATCAATTGTTACCTTGGTTGCGATTATGATCGCATTTGTTTTCGCATTGAAATGTTTTACATAGTTTCAATGTATGGTTTAATTAATTAGATGCTCTGGAGAGCTATATGTTGTTAGATGAGAACTATGTATGCACTTTGGTTTTAATGTGATGATGAACTTCTATTAATTTGGACACTTAATTATATATAATGCACGCAGATGAACCGGCAATGGATGTACGGTGACAGACACACCCGCGAGTACATTAAGGGCGTGCATGAGTTTCTCGATGCGGCTGAGGCAAACAAGCAGAATGGTTTTATGTGTTGTCCATGCACTGAATGTGGGAATACGAGGTCTTACTCTAACCGGAAAATCCTTCACTCCCACCTGCTTTACAAGGGTTTCATGCCACACTATAATGTTTGGACGAGGCACGGAGAAATAGGGGTTATGATGGAAGACGGCGAAGAAGAAGACTACGATGACAACTATGTGCCCCCTGAATACGGTGATGCTGCAACGGGGGGAGCTGGTGAAGATCAAGAGGAACCAGACGATGTGCCCAATGATGCTGCAACGGGTGAAGCTGCTGAAGATCAAGAGGAACCAGACGATGTGCCCGATGATGATGATCTCCGCCGGGTCATTGTCGATGCAAGGACGCAATGCGAAAGTCAAAAGGAGAAGCTGAAGTTCGATCGCATGTTAGAGGATCACAAAAAAGGGTTATACCCCAATTGCGAAGATGGCAACACAAAGCTCGGTACCGTACTGGAATTGCTGCAGTGGAAGGCAGAGAATGCTGTGGCTGACAAAGGATTTGAGAAGCTACTGAAAATATTGAAGAAGAAGCTTCCAAAGGATAACGAATTGCCCGACAGTACATACGCAGCAAAGAAGGTCGTATGCCCTCTAGGATTGGAGGTGGAGAAGATACATGCATGCCCTAATGACTGCATCCTCTACCGCGGTGCATACAAGGATCTGAACGCATGCCCGGTATGCGGTGCATTGCGGTATAAGATCAGACGAGATGACCCTGGTGATGTTGACGGCGAGCCCCCCAGGAAGAGGGTTCCTGCGAAGGTGATGTGGTATGCTCCTATAATACCACGGTTGAAACGTCTGTTCAGAAACGAAGAGCATGCCAAGTTGATGCGATGGCACAGTGAGAACCGAAAGAAAGATGGGAAGTTGAGAGCACCCGCTGACGGGTCGCAGTGGAGAAAAATCGAGAGAAAGTACTGGGATGAGTTTGCAAAGGACCCAAGGAATGTATGGTTTGCTTTAAGCGCGGATGGCATTAATCCTTTCGGGGAGCAGAGCAGCAATCACAGCACCTGGCCCGTGACTCTATGTATGTATAACCTTCCTCCTTGGATGTGCATGAAGCGGAAGTTCATTATGATGCCAGTTCTCATCCAAGGCCCTAAGCAACCCGGCAACGAAATTGATGTGTACCTAAGGCCATTAGTTGAAGAACTTTTACAGCTGTGGAATGAAAACGGTGTACGTACGTGGGATGAGCACAGACAGGAGGAATTTAACCTTAAGGCGTTGCTGTTCGTGACCATCAACGATTGGCCCGCTCTCAGTAACCTTTCAGGACAGACAAACAAAGGATACCACGCATGCACGCACTGTTTAGATGACACTGAAAGTATATACCTGGACAAATGCAGGAAGAATGTGTACCTGGGCCATCGTCGATTTCTTCCGACCAACCATCAATGTCGAAAGAAAGGCAAGCATTTCAAAGGCGAGGCAGATCACCGGAAGAAGCCCGCCATGCGCACCGGTGATCACGTGCTTGCTATGGTCAATGATTTACACTACGTAATCTTTGGAAAGGGTCCCGGTGGACTAGCTGTTCCGAATGACGCTGAGGGACACGCACCCATGTGGAAGAAGAAATCTATATTTTGGGACCTACCCTACTGGAAAGACCTAGAGGTCCGCTCCTCAATCGACGTGATGCACGTGACGAAGAACCTTTGCGTGAACCTGCTAGGCTTCTTGGGCGTGTATGGGAAGACAAAAGATACACCTGAGGCACGGGAGGACCTGCAACGTTTGCACGAAAAAGACGGCATGCCTCCGAAGCAGTATAAAGGTCCTGCCAGCTACGCTCTTACGAAAGAAGAGAAAGAAATCTTCTTTGAATGCCTGCTCAGTATGAAGGTCACGACTGGCTTCTCGTCGAATATAAAGGGAATAATAAATATGCCAGAGAAAAAGTTTCAGAACCTAAAGTCTCATGACTGCCACGTGATTATGACGCAACTGCTTCCGGTTGCATTGAGGGGGCTTCTACCGGAAAACGTCCGATTAGCCATTGTGAAGCTATGTGCATTCCTCAATGCAATCTCTCAGAAGGTGATCGATCCAGAAATCGTACCAAGGCTAAGGAGTGATGTGGCGCAATGTCTTGTCAGTTTCGAGCTGGTGTTCCCACCATCCTTCTTCAATATCATGACGCACGTCCTAGTTCATCTAGTCGACGAGATTGTCATCCTGGGGCCCGTATTTCTACACAATATGTTCCCCTTTGAGAGGTTCATGGGAGTCCTAAAGAAATATGTCCGTAACCGCGCTAGGCCAGAAGGAAGCATCTCCATGGGCCATCAAACAGAGGATGTTATCGGGTTTTGTGTTGACTTCATTCCTGGCCTTAAGAAGATAGGTCTCCCTAAATCGCGGTATGAGGGGAGACTGACTGGAAAAGGCACTCTTGGAAGAGACTCAATAATATGCAGGGACGGATATTCTTGGTCTCAAGCACACTACACAGTTCTACAGAACTCTACCTTGGTGACCCCGTATGTCGATGAACACAAGAACAGTCTGCGCTCCAAACACCCGGAGCAGTGCGACGACTGGATTACATGTGAACACATCAGGACTTTCAGCAGTTGGTTGGAAACACGTCTCAGAGGTGACAACACTGTTTGTGATGAGTTGTACTTGTTGTCCAGGGGACCATCTTTGACTGTATTGACTTACAAAGGATACGAGATAAATGGGAATACATTTTACACGATCGCCCAAGATCAAAAGAGCACCAACCAAAACAGCGGTGTCCGCTTTGATGCAGCAACCGAGAGCGGAAAGGACACATATTATGGTTACATAGTGGACATATGGGAACTTGACTACGGACCTGATTTTAAGGTCCCTTTGTTTAAGTGCAAATGGGTCAATCTGTTAGGCGGCGGGGTACAGGTAGACCCACAGTACGGAATGACAACAGTGGATCTGAAAAATCTTGGGTACACTGACGAACCGTTCGTCCTAGCCAATGATGTGGCACAGGTTATCTATGTGAAGGACATGTCTACCAAACCGAGAAAAAGAAAAGATAAGGAAGCGAATACATCATACGATGAGCCAAAGCGCCACATAGTTCTTTCAGGAAAAAGGGACATCTTGGGAGTGGACGGCAAGACAGACATGTCTGAAGATTATGAAAAGTTTCATGAAATTCCTCCCTTCAATGTCAAGGCTGACCCAAGCATCCTGATAAACAATGAAGATTATCCATGGTTACGGCGCAATAAGCAAATGACACAAGCGAAGAAAAAGTGAAGACTTTCTCCCGCAACTATTATGATGATACCATGCCAACTTTGTAACACACGAACATGCTACCATTGTCCGTTTTGTACATGAACATGCTATGTGGGTGAAATTATGATACCATCCCAACTTTCAACTTTTTCAGAGTTCATTTGAAATGCTTTCATGTCTTATGGTTCAAGGTTTTATGTGTTGAGGCAAATGGATCAATATGTCAGGAGGCGGGGTACAGGTAGACCCACAGTACGGTATGACAATAGTGGATCTAAACAATCTTGGGTACACAGACGAACCATTCGTCCTAGCCAATGATGTGGCGCAGTTATTGTCCGAAACTTTGATACTTCGAAAGTGATTGTCCATTTTGTACACAAAGTGCATCAAGTTTTCTCTATAAGCGCATCTATTCTCATTTTTAGTAAGTTAATCACAAACTTGTGATTCAAACAATTTTCAAAGAATTCAGATTTTAACTATTCAAATTTGAAAACTAATGGCACTAACAGAAAGTTTATAATTTTTCTAAAACTAATGGCACTAACAGAAAGTTTATAATTTTGCTAACCTAAAAGCAAACGGAATTAAAAATTAAAGCAAAAAACGAAAGAAAATAAATAATGCAAAAAACAAATCAAAAAACAGGAAAAACTATTTTTATAGTAAAGTTAATCACAAAATAAAATAAATAAAGCAACAAAGAAAACAAAAAAACTAAAAAAGTGTTTTCAAATTTGAAAACTAATGGCACTAACAGAAAGTTTATAATTTTTCTAAAACTAATGGCACTAACAGAAAGTTTATAATTTTGCTAACCTAAAAGCAAACAGAATTAAAAATTAAAGCAAAAAACAAAAGAAAATAAATAATGCAAAAAACAAATCAAAAAACAGGAAAAAAACTATTTTTATAGTAAAGTTAATCACAAAATAAAATAAATAAAGCAACAAAGAAAACAAAAAACTAAAAAAGTGTTTTCAAATTTGAAAACTAATGGCATTAACAAAAAGTTTATAATTTTTCTAAAACTAAAAGCATAAAGAATTAAAAAATAAAGCAAAAAACAACAGAAAATAAATAAAGCAACAAAAAACAAAAAATGCCACCTACTGGGCCACCACGGCCTGAATACGACTAGAAACCCTACCATGGGCCAGGATTCAGGCCCGCAGCAGGCCCAGTAGGCCCACAGGCATTGCAGTGACAGATTAGGCCCGAAAGCCTGCAGTTGAGAGGAGCTCGGGAGGGTGGGCGCATCAGCGCTTATAAACCACTCCCGAGCCCTCTCAACTAGTGAGGTGGGACTAAACTTTTAGGCGCGGGGCAACACAAGGCCATTGGTCCCAGTTGGTGGCACCAACCGGGACTAAAGGGGGCATTGGTCACGGTTCGTGGAACCAACCGTGGCCAATGCCCCCCTTTAGTCCCGGTTGGTGCCACCAACCGGGACCATAGGCCTCTGCTTCCCGCCCTTTCGGCTGCTGAAAAGAGACCTATGGTCCCGGTTGGTGGCACGAACCGGGACCATAGGTGTGCATTGGTACCGGAGGTAGCACTTGTGAAAATTTCACCAACCACTCCCATTCCCCCCCCCCGACGCCGCTAGGCCGTTCGTCGTCGTCGTCGCCGCCCCGAGCCCATCGTCGCCCGCTCCCCGTCGCCGTCGCCCCGCGCCGCCGCAGGCCTTCTCCCCGTTGCTGCGTTCGCCGTCGCCGGCCTCCTCCTCGTCGCTGCGTGCGCCATCTCCGGCCCCCTCCCCGTCACCCCGCGTCGCATCGCCAGCCTCCCCCGCGCCGTCGCCGGCCTCCTCCCCGTCCCCGACATCCTCCCCGTCGCACCCCCAGTGAGCTCCCCGCCCCTTCCCATCGATCCCTGTCGCTCTGACCATCGCCGCCGCCGCCGCTGCTCTCTGTGTGTGATAAAAATTTTCATATGTGTATGTATATGCTCATATGTATTTGGATTTGGCTATGTATGTATGTATATGCTCATATGTATGTATGTATGTATGTATGTATGTATGTATGTATATGCTCTCTGTATATGGATTTGGCTATGTATATGCTCTCTGTATATGCTCATATGTATGTATGTTCATATAGCATTTTTTCTATATATGAATTATTTTTTTGTTCATGGATATATGCTAAAGAAAACGAGGGGGGTGATAGATGATGATGAGGGGTCGAGAGGGGGACGAGAGGTCGAGAGGGGTCGAGGGGAGAAAAAAAATGTTATCAGGGACGAGGGTCGTCGAGGGGTCGAGAGAGGGACGAGGGGTCGAGAGGGGTACAAACTGGGACCAATACTCTGTGTATATAAGCATGACTTAGAAAGAAGAAGAGGAGAGGAAGAAGAGGAGAAATAAATAAGAAGAAGAAAAAAGAAGAAAAAGAAGAGGAGAATAAGAAAGGAATAGTGGAGAAGAAAAGAAGAAAATAGAATATATTCTATTTTTTCTTCTTCTCCACTATTCCTTTCTTCTTCTCCTCTTTTTTCTTCTTTTTTTCTTCGATCTTCTCCTCTAGCTATTCCTTTCTTCTTCTCCTCTTTTCTTCTTCTTCTTCTTCTTAATTTTTATCGGGAACGAGGGTGTCGAGGATCGCCGAGGGGTCGAGGGTCGAGAACTAGGGTAGAGGTCGAGGGTCGTTAAGGGGTCAAGGGTCGAGGGTTTCAGGGTCGAGGGTTTGAGGGTTCTATAGGGTCGAGGGATCGAGGGTCGAGGGTTCCAGGGTCGTCTAGGGGTCGAGGGTTCCAGGGTGGTCGAGGGTTCGAGGGGTCGAGGATCGCCGAGGGGTCGAGAGAGGTTTCCTAGTGTCAAAGTATTGAAGAAATCCATGGCTTCATCATTAGCCGGAAGTAACCAGGGCATGACGAAGTCCTCCAAAGTTATTTTGGAATGGTGTCCCGGATAGGATAATTTGCCTTTTTGTATGAATTTCAGCAAAGGCCTTCCAAATAACGATATTTGGAAGGTTCTTGCTGAACTTTGTACCAAAAAGCGAATTATCCTATCTAGGACTCCGTTCCAAAATAACTTTGGAGAGCTTCGTACCATCATGCACCTGTTACTTTCGCCTAATGATGAAGACATGGTTTTGTTGAATCCTTTGACACTAGGCAACCTCCCGACCCCTCGGCGATCCTCTCGAACATGAGAGGAAGAAGAGGATCGCCGAGGGGTCGAGGGTTCCAGGGTCGTCGAGGGTTCGAGGGGTCGAGGATCGCCGAGGGGTCGAGAGAGAGATTTCCTAGTGTCAAAGTATTGAAGAAATCCATGGCTTCATCATTAGCCAGAAGTAACCAGGGCATGACGAAGTCCTCCAAAGTTATTTTGGAATGGTGTCCCGGATAGGATAATTTGCCTTTTTGTATGAATTTCAGCAAAGGCCTTCCAAATAACGATATTTGGAAGGTTCTTGCTGAACTTTGTACCAAAAAGCGAATTATCCTATCTAGGACTCCGTTCCAAAATAACTTTGGAGAGCTTCGTACCATCATGCACCTGTTACTTTCGCCTAATGATGAAGACATGGTTTTGTTGAATCCTTTGACACTAGGCAACCTCCCGACCCCTCGGCGATCCTCTCGAACATGAGAGGAAGAAGAGGATCGCCGAGGGGTCGAGGGTTCCAGGGTCGTCGAGGGTTCGAGGGGTCGAGGATCGCCGAGGGGTCGAGAGAGAGATTTCCTAGTGTCAAAGTATTGAAGAAATCCATGGCTTCATCATTAGCCAGAAGTAACCAGGGCATGATGAAGTCCTCCAAAGTTATTTTGGAATGGTGTCCCGGATAGGATAATTTGCCTTTTTGTATGAATTTCAGCAAAGCCCTTCCAAATAACGATATTTGGAACGTTCTTGCTGAACTTTGTAGCAAAAAGCGCATTATCCTATCTAGGACTCCGTTCCAAAATAACTTTGGAGAGCTTCGTACCATCATGCACCTGTTACTTTCACCTAATGATGAAGACATGGTTTTGTTGAATCCTTTGACACTAGGCAACCTCCCGACCCCTCGGCAATCCTCTTGAACATGAGAGGAAGAAGAGGATAAAAAAGAAGAGGAAGAAGAAAAAAAAGAGGAGAAGAAAGAATAGAGGAGTTCTTCTCCTCTATTCTTTCTTCTCTTTTATTTCTTCTTCTTCCTCTTTTTTTATCGGGAACGAGGGTCGTCGAGGGACATAGATGTAGTGTCGTCGTTGTCGATATATACCCCCTCCCGATAGCTTCAACACGTGGGGGGTCGATATTACCCCCTCCTTGAAGCGTTCTCGAGGCCACCCCAAACCCTTGAAGCGTTGTCGAGGCCACCCCAAACCCTAGAGAAGCAGCATCGAGGCCACTAATTTATATATATGATTCCTTACTATGATTAGGTAGCTAGTTCTACGTTTGCCACTAATATATCCATCTATCATGTTTGAATAATAATTGCCATGTTGTAAATATTTGTAGAAACTATGGACACCGCCCGAGATGAAGCAAAAGAAGTGTTGTTGAGGGACATAATCGCAGAAGGAAGTGATGCCGTCTCGTTGTTTCTCAACGACACCGATGGTCTGGAAGGAGAGGGTGAAGAAGCTGGCTACGGTGACCTAATGCCGGCGCAAGAAGAAGAACATGAGGACGGCTCCGGTGACCCAATGCCGGTGCAAGAAGGAGACCGTGATGACGGCTCCGGTGAATGAACCGAGTCCGGCCAGGTATATATATTAGTTAAGCCTGTGCTGACTAGCTGATTGATGCATTCATTGTTTTGGTATGTACACATATTAATTAAGTCTTTGTTCTTTTTTCTAGCCCTCCGGATCGAGCACAACTTCGGTAAAGAGACGAGGCCCGAAGAAAAAGTTGAGCTCGGATGAAAAGTTTGAGATCATAGCAATCGCGCCCGACGGCCAACCGATTGAACCCATCCGAACAAAGAACGCATTTGTTGCTCAGTGCGGGGTTCTGGTTAGGGACAAGATCCCGATAAGCATCCAGCAATGGTTTAAGCCGGCTACAGAAGACCCTGAGGTGTCTTATGTCAATGATATGCAGAAAAATGATCTTTGGACTAAGCTGAAGTCAAATTTCACCCTACCGCCAGAGGATAATCCAGAGAACCCAGTTAAAGAGCAATTAATCAAGTCTTTTGCTCTTAAGAGGATGGCAGAACTATTCAGGAGGTGGAAGAAAGAGCTGAATAAGTTTGTCGAAAATAATGAGACACCAGAATTCAAGGGCAGATATGAGAAGATCAGAGATCACTGGCCCACATTTGTGGCCCACAAGACATCGGAAAAGAGTAAGAAGATGTCGGTGACATACAAGAAAAATGCTGCGAAGAAGAAACTTCACCATCGCATGGGGTCAGGTGGCTACCTCGTAGCCCGGCCTAAGTGGGCCAAGAGTGAGAATGATCTGGTTGATAAAGGGATCGAACCAGAGATAATTAACTGGCCAGACCGTTGCCGGACTTGGTTCTTCGGGGCTGGCGGAACCTTGGACCCTGTAACAGGGAAGTGCATTTGGACGAACGATCAAATGGACATACCACTCAGGAAGCTTAAGCAGTATATCGAAGCAGCGCAGCAAGGGACGTTCTTTCCAGACAGAGAGAACGACGAGCTCACAATGGACCTCGGGAATCCTGAGCACCCTGGACGGACACGAGGCACGCCAGGCTCCATTCCATGGAAGGTTGGGTTTCCGGACGCAGGCGGTTACAAATCCCATGAGAGGAGGAAAAAAGTGCAGCTGACCCAAATGCAGGCGCTGCAAGCAAGGGTAGACGCGATAGAGGAACGAGAAGCAAATCGCAGCAAACGTACTGCCAAAGCTTCCCCCGAAGCTACCCCGTCATCTCAGCGCAGAAGCAGCATGGCTTCCACCGAGCTGCTTCAGCCGAAGCATGCCTTGACGGCTCCTACCAACTATCCCGTGGATGCTATCACGGAGTCTCAAAATGTAACACCCCGGATGTAACTTTCCCTATTTGTACTCCAACTATTGCCGTTTCCGGCGTTAAGTTATATTTATTTCCTCGGGTTCGGGTCTTTGTCTCCGTGTGTTGTTATCGTTGTCATGCATCTCATATCATGTGATCATGTGCATTGCATTTGCATACGTGTCCGTCTCTTGCATTCGAGCATTTTCCCCGTTGTCCGTTTTGCATTCCGGCGCTTCGTTCTCCTCCGGTGGTCATTTCTAGCTTTCTTTCGTGTGTGGGGATTAAACATTTCCGGATTGGACCGAGACTTGCCAAGCGGCCTTGGTTTACTACCGGTAGACCGCCTGTCAAGTTTCGTATCATTTGGACTTCGTTTGATACTCCAACGGTTAACCGAGGGACCGAAAAGGCCTCGTGTGTGTTGCAGCCCAACGACCCTCCAATTTGGCCCAAAACCCACCTAGCTCTACTCCATCATCTAGAGCGTTCGATCACGATCGCGTGGCCGAAAACCGCACCTCATTTGGACTCTCCTAGCTTCCTCTACCCCTATATATAGATCCCCACATTCCAAATCCCGGGCAAAACCCTAAATCCGCTCCTCCTCGCGCCGCCGGACACCATCCACGCCGGATCGGACGTGTCCGACCTGCGCGCCGCCCGCCCGCAGCCACTCCGGGCGTGCCACGTGGCCGCCGCCTCCCACCGCCACCGGAGCCCGCACGGGCCCGTAGCCGGCCCTCCCCGGCCCATCGCCGCGCCGCCCGCGCCCTCCTCCACGGCGCCGCGCCCGCGCCCGCCGCCATCCGCCGCCTCCCCGCCGGCGTGCCGCCGCTCGCCGCCCGCCGCACCGGAGCAGCCGCCGCCCTGCGTCGCCCAGGTCGTCGCCGGCCGCCCCGACCGCCACCACCGCGGCGACCCGAGCCGACGCCGCCATCGCCATCGCCATTGCCGGCCCCGCCTCCTTCTCTACTCCGGCCGCCGCCCCCGTCATCTCCGGCGAGAGCACCGCCGTCCTCGTCCCCACCATGAACAGTGCCCGCCGCCGCCTCGGATTGCGCGCCGGTCAAACCCTAGATCTGAGGGTTGTTTTTCTTCTAAGTCCTTGATATTTTCAGTCCATATGCTCCTGTTCGAGACCCCGTAACTTTGCAGTCGTAGCTCCGATTCATGCATATAGCATATCAAAATGTTCATCTTAGAGATTACATGATTTCATTCCATTGCATCATTTTCATTTGAGATCATCTTGATGCCTGAAATGCTGTTAGAAGAGGGCTACTTGAGATAATTGTCAGATCTGTTACTCCATTTAGGTTTTTGTCATTTTTGCCATGATTAATGTGTGCATGATATGCCCTGATACTCTACATGTGTTTTGTTAAGGGTTTTGTCATCTTTCCAGAGGTGCAACCCATGTATTTTTAGGATGTATGTGGTGACTTGTGCAAGCTTGCAAAGTGGTGCACTTGCTAATTCTGTTTTCACGGACTTAGTAATTTCACTAAGTCCTGGAGCTGTTTCCTAGTGATCCGTGCCTATTTTGAGGATGATTAGTAAGGATGTTTTGTTAGCCTTGTAGTGCTCTATACATCCATGTCTTTTTTTGCAATTATGGAGCACCCTAGCTTGAGTCAATCGAGCTCTACTTTTGCTACTTCGTGAATCTGGGCAGATTGTCAACTTGTTTGCAATTTTGCCGATGTTGTTGTAGTTGGTCCGTGCATGCGATGCTATTGTTCTTGCCATGTCTAGATTGAATTTTGTGCCTTCTTGATGGGTGTATACTTGTCTTGCCACGACTTGCACCGTAGTGAGTGCATCGAGCTCGTAAACATGCCTACTTGAGTTATATTTCAGCATGTGCCAGTTTTCACTAAGTCTGAGAACTGATTATGTTTTTGCTATGTTCACATGCTTGCAATTGTATTTCCTGATCCCTTTTGGCTCAAGGTCACTAAGGGACTTTTGTTAAGCTCCTTGAGTAGCTCCATGTCATGCTTTACTTTTCCTTGTTCATATCATGTAGCATGTAGTTTTGTTGCTCCGAAGAGTGCTACCTGATCTGAAATTCCAGACAAGTGTTGATTTCACTAAGTCTGAGATCTGTTTGCCATATGCATTTTTGCCATTCTTGTTTGAACCTGTTAATGGATGAATTGGCCGTAGCTCAGTGCTAGACTTTTGTTAATTAAGCATCTTGTGTGCATCCCTGCCATGTATTTTTTTGTCATGTTTGGTTGCTGTAGCATGTTCATCTCATTGCGTTTAGATGCCTACTTGCTGTAAATTGCAGACCGGTGTCATTTTTGAATCGCTTGCCATTTCCAAACCGTAACTCCGATTCCGGCGTTCTTTATATCGTTTTCAAGTGATTTCATCTCATCTTTCCAGTGGCACACTTGGATTGCCAAGTTGAGGCCAGGTTCATGCATTTCCTGTCATATCTTGCATTTTGCATCCCGCATCGCATTCCGCATAGCATATCATCATTTCATCATATTGCTTGGTCTTGCACGTGGTTGATTGTATCCTTGTTGCTTGTTTGTCTTGTTTGGGTAGAGCCGGGAGACGAGTTCGCTAATGAGGAGACCGTTGAATTTGCTTTCGAGGATCCAGTCAACTTTGACAACTGTGCAGGCAAGATGATCATACCCTCAAAATCACTACTATCTTTGCTATGCTAGTTTGCTCGCTCTTTTGCTATGCCATTGCTACGATGCCTACCACTTGCTTTCAAGCCTCCCAAATTGCCATGTCAAACCTCTAACCCACCATTGTCCTAGCAAACCGTTGATTGGCTATGTTACCGCTTTGCTCAGCCCCTCTTATAGCGTTGCTAGTTGCAGGTGAAGATTGAAGGCTGTTCCTAGTTGGAACATTTATTTACTTGTTGGGATATCATTATATTGCCATGTTATCTTAATGCATCTATATACTTGGTAAAGGGTGGAAGGCTCGGCCTCTCGCCTAGTGTTTTGTTCCACTCTTGCCGCCCTAGTTTCCGTCATATCGGTGTTATGTTCCCTGATTTTTGCGTTCCTTACGTGGTTGGGTTATAATGGGAACCCCTTGATAGTTCGCCTTGATTAAAGCTTTTCCAGCAATGCCCAACATTGGTCTTACCATTCGCCACCTAGCCTTTTTCTTTCCCTTGGGTTCTGCAGACTCAAGGGTCATCTTATTTTACCCCCCCCCCCCCGGGCCAGTGCTCCTCTGAGTGTTGGTCCAACCGAGCGATGTCCGGGGCTACCAGGGGCAACTCTGGGCTGGCCTACCCGACGTCTGGCTCATCTGAGTGTGCCCTGAGAAAGAGATATGTGCAGCTCCTATCGGGATTTGTCGGCACATTCGGGCGGTGTTACTGGTCTTGTTTTAACCTGTCGAAGTGTCTTGAATTACCGTGATACCGAGTCTGATCGGAACGTCTTGGGAGGAGGTCTATTCCTTCGTTGACCGTGAGAGCTTGTCATGGGCTAAGTTGGGACTCCCCTGCAGGGATTGAACTTTCGAAAGCCGTGCCCGCGGTTATGGGCAGATGGGAATTTGTTAATGTCCGGTTGTAGATAACTTGAACCTTAATTAATTAAAATGAATCAACTGAGTGTGTTACCGTGATGGCCTCTTCTCGGTGGAGTCCGGGAAGCGGACACGGTGTTGGAGTAATGTTTGCGGAGGTTGCTCTCTAGTTTCTCGCTCGTGCTTTGCCTCCTCTTCTTGCTCTCTTTTGCGAATAAGTTAGCCACCATACTTGCTAGTCGCTTGCTGCAGCTCCACTCATATTTACCTTGCCATACCTATAAGCTTAAATAGTCTTGATCGCGAGGGTGCGAGATTGCTGAGTCCCTGTGGCTCACAGATTACTATTACACCAGATGCAGGGCCTGATGATTCCGCTCCAGGAGACGCGTTTGAGCTCAAGTGGGAGTTCGATGAAGACTCTCAACGTTACTATGTTTCCTTTCCCGATGATCAGTAGTGGTGCCCAGTTGGGGGTGATTGGGACCATTGTCGCATGTTGGGTTCTCTTTTACTTTGGCGCCGTAGTCGGGCAATGAGTGTTTGGATGATGTAATGTTATTTATGTACTTGATTGATGTGGCGAGTGTAAGCCAACTATGTTATCTCCCCTTATTATTTATATTACATGGGATGTTGTGAAGATTACCTAACTTGCGACATACGCCTTCAATGCGATTATGTCTCTAAGTCGTGCCTCGACACGTGGGAGCTATAGTCGCATCGAGGGTGTTACAAGTTGGTAATCAGAGCCTTCCCCGACCTTAGGAGCCCCATTGCTTGATCGTTTTTAGCGGCCGAGTTGTGTCTAGAAAAATGTTTTGAGTCATTTAGGAATTATATATCGGAGAGTTTAGGAATTCTTTTTACTTACCAGTCTCCTCTTCGCTCTGGTAAGGCATCCTGACGTAGAGTTTTGACTCTTCTCTTCTCAAATTTCACAAAAAAAATTTAGGATCACGCGGGTATCTTGGAATCGTTCCGATGGTTTTATGATGAGAACATTGTCTTGGTGCCTCCTGTCATGGGTTTAGTGGAAGTGTCCCGGGGAGTTGAGCTCTGAGGTGTTGTCATCATAATTTTATCGTTGCAGTTCTGGAATACCTGAGTTTAGTACGCCGACATCAAAAATCTCTTTTATGCAGTTCGTTGGTGAGATAACCTCGACGTCACCCAGTACTGGGGCGGGAGTTCGGGCGTATCGCCATAACTTGTATAACGGATGCTTTTCGAAGGTTGAGGTAGATGGTTTCCGAAGGTTTCTTGGTTATGTGTTGAAGGATGGATACAGCTGGATGCAGGATTTGCTAGTTTGGGTGAGATATTATGCTTCCCCTGTATCCCCAACACCTGATTGCATAACCGGAAAGGTTCAGGAGTTTCATAGGTGGGAATTCTAGTAGCTCTAGTTCTTCTTCCACGGATATTGGTTTGAGATTGGGATTTCTTACCGATTATTCGCTCTTGATCCGTACCTTGTTGATTTATTTCTCTACCTTAATTCTACATGGCTTCTCAATTTATGGATATGTGACCATTTCAAGAGGAATGTATTCGTTCATTTTGTTTGGATGTGAAGACTATATGTTGCAATTTTCATTCCGTTGGATTCAGCTTCAATATTTGTCCATCAATGTGCTAATGGACGTCAACCTCTTGAGGATGGCTCCTCCAACGCGCACGACTCCGAATCCTGATCCGCCACCACCTCCACCTCCTCCGGAGGCATGGCAAGCTGTGATGGCCGCAACCAATGCAAACACACAGTTGATCATGCAAATTCTTCAAGAGCGCAATCAAGGCAACCAAGGGAATCAAGGCAGCAATCAGAATCACTTTGCTACACTCAACCAGTTCCTTGCTAACGGGCCAAAGACTTTCAGCAATTGTGTTGAGGTAACCGATGCTGACGACTGGCTTGTGGATCTGTGTAAGCATTTCGAGTGCAGTTACATCAGGCCTGAGGACTTTGTTAAGTTCGCTTCCTTCCAACTCAAAGATCAAGCTGCAGAATGGTTCCAGCAGTACAAGGACTCCAGAGGTGGACGTGTTATCACTTGGGATGATTTCCGTCGAGATTTCCGAGCTCATCAAATCCCTCAAAGCGTGGTTGAAAGCAAGCGTGAGGAATTCCGCAATCTGAAGCAAGGCTCTTTGTCTATCTATGACTACAACAAGTTGTTTTAGAAGCTCGCCCGCTTTGCCAAGCAGGACGTCCCTGATGAGAAGAGCATGATATACCAGTTCAGGGGTGGTCTCAGAGAAGAAATTTAGCTAGCTCTTGTTCTTTTTGAGCCCTTGAGGTACGATGAGTTCTACAACATGGCACTGAAGCAAGAGGATGCTCAGTTGAGGTGTGATGCTTCCAAGAAGCGAGTCAGAGATGTTACTCCTTCTTCCTCTACTCAAGTGGCCAAGCAGCAGAAGTTTTGGCTTCCTCCTCCTCCGTTCCATCAGTCGTATCAGCAGAAGAGCAAAGGTGGCAGTGGTTCTTCCCACCCACCCAACCCTGGCTTTCAGAACAAGACTTCGTCTCAAGCTCCAATATCGAGTGCTCCGTATCACCGTCCGCTTTCAGAGGTCACGTGCAAAAAGTGCCAACAGAAGGGTCACTATGCCAACAAGTGTTTCAACCAGAGGCGTCTTCCTCCTCCTCCTCCTATCAGATCGGCAAGTACAGCTGTGGTCAAGCATAATCCCAAGTCTGCCAAGGTCAACTTGCTGAATGCAGCTCAAGCAGAGGACTCGTCAGATGTCATCATGGGTAACCTTCCTGTTAATGATATTCCTGCAAAAGTTCTTTTTGACATGGGTGCATCGCATTGTTTCATCTCGAGACCATTTGTTTCTAAGCATGAGTTGTCGTTGCAAGATTTGCCTAGACAGTTATCTGTTGTTTCTCCAGGTAAATTCATGAATGCAAGCGCTATTGCTCCAGATGTTTCTATCACATTGGGCGATTACAAGTTTCTCTCTTCTCCGATGGTTCTTGGTACCTCGGATATTGATCTTATTCTCGGAATGGATTGACTTTCTAAGCACAAGGCTCATCTTGATTGTGCAGCCAGGCAGATTCAATTGACTCGTTCGTCTGAGGATGTAATTGTCTTTGCCGCTCGTGATGATACCATCTGTCTGTTTTCTCTCAATGAGAAGGGTGAATTGGATGCTATTTCGCAAATTCCAGTCGTTTGCGAATATCAAGATGTCTTTCCAGAAGAGCTTCCAGGAATGCCTCCGCACCGGCCAGTAGAATTCGTTATTGATCTTGAGCCTGGTATGGAACGTGTGTCCAAACGTCATTACAAGCTCGGACCTGAAGAGTTGAAAGAGCTGAAGAAGCAACTCGATATTCAAGAGAAAATGGGTCTCATCCGGCCTAGTTCTTCTCCGTAGGGTTGTGGTGTTCTTTTTATGCAGAAGAAGGATGGAACGGACCGACGTTGTGTTGATTACCGTCCAGTGAACAAGAAGACCATCAAGAACAAATATCCACTTCCAAACATCAATGAGCTGTTCGAACAACTCAAAGGTGCCCAAGTATTCTCCAAGCTTGATTTCCGTATGGGCTATCATCAGATTCGTATTCGTGAGCAAGATATTCCCAAGACGGCTTTTAGGACAAGCTTTGGTTCATATGAATACACTGTCATGTCTTTTGGCCTCGTCAACGCTCCTCCGACGTTCTCTCGCATGATGAACTTCATCTTCAACGCCTACACCAATGACTTCGTTTTGGTCTATCTCGATGACATTCTGGTTTTCTCGAAGAACAAGGAAGATCATGCCAAGCATTTGCGTTTGGTTCTTGATAAGCTCAGGGAACATCAGTTCTACGCCAAGTTCTTCAAGTGTGAATTTTGGCTCGATGAGGTGCTTTATCTTGGTCATATCATCTCTGCCAAGGGCATTGCCGTGAATCCTGAGAAGGTGTCTGCAATTGTGAATTGGGAACCCCCTCAGAACGTGAAGCAACTCCATAGCTTCCTCGGTCTCGCAAGCTATTGCCGAAGATTCGTTGAAAACTTTTCTAAGATTGTGAAGCCTCTCTCAAATCTTCTTCAGAAGCACGTCAAGTACATTTCGTCTCCGGAGTGTGACATTACTTTCAACACTTTGAAAGAGAAGTTGGTCACTGCTCCAGTTCTGACTCCGCCTGATGAATCCAAGCCGTATGAGGTCTTTTGTGATGCCTCTCTCCAAGGTCTTGGCGCAGTATTGATGCAAGAGAAGAAAGTGGTTGCTTATACCTCTCTCCAGTTGAAGCCTAATGAGAAGAACTACCGCACTCATGATCTCGAGTTGGCGGCAGTTGTGCATGCTCTTTTGACTTGGAGACATCTTCTATTGGGAAGAAAAGTGGACATTTTCACTGATCACAAGAGTCTCAAGTACATCTTCACTCAGCCTAATCTCAACCTCAGGCAAACTCGATGGGTCGAAATGATTCAAGAGTATAATCCGAGTATTGAGTATACTCTAGGCAAGGCCAATGTGATTGCTGATGCATTGAGCAGGAAAGCTTACTGCAACAGTCTGATTCTCAAGCCTTATCAACCCGAGCTTTGTGAAGCTTTCCGCAAACTTAATCTGCAAGTTGTTCCTCAAGGTTTCCTCGCCAACCTTCAAGTCTCTCCTACCTTAGAAGACCAGATTCGCCAAGCCCAGCTTCTTGATGCTATGGTGAAAAAGGTGAAGTTTGGGATTGCCAAGAGTCAGTCCAAGTACAAGTGCTACCGCCTTGATGACAAGGACACTCTCTTCTTCGAGGATCGAATTGTTGTACCCAAAGATGACCTTCGTAAAGTGATCATGAATGAGGATCACAATTCCCTCCTCTCCATCCACCCTGGGAGCACGAAGATGTATCAGGACCTCAAGCAAGCTTATTGGTGGACCCGAATGAAGCGCGAGATCGCTCAATTCGTGAATGAATGTGATGTCTGCAGAAGAGTGAAGGCAGAACACCAAGGGCCAGCAGGTCTCCTCTAACCCCTTGCCATTCCAGAATGGAAGTTTGACCACATTGAAATGGACTTCGTGACTGGGTTTCCAAAGTACAAGCGTGGTAATGATGCTATATTCGTTGTCATCGACAAACTCACTAAAGTGGCTCATTTTCTGCCTATCAAAGAGTCGATCACTGCAGCTCAATTGGCGGAACTCTATACATCTCGTATTGTCTCTCTGCACGGTATTCCACAAGTGATCTCTTCAGACCATGGCAGCATCTTTACCTCGAAGTTTCGGAATTCTTTTCAGAAGGCCATGGGCACCAACATCCGCTTCAGCACAGCTTTCCATCCTCAAACTAGCAGTCAAGTCGAGCGTGTCAACCAGATTCTTGAAGATATGCTCAGGGCTTGTGTGATCTCCTTCGGCATGAAATGGGAGGATTGTCTTCCTTATGCTGAATTCTCCTACAACAACAGTTTTTAAGCAAGTTCGGGCAAGGCCCCATTTGAAATTTTGTATGGCAGGAAGTGCCGTAACCCTCTCAACTGGTCTGAAACCGATAAACGTCAGCTTTTGGGTAATGACTTAATCACAGAGGCAGAAGAAATGTGCAAAGTCATTCGTGATAACCTCAAAGCAGCCCAATCCCGTCAGAAGAGCTACTATGATAGTAAGCACCGTGATTTGGCTTTCGAGATCGGAGATCTTGTTTACCTCCGTGTCTCTCCTATGAAAGGTACTCGTCGCTTCGGTATCAAAGGAAGCTTGCCCCTAGATACATGGGACCTTTCAAGATTTTCAGCAAGAGAGGCGACCTCGCCTATCAACTCGAGCTTCCTTCAAACTTTGCAAATGTTCATGACGTGTTCCATGTCTCTCAGCTTCGAAAGTGCTTCAAGACTCCTGACCGCACCGTCAACTTCGAGGACATTGAGCTCCAAGAAGATCTCTCTTATCGTGAGCACCCAGTTGCTATTCTTGAAGAGACTGAACGCAAGACTCACAACAAGTCAATCAAATTTCTCAAAGTCAAGTGGTCACACCATTCCGACCGTGAAGCTACCTGGGAACGCAAGGATCACCTCCGTTCTGAGTACCCGGCGTTTTTTCAGTCCTAAATCTCGGGACGAGATCCTTTCGTAGTGGTGGAGTGTTGTAACACCCCAGATGTAACTTTCCCTATTTGTACTCCAACTCTTGCCGTTTCCGGCGCTAAGTTATATTTATTTCCTCGGGTTCGGGTCTTTGTCTCCGTGTGTTGTTATCGTTGTCATGCATCTCATATCATGTCATCATGTGCATTGCATTTGCATATGTGTTCGTCTCTTGCATTCGAGCATTTTCCCCGTTGTCCGTTTTGCATTCCGGCGCTTCGTTCTCCTCCGGTGGTCATTTCTAGCTTTCTTTCGTGTGTGGGGATTAAACATTTCCGGATTGGACCGAGACTTGCCAAGCGGCCTTGGTTTACTACCGGTAGACCGCCTGTCAAGTTTTGTATCATTTGGACTTCGTTTGATACTCCAACGGTTAACCGAGGGACCGAAAAGGCCTCGTGTGTGTTGCAGCCCAACACCCCTCCAATTTGGCCCAAAACCCACCTAGGTCTGCTCCATCATCTAGAGCGTTCGATCACAATCGCGTGGCCGGAAACCGCACCTCATTTGGACTCTCCTAGCTCCCTCTACCCCTATATATAGATCCCCACATTCCAAATCCCGGGCAAAACCCTAAATCCGCTCCTCCTCGCGCCGCCGGACACCGCCCACGCTGGATCGGACGTGTCCGACCTGCGCGCCGCCCGCCCGCAGCCACTCCGGGCGTGCCCCGTGGCCGCCGCCTCCCACCGCCGCCGGAGCCCGCACGGGCCCGTAGCCGGCCCTCCCCGGCCCATCGCCGCGCCGCCCGCGCCCTCCTCCTCCACGGAGCCGCGCCCGCGCCCGCCGCCATCCGCCGCCTCCCCACCGGTGCACCGCCGCTCGCCGCCTGCCGCACCGAAGCAGCTGCCGCCCCGCGCCTCCCAGGTCGTCGCCGGCCGCCCCGACCGCCACCACCGCGGCGACCCGAGCCGGCGCCGCCACCGCCATCGCGATCGCCGGCCCGCCTCCTTCTCTACTCCGGCCGCCGCCCGCGTCTTCTCCGGCGAGAGCGCCGCCGTCCTCGTCCCCGCCGTGAACAGTGCCCGCCGCCGCCTCGGATTGCGCGCCGGTCAAACCCTAGATCTGAGGGTTGTTTTCAGTCCCTGATATTTTCAGTCCATATGCTCCTGTTCGAGACCCCGTAACTTTGCATCCGTAGTTCCGATTCATGCATATAGCATATCAAAATGTTCATCTCAGAGAGTACATCATTTCATTCCATTGCATTATTTTCATTTGAGCTCATCTTGATGCCCGAACTGCTGTTAGAAGAGGGCTACTTGAGATAATTGTCAGAACTGCAACTCCCTTTAGGTTTTTGTCATTTTTGCCATGATTAAAGTGTGCACGATATGCCCTGATGCTCTACATGTGTTTTGTTAAGGGTTTTGTCATCTTTCCAGAGGTGCAACCCATGTATTTTTAGGATGTGTGTGGTGACTTGTGCAAGCTTGCAAAGTGGTGCACTTGCTAATTCTGTTTTCAGGGACTTAGTAATTTTACTAAGTCTTGGAGCTGTTTATCTCATGATGCCATATGTTCATGTTGTTTCCTAGTGATCCGTGACTCTTTTGAGGATGATTAGTAAGGATGTTTCGTTAATCTTGTAGTGCTATATCCATCCATGTCTTTTTTTGCAATTATGGAGCACCCTAGATTGAGTCAATCGAGCTCTACTTTTGCTACTTCGTGAATCTGGGCAGATTGTCAACTTGTTTGCAATTTTGCCGATGTTGTTGTAATTGATCCGTGCATGCTATGCTATTGTTCTTGCCATTTCTAGATTGCATTTTGTGCCTTCTTGATGGGTGTATGCTTGTCTTGTCATGACTTGCAACGTAGTGAGTGCATCGAGCTCGTAAACATGCCTACTTGAGTTATATTTCAGCATGTGCCAGTTTTCACCAAGTCTGAGAACTGATTATGTTTTTGCTATGTTCACATGCTTGCAATTGTATTTTCTGATCCCTTTTGGCTCAAGGTCACTAAGGGACTTTTGTTAAGCTCTTTGAGTAGCTCCATGCCATGCTTTACTTTGCCCTGTTCAGATCCTGTAGCATGTAGTTTTGTTGCTCCGAAGAGTGCTACCTGATCTGAAATTCCAGACAAGTGTTGATTTCACTAAGTCCGAGATCTGTTTGCCATATGCATTTTTGCCATGCTTTTTTGAACCTGTTAATGGATGAATTGGCCGTAGCTTAGTTCTAGACTTTTGTTAAGCATCTTGTGTGCATCCCTGCCATGTATTTTTTTTGTCATGTTTGGTTGCTGTAGCATGTTCATCTCATTGCGTTTAGATGCCTACTTGCTGTAAATCGCAGACTGGTGTCATTTTTGAATCGCTTGCCATTTCCAAAATGTAACTCCGATTCCGGCATTCTTTATATCGTTTTCAAGCGATTTCATCTCATCTTTCCAGTGGCATACTTGGATTTCCAAGTTGAGGCCAGGTTCATGCATTTCCTGTCATATCTTGCATTTTGCATCCCACATCGCATTCCGCATAGCATATCATCATTTCATCATATTGCTTGGTCTTGCACGTGGTTGATTGTATCCTTGTTGCTTGTTTGTCTTGTTTGGGTAGAGCCGGGAGACGAGTTCGCTAACGAGGAGCCCGTTGAATTTGCTTTCGAGGATCCAGTCAACTCTGACAACTGTGCAGGCAAGATGATCATACCCTCGAAATCACTACTATCTTTGCTATGCTAGTTTGCTCGCTCTTTTGCTATGCCATTGCTATGATGCCTACCACTTGCTTTCAAGCCTCCTAAATTGCCATGTCAAACCTCTAACCCACCATTGTCCTAGCAAACCGTTGATTGGCTATGTTACCGCTTTGCTCAGCCCCTCTTATAGCGTTGCTAGTTGCAGGTGAAGATTGAAGGCTGTTTCTGGTTGGAACATTTATTTACTTGTTGCGATATCATTATATTGCCATGTTATCTTAATGCATCTATATACTTGGTAAAGGGTGGAAGGCTCGGCCTCTCGCCTAGTGTTTTGTTCCACTCTTGCCGCCCTAGTTTCCGTGATATCGGTGTTATGTTCCCGGATTTTTGCGTTCCTTACGCGGTTGGGTTATAATGGGAACCCCTTGATAGTTCGCCTTGATTAAAGCTTTTCCAGCAATGCCCAACATTGGTCTTACCATTCGCCACCTAGCCTTTTTCTTTCCCTTGGGTTCTGCAGACTCAAGGGTCATCTTATTTTACCCCCCCCCCCGGGCCAGTGCTCCTCTGAGTGTTGGTCCAACCGAGCGATGTCCGGGGCTACCAGGGGCAACCCTGGGCTGGCCTACCCGACGTCTGGCTCATCTGAGTGTGCCCTGAGAAAGAGATATGTGCAGCTCCTATCGGGATTTGTCGGCACATTCGGGCGGTGTTACTGGTCTTGGTTTAACCTGTCGAAGTGTCTTGAATTACCGAGATACCGAGTCTGATCGAAACGTCTTGGGAGGAGGTCTATTCCTTCGTTGACCGTGAGAGCTTGTCATGGGCTAAGTTGGGACTCTCCTGCAGGGATTGAACTTTCGAAAGTCGTGCCCGCGGTTATGGGCAGATGGGAATTTGTTAATGTCCGGTTGTAGATAACTTGAATCTTAATTAATTAAAATGAATCAACTGAGTGTGTTACCGTGATGGCCTCTTCTCGGCGGAGTCCGAGAAGCGGACACGATGTTGGAGTAATGTTTGCGCAGGTTGCTCTCTAGTTTCTCGCTCGCGCTTTGCCTCCTCTTCTCGCTCTCTTTTGCGAATAAGTTAGCCACCATACTTGCTAGTCGCTTGCTGCAGTTCCACTCATATTTACCTTGCCATACCTATAAGCTTAAATAGTCTTGATCGCGAGGGTGCGAGATTGCTGAGTCCCTGTGGCTCACAGATTACTATTACACCAGATGCAGGGCCTGATGATTCCGCTCCAGGAGACGCGTTTGAGCTCAAGTGGGAGTTCGACGAAGACTCTCAATGTTACTATGTTTCCTTTCCCGATGATCAGTAGTGGTGCCCAGTTGGGGGTGATTGGGACCGTTGTCGCATGTTGGGTTCTCTTTTACTTTGGCGCCGTAGTCGGGCCATGAGTGTTTGGATGATGTAATGTTATTTATGTACTTGATTGACGTGGCGAGTGTAAGCCAACTATGTTATCTCCCCTTATTATTTATATTACATGGGATGTTGTGAAGATTACCTAACTTGCGACATATGCCTTCAATGCGATTATGTCTCTAAGTCATGCCTCGACACATGGGAGCTATAGTCGCATCGAGGGTGTTACACAACATTGCTACCTTATGACGCAATGGATGAATTTGAAGTTCAAGGCGGCTGTTGGCTCTGTTTATCCTACTGAACCCGGCGCAACTTTTCACTGCCGGCCGATTCCAGAAGGATATGCTAGGGTGATGGTGGATGAAATAACGGAGGGACTTGAGGACCTCCAGCTTGACCACCCTACCGGTGAAGGGGAGACTCGGCTGGGGTCTGCTCTGAAGACTCCATGCCTATGGCAGAAGGAGCTCATCAACCTTCCGAACTGGACGCCTCCGCCTCCTCCTCCTCCTCCGGCGAGTCAGGGCACTCCGCCTCCTCCACCGCCTCCTCCTCCGGCGAGTGATGATCAGGGCCCTCGGCCGGCTCCTTCTCCGGCGCGTGGCGGCACTCCGCCTGCACCGGCGCGCCCGAGCAACCAGCCTCCTCCTTCTCCGCCTCGTCAGCAAGGGCGGAAGAGACCCGCCGCCGCTCCGGCAGCTGCTCCGGCGCGTCATAGTCCTTTTCCTTCGCCTCGTAAGCAAGTAAAGAAGACAACCGCTCCGTCTGCTCGGCCGGCGTCTAGCAGTACAACCAGAGGCGGGAGGACATACAGATTCGGTCCTTCTCTGAAGAGTCCACAGAAGTTACCATACGAGAGGACTCCGGAGGAGAACGCGAAGATCGCGCGAACCGAAGTGGATGACTGGTTTCAAGGGTTGAAAGCAAAGAGACATCCACCTCCGGAGGAGAAGGTAGATCCGGTGAAAGTGAAGCGCACTCTGGCTGCCCTGGCAAAACCACCCAAGTCTCCGCCGAAAGGCAACTATGAGCGCATTATTGCAAAGACATGGGCCGAAGCGGAGCAGTCGGGAAGTACAGTCAGTGATCAAAGGCTGAAAGAACGACGAGCAGCTGGG
The DNA here is from genome assembly GCF_018294505.1 of Triticum aestivum. Taxonomy (NCBI): domain Eukaryota; kingdom Viridiplantae; phylum Streptophyta; class Magnoliopsida; order Poales; family Poaceae; genus Triticum; species Triticum aestivum. The sequence continues at coordinate 517,399,078 of NC_057794.1, forward strand.
AAACAAATTGCCCAGCTCGGCGAACAAGAGAAGCAATCGTGCCCCCCGCTCAAGGTGCCTAGCAACATCGTCGATCCGAGGATGGTGCCCGGTTATGGCAATGTTGACGAGATGTACATTATGATCCCATGGAGGTGCAGATACACAAATACGAGTATGGAAAGCCTCTCATCAAATATGAAAAATCTTTAACAACGATGATGCGAAGATTACATGATTGGTACTTGAAAATCTGCAGAGAGTCTGGGGGGAGGAGTACTTTGTATGCGAGAGTTAAACTGGAGCATGACCTCGTTGGAATTGAACGGTTGCCTATTCCATTTGAGGATTTCTATCAGTTTTTCAATCAATTGGCCCTCGATAAAACAACGATCACCTGCTACTGTTTGTAAGTACTACTACTTCTGTCATTACGTCTCTCTATATAGCTCATCTCTTTCATTGCATGTATTTATAATTATCCTTACTATATAATGCAAGATTGAAGATCGCCGAATTGAAGAAAAGACAAATCGGTGATATTGGGTTCGTTAACACATATCTCATAGATGCAACTGAGGTTGAACATCGTCCCGAAGATACCGAGGCCAACTTGCTACGATCATTCAAAAAAATGAAAACAAAGATATAATACTCTTTCCTTACAACTTCAAGTGAGTGTTACTGTCTTGTGCATATTCGGTTTCCCTTATATATTAGTCCAGGTTATAGTAATGTAATTGATGAGTTATGCATGCGTGCGCAGGTACCACTATATTCTCCTAGAGATTAGGCTTGAGCAGGGAGTAGTAACTGTCTTGGACTCTAAACGAAAAGATCCCCAGGAGTATGCGGACATGACTGAAATCCTCAAGAAGTAAGTTAAATCGATCATTATCCACCATATCAGCAATTTTGTTCATTTCCTGATATCAAGTAATTGTTTTCTTTGTACGGCAGGGTTTGGAGAAAATTCACCAGAAAAGTTCCAGAACTGCCGAAGGAGCTGGAATTTAGACACCCGAAAGTAAGTACTATAGTAGCATGTTCCGCGCATCTCCTAGTGATTCAAGCGCTAGTTTCATCAATACCATTTAGCATTCTTGCTTATCAGTTTGATTGACCTTTATTTCTTGTAAAGTGGTTGTGGCAGGAACAAGGGAATGATTTCTTTGGATACTACGTCTGCGAGTCCATCCGCCACACGACCTGTGAGCGGGGCGGGTACTCTGACGAACAATATGAAGTACGTAAATAACAACATTCACAATTTTATTTTATTACCATCATTTGCTGAGTTTCATTCATTCATATATATATGTATTGACCCCCTTCTTCAAATTAGATGTTTCGGAAGCGGGATGAACTCCTAGCACCAGCTCGCATGCGAGCAATTCAAGAGGAATTGGCGGCATTCTTTCTTGACCACGTGATCGCTGAAGACGGAGAATACTATGTGGACCATGAGTCCGTATGATTATATTTGTAAGAGATAATTATTGTATATATGCAGCCGGTAGTGTCGGATAGATATACGAGAACTTGTTGTTCGACCAATCTCTCGGAGAAGGAGAGGTGGTCGATATCACTTCTCTTTGTATGCATATATGTTCATGATGATCTTCTGTTTCCTTCGTTTGCTTACTAGCTAGCTAGCATGTCTAGTCCTCTCTATACGTAAGAGAGGACACTTCTCTCTATTAATTATAGCTAGCTAACACAATATATGAAACACCTAAATTAACCCCCCAAAACCCCCAAACACCCCCCCTTTCAAAAAAAAAACAAAAACCCCAGCCACAGAAATGCTGACGCGTGAATGCCTATTGGTCCCGGTTGGTGCCACCAACCGGGACCAAAGGGTCTCCTACCTGGGCTCCACGCACAGGCCACGTGGAGGCCCATCTGTCCCGGTTCTGGATTGAACCGGGACTAAAGGGACAGGGCATTAGTACCGACCCTTTAGTCCCGATTTCAGAACCGGGACAAAAGGCCCTTACGAACCGGGACAACATGCCCTTTTTCTATCAGTGACCATGCATCCTCTTCGTCACTGGCGGAGCTACGTTGTAGCAAAAAGGGCCATGGCCCGTCCAAATTTTGCTGCACCAGGCTGGGGTAAGGGTAGATGTGGGTCATAATTATCAAAAATATTAGGTTTTTCTTCAGACTGGCCCGCCCAAGCTTTTGAGTGTAGCTCCGCCACTGCTCTTCGTGCTTCTTACAGCTCGTAACCTCAGTTGAGTGGGAGTGAGTGTTTAAAGGAACCTGGTGGTGTAAGTAACTACTGTAATCACTCACTCTCACTGGCCACCCACCATAGTTACCGACATCACGCAAGTGGCTGCGCATACGGTGTTCTTGCTTTGAAACTACTTGCTGCTAGGCGCGACGTCGGGTTGAATCTTCCTCTCTGTCTCGTGCAGGCCCATGCGACCTCCTTCTCGTCTTCCTCCATGCGCTCACCATCGTCTTGGTCGAGACCGATTGCTTAGGCTCATTCTCCTTCACCATAACTACCGCCGGTGCCGGAGCCCAGCACAATGCACGCACATCCGGCACTCTTCTCACCGTCATCTTCCAGGGTGCATGACTGACTTCCTCATGGAGTTGTGGTCCTACATCCGCTGTCGTCTTCGTGCTCGACTGGGCATTCCTAGTGCTTGTCTTCGCGCTCCGGATGGTTAACGAGGGCCGCAAGGAGTCGCAGAATGGCGGCGAATATGCTATAAGTTGGCCGTCTGGCTACCACGTCTGATTCGGGCTGAACTTTTGTTAGAGCCTAGAGATTTGTTTTTATGGTCAGAGGCCCAGAGTTGCCCGGAAAGACGGATAAGCCGGCCAGGAGCAGACCAAGATTTTGGGTTTGGTTTTGCTAATTTTACCGCCATGGAACAAAATGGACGAATTTCACAATTCTTCTTGGAAAATCTTGGACGAAAAGGACCACGCAAATTTTGAGTTTTGAATGAAAAATGGGTGAAATATGACCAAAGTTGTACAATTTTTTTGAAATCATGGAGTAATTGGGTAAAGCAGAATTAATCAAACTGAACAACACGGGTCCATTGATTGCTTAAACACCAACAAATCGTTCTGTGCAATTCGATTTGGCTGACTACCATGAACCCTATTGGGACTAAACCCTAGCTAGACCTAGCTCTCTCTCTCTCTCTCTCTCTCTCTTCCCTCTTGCTGCGCTCGAATGGAGGAAAGAGAAGGAAGGAGAACACTGCAGACACAGGTGGTTTTTTCCGCGCACGAACGCCCGCCACACATACGGCTTCTTTCCTTGAGCACAAACTCAAGCCACGCTCTGTTACAACGCACACGGGAGGGGTCTTATACCCGGGGCCACGCCAGGGTACGCACCCCATGTCCCTACCCACTCGAGCGCTCGATCTAGCCCGCTCTGGCTGCGCCCACGGGCGTGCGTGCCCGCAATAGACCAACTGGTCCAGCCCTCCATGTTCGCCAGCGGACTAGCCCTAGTCCTGTGCGTCTGGTGCACAGACACACACACACCCGCGCACACACTCACGCACGCACACAAGCCATACACTGGTCGGACAATGCCCAGACACACGCACGCACAGCCACACATGCACACCCTCCACGGACCAGACGTGGCGCGTCGACGCCAGTCACCACCGCAGGGACATGGCTTATTGGCTTATTGCCAACAAACCCCAAACTCCAATCAGCAGGAATACCACACTTACTACTCATCTTGCTCTGATTAGTACGTCAATCATGCTGCCCAAGCACATTCCAGCAGACATGAGTCATATACTTTTTTTTCTTAATTAATTATTGCAGTTACATTCTGAACGAAAAAAAAAAGAAATGGCAAACACATTGCGTTGCTTTTTTACATTCATTTCATTGACGGATGTCGGTGCAAAATTGGGTCAAAAAAATCGCCCACGTTGTCTCCCGTTTGTCCGGCCAACAGTACTGTTTTTCTTTTAGGAGCAGTCCCGGATATGCTTCATTTCCTCTTTGGGAGGCTTCTTGCTCTTCTGCAGATTTTCCGCCACACAAGAGAAGCACAGAGAGGCGATAAGCTGCTCCCGTGAGCCCCAGCTAAATGGGCCATATGAGTCTCCTCTGTCACAGCCTGCAGTGCATGCGGGTTACATTGTCATTTCTTTTGGCTCGTGCCAAAGCCTTTCCAAGAACTTGATTTCTTCCTTGGTCGGACAATTAAATTCTTGGTGCATCCCATTCCAAAACACAAAAAACCAACGTTAGCTGTGTCTCAACGTAACCAACTCTAGCTGTCTCTCAACGTCCTCATCACACTCTTCCCCCTGTCTATTATAATCGTGGCTAAAATCAAGCTAATATATGAGAGGAAGTTTGTACTACAGCTCTGTCTTGCTATGGAATAGAAGCCGAGGCTAAGTCCAATATATATGGATGACAGATGCACAGGCAAACAATAACTAGTAGAACAATGCTTCACCAACCATAGTGTTAGTCGTTTATTTTGCGTGTGAAGTAAGAGCGGTTTGAGCAGTCACGCCATCACACCCTGCGTCTACGAAAAGAGAGCTTTTGTATCGTACCCTATACCGCTATGGGAGACTAAGCAATATAAACCTGATCCAGCCATTGATTCCTTAAGGGTACTTTAGACTTTTCTCATAAAATAATTATGATGTTACTTTAGGGGAATATTATGATGTGATCTGTACTAAAGCTATGATAAACGCTCGAAGCCGGTCTTCAGGACAAAGATGGCTTCGCAACGGTCGTCTCGCTCCCACGCTCCTCCTATCGCCGCCGCCCGCCCTCCCTGCGGCCGTGACGTAGCCCACCCACAGCCACACCCATCGGGGTCTCGCTCCGAGCCCCGCCGGCCAGATAGCGTTCCTTGCCACACGGCGCCTGTCTCTTCTGCTTCGTTGGAGGAGCCTCTCCCAGGCCGTTCACGCCCGGCTTCCGCAGATCTGGAGCCCACCGACGACGGTTGGATCGAAGTGCGCAGTCGCCGTCGTCCACGCCATTACGTTGATGCAGTTGCCGTCAGTCAAGAACCCGCCCCCAAGCCTCGGATTCCCCGGTGGCTACGGGGTCTCTGCTTTAAATGCCTCGAGGCCGGGCACGTCAAGGCCAATTGCTCCGGTGAGATTCGCTGCCATCTTTGCTGGGTCACGGGCCATCTTGCTCGTGACTGCTCCCCACGCCAAGCTCAGGCTCGCGCGGCTCCTCCGCCTCGCCGCGCCCAGCCTTGGGCTGCATCCACCCGTCGTCCCTCTCCAGAAAGCTCTGCCTCCCACCAACCTCCCCCCCTGGGAGACATGGCTCATTATCCCCCCTCTGGCGCGCCACCGCTTTCCGGGGGAGCTGTACACCCATGGTGACCCAGAACTGAGGCCGGAGCGGGGGGAGGCATTATCTCCCGCACGGCCGGCATGGAAGCGCTCGAAGCAGACTTTCGCAATAGGGCCCTGCTCGCCTCAGTGCAGGGCAGGAGGCCGGCGGTCTCGCCGGAGGCCCTGGTCCTGGCGCTCGGCCAGATCTGCGGGGTGGAGCGCAGCCATGTGAGGGTGGAGGTGACCCACCCTGCGGATTTCTTCCTGCACTTTGCGTCCTCCGACGACTGCGACGGGGTTTTCAACAGCAGCGGCAAGATCCGCTGCACCGGCGCGCCTATTGCCTTCCAGCGCTGGCACAGGTGCACGCATGCGGTGGGCGGCAAACTCGACTTCTTCTGCAAGATTGGCATCGAGGGCTTACCGGCGAGCGCCTGGGAGCGGGAGGCTGTCGCCCAGCTCATCAACAATCTGCAGGGCCAGCTAGTGGAAATTCTGCCACAAGAGGATCGATGGGAGTTGGATGTCACTGCCTGGATGAAGAACCCTTCGGGCATTCCCAAGATCTACGAGCTCGAGATCCCAGAGCCTGCTGGCCTGCCGAACACAGTGGATCCGGAGTGGCCTGTGGCGGAGCCACCTACGGCACCTCCGGTGGAGCGGCGCACGCTGGTTCACCCTCTGACCATTCATGTGTTGGATGTGGTGGACCGCACTGTTCCGTATATGCAGTTCAACCCCAATTTCGAGCCAGACAAAGATGAAGACCTCACCAGGCGGCACGACTACTCTCAGGACTGCATTAGGGGCAGGATCGACGGTACAGGCCGGGGTAACACTCCACGCTCCGGTGGTCACCCCTTTGGAGGCCCAGGTGGCTTGGGGATGGCCGAAGAGTGGGGTGGCCACCGGGTTCGCGGGCTTCTCGCCCCGGCTGGGGGCATTCCTCACCCATATCTCAACTCCTCACGGCCTTCCCCTGCGGCCGCTCCCTCTCCGACGACCGTGGAGATGGCTGCCGGGGGATCGGCGGCGTCTACAGCAGTGGGCTCGGCAGCACTGGTGGACACGCCCATGGTGACCACCACATCTCCAGGACCCCAGTCCTCGCAGGCATCGACGGCGGTGGGTTCGGCGGCCCGGTGTGACTCTCCTCTCGCCGGGCAGCTTAGACTCTTTCGGGGCGCTGGCTCCCCCTGGCGCTCCCTGACGCCACATCGCTCACGATCCGCTGGCTCTACTGTCGTGGGTGCCGTGGCACTTTTATGCACGCCGGAGCGGGGACCGATTGGGGCGCGGTGTGCTCCATCACCCCGTCGGCTCTCTTTCAGCCCTTTGACGTGCGTGGCCGGTAGCCCGCCGACGCTTCAGGTGGTGGCCATGCCGGAGTCCCAGGCCGCCAGAGAGGATGACGGGAGCGGGCAGCTCTTGCCCCTGATTCTGGTACCCCCCCCCCCTCCCCGCGCATGCTGGGGAGGAAGTGCATGCTGGAGATGAAGAAGACAATGGCAGCCCGGTGCGTACGCCCACGGCGGTGCCTCTGAAGCCACATTAGCTGCTGCCTCCAATGGCTCCCTCTTCACTCGGATGTGTGTCTTTCGGGCCCAAGTCGGCTGTTGATTCCTTGAGGGAGGGTCTGGCCTTCACTCCGGCCCCTTCCATCCTAGGTCCTCGACCAGCGACCTCTGCCTCGGCAAGACGCAGGAAGCCGCTGCCTCCAGGGTTCACGCCACGCAAGAGTGCCAGAATCAGCAAGATGAATGATGGCAAGAACATTGGTCCGGTACAACATGCTCAAATGGTGCTGCTCCGCCGCATGGGTGTGATCAAGCCGGAAGAGCATCTATCACAGGACGCCCTCGGGGCGTATCTGAAGTTGTTCGACAAGCCACTAGCCCCACCTCATCAGAGCTGTAACTGCTCTCTTCGATCCCGAATGGGCTGACTTTGACGAGCCTGCAATGGAGGGGTTTGCGTGTCTCGCGATACCGGAGTCCATCGAGCCGTGTGGCGCCTAGAGGGGGGTTGTTGCTGTTTTCGGTCTCTACTACTTGCAACATGTCTTTAGGCATCTTGGTATGGAATGTGAGGGGACTTAATAATCCCGCATGGCAAGCGTCCATTAGGATGTTCCTGCAATCCTGCAATGTTTCGCTTGTTTGTTTGCAAGAATGTAAATTGGAAGTGGTGGACGTGTCGGTGGTTGGCCAGACCTTGGGGCCGGGCTTCGATGGCTCTGAGTATTTGCCAGCCATGGGCACCAGAGGGGCATTCTTGTGGCATGGAAATCGGACTTGCTGCGGGTTTCAGTGATAAACAAAGGAGAATTCTCAATCACAAGCAACATCACTTCTCTTGAGAATGGCAAGGAATGGGTGTGCACCTATGTGTATGGGCCGCAAGCTTTGGAGAACAAGGTGAGGTTCCTGCAGGAAATTGAGCTTATTGGGCAACAAATTCATCTCCCCTGGATAGTCAACGGGGACTTCAACCTTGTCAGAAATGTGGAGGAACGCAGCACAGGAAGAGGGAGCCGTCGGATCATTAATAAGTTTAGGCATACTATTAACAGTCCGGGCCTGCATGATATGCCGCTGGTGGGGAGGAAATACACGTGGAGAAACGAGCAAGAGCACTCGGTCATGGCTAGGCTCGATCGGGTGCTCTTCAACAACGCATGGGAGGAGGTCTACCCAATCAGTGATCTCCTGCCATTGAGCTCTAATGTGTCTGACCATTGCCCGCTTCTGCTAACTTGTGCGGAGGGCCGGCCAAGAGCGCACCGGTTCCGTTTTGAGAACTTTTGGTGCAAGCTGCCTGGATTTCATGACACGGTGAGGCAGGCGTGGGAGGGAGAAGTGGCCAGTTCGGATCCCGCTAAGATTTTCGGTATCAAGCTGCAGAGGACAGCCAAAGCACTTCGTAGTTGGGGCCAGAAGAAGCAGAGCGAGATGGCGATCCAGTTTCAGATTGCCAATGAGGTGATTCTGCGCCTCGACACGGCACAAGAGGTGAGGGCCCTGTCGGCGGAGGAAAGAAGACTAAAGGGGTTCTTGAAAGGGAAGTGTCTTGCTATAGCATCTCTGGAACGGGTCAGATTACGCCAACGTGCTCGAGTCAGAGACTTAAAGGAGGGGATGCTAATTCCAAATATTTTCACATGAAGGCCAATGGGCAGCGGAGGAGGCGTCTTATCCCGTTTCTAAAAGATGGGGAGTGCACTGTCACCAGCATGGAGGAGAAGTTGAGCCTGGCGCTGGAGTTCTTCAGGTCCAAAATGGGCTGCTCCTCCTCTCCAGGTTGCTCACTCTGATGGGATGAGCTGAACCTGCGCCAGTTATCTCCGGAGTGGGCGCACGGGTTGGAGGTACCGTTCACTGAAGATGAGACCAAGAAGGTTTTCCTGGACATGCCAGCCGACTGTGCTCCGGGACCAGATGGGTTCTCCGGCCTGTTTTTTCAAAACTGTTGGCAGATTATTGCGAAAGACTTCATGCTACTGATGCAAGCTCTCCACGAAGGCCGGTTTTACTCGTTGGGGGCACTTAACTCTTCCATAATTACCTTGCTTCCCAAGAATGAGAACCCAATGCAGCTTGGAGACTTCAGGCCGATCAACTTGATACATGGAACTGCGAAAATCTTTGCCAAGGCTTTGGCTACCAGGCTGCCCTCCCTACTGCCTTCCTTAATATCCCAAGCACAAAGCACTTTTGTCTGCAAACGGAGTATGCATGAGAATTTTAAATTCGTGCGGAACACTGCAAGGACCCTTCACACGAAGAAGCAACAGGCGGTCCTCATGAAGATTGATATTTCCAAAGCCTTTGATACTCTCTCCTGGGTTTTTTTGCTGGAGACCCTCAAAGCCAGGGGGTTTGGGGATAGGTGGTGCTCATGGATCTGTGGCCTGTTGAGCTCCTCATCGTCTTCCATAATTATCAATGGGGAACTCAGCGATCCTTTCACCCTGGGTCAAGGTGTTCGTCAGGGCGATTCGCTGTCTCCAGCGCTGTTTATCCTGGCCATGGATGCTCTTCACGGCATGCTTCAATGGGTAGTCCAGAAGAGATTGCTTTCTGACTTGGGGCTGGACAGTGGCATCCCAAGGGCATCCATATTTGCTGACGATGCAGTCATCTTCTTCAAGCCACAAATCGCGGATCTGCGGGTGATTTCGGAAATTCTTCAACTTTTTGGCAAAGCCTCAGGGTTGCATATCAACCTGCAGAGGAGCTCGACTACCTGCATTCGATGTGAGGAGGAAGTGAGCTCCACGGTGGCAGAGTTCTTCCAGTGTCAACGGAAAACTTTCCCAATCACATACCTCGGGCTGCTGCTCTCTGTATTCAGGTTGAGGAAACAGGACATCATGCCACTTGTGGACAAGTTTTCCAGCAAGATGAAGGGCTGGAAGCCGAAGTTACTGTCAGCTGCGGGTAGACTTACACTGGTTAATTCGGTGCTAATGGCTCTCCCGATCCATTTCATGACAGTTCTGCCTCTCCCAGTCTGGGCCATCAAAATAATCAATAGGAGATGTCGTGGTTTCATTTGGAAGGGAGAGGAGGCTATAAGTGGAGGACACTGCTTGCTGCCGTGGGCTCAGGTGTGTGCACCCAAGGACTGTGGGGGGCTAGGGGTACTTAATCTCAGGTGGTTCGGTTGGGCTCTGCGATGCAGATGGCCATGGATGAAATGGGACGAACATCCCAGGCCGTGGCATTCTCTGCCTGACACCACGGAGAAGGCAGTTTCAGCAATGTTCAATGCGGCCTCTGCGATCTTACTCGGTGATGGGGCGTCTGCAAGGTTCTGGACCGATAACTGGCTCCCGAGAGGTAGTTCTATTGCAGCAACAGCTCCAGCGTTGTTCTCTTTTGTCAAAGACTCAAGCTGCTTAGTCCGGGAGGCTCTTCATAATCGATCTTGGATCAGGGATATCTCGGGCGGAATCTCGGTGCAAGCCCTAGCGCAGTATCTATCAATTTGGGATCTAACCTCCGCTACAAGTCTAACGCCAGGTGTGAGGGATCAGGCTCGCTGGAAGCTTACTAAGGGGCAAGAGTTCTCGGTCGGCAGTGCGTACAAGATGATGTTCATGCCCAATATTCGTTTTGCTTGCAACAAGCCAATCTGGAGATCCAAAGCACCACCACGATGCAAATTCTTTATGTGGTTGGTCGTCCATGGCAAGTGCCTGACGGCAGATAATCTGGAACGAAGAGGCTGGCCTGCAAACACATCTTGCCCCCTTTGCCTGTCAGCGCCGGAGGACTGTACACACCTATTCGTTCACTGCCGTTTCACCCAGCACCTCTGGTGTCTGTTCAGGTCTTCGATTGGGGCACATTTCGCTATACCGGATGACTCTGACGGCTGCACGGAGGACTGGTGGCTGCGCGCTGAACAGGCATTCCCAAGCCAATGCGCAGAAACTTCGACACTATTACAATTCTGTTGCACTGGAGGCTGTGGAAAGAGAGGAACTCCAGAGTTTTTGATCAAGTGGCGAGCAGTGCTGATAGAGTACTGGACTTGATACGGGAAGACATAGCAGTATGGCGCTCAGCAGGCTGCATAGCGGACCTTGGTCCCTAGCAAGTCATTGGTATTTGTACCGTGTTGTAATCGTTGTATTGTGGGGTTCGTCAGACTCTGGTTTCCAGTTCTAGTTCGCCTAGACTGCTAACCGCGTAGTACTTCCTCTTTCCTTCTAATAAAGATCGGCCAAGGGCCCTTCGAGATCTGTACTAAAATAATGGCATAATATTTTGGCCCATGTGGTGTGATCCATGCTTCTCTCATTGTCTGTCCTTGCCACCAGCCACCGCTGTGGCCGCACAACTTCCCCCGTGACCCCGTCCCACCATGCTCGTCGAACTCGCAACGCCACGTTCATCTCGTCACTCTCACGACACTCTTCAGCCTCGTTATGGAGGACTGCATGAAACCATTTTCCTGTACTTAAATTCTTGATTAAAGGCTAACGTAATTACTTGCTGCATCCGGTGAGAAGCAACAAATATCTGTGTGTCATTTTGCAAACAAACCTGGAAAGCCATTGTTTTCAAAGAGAAGCCTGGTATGCGAGAGATGTTTACCTATATATCTGTTCATTCATGAAGTAATTTATTTTTGTTTACATGGATAAACTAGTTACTAAAATCTACAATCATGCTTGTGGAGGCTGAAATATCAGAACTCATAGGAGGGATTTGTGTCTCCAGTCTTTCCAGATTACCCTCAATGGCCATATACCTCTTCGTCTTGCTCGGGGTTAGGTTGGGTATACCACTGCCCAAACCACTGATATAGATCTACACAGTCTATTGGATTTTCGTGAATGGACGGTCTGCACTAATTAGGGGATACAATGAAAGAGCTCAAAAAATGCTACTATAAAGCTAAAGCGGTTCTAGTACATGATTACATTATGGCTCCTATACAATTTAATTCAATCAACCATGGCACATCCTATGTTTTTTTCCGAATCAAGCTAATTCGGGGGTTGTGGAAAATCATCAAGGTGATCAAGCTTGCTAGTTTGTTGATTCTGAGGAACTCAATTAAAATCATGTATGCAAAATCCCCAGCTACCCGGGCCTGAACTTCCACAAAAAGAGTCATTGATGTTTATCTTGAGGAAACATTTTGTGGCTGGTCAAACCAACGATCACTACTAGGAAGAATTACTCCAGGAGTCCCACATTAGAGCATCTCCAGCCACGCCTCCAATAGGTCCTTCTCAAACGTTTTTGCTGCGCCGACGCCCAAAAATCGACCCAGTCACGCTCCAAGGAGCCCGTTTTCGCCGGTTTGGGCCGAAATCGGCGCCGGCGGACCTGAGCCGAACCCGGGGCGCTGGGGGCGCTCGGGGACACCGGGGCGAGGGTTTTGACGCGAAAGCGCGGCAGGCCCGCCGAGTCAGCGGCACGCGCCTCGTCTTCCCCAGAACGCCTCGGTTTCCCTCGGGGAATCAATGGCAAGGCTGCTGCCGGTCAACCTTGCCATTGATTCCTCACGGGCGGCGTGTCACGGGCCGGCTGGCGCGGCGACGTCTCCCCTTCCACCACGCGTTCATACGCCTTGGGCTATAAAAGCAGAGGCTTCCCCTCGCCGATGGCCACACCAGCCCGAGTCCGCCGAGCCCAAACCAGCTGCCGTCCCTCTCGTCCGCCGTCGAGCTCTGCCGCTCTCCCCTTCCTCCCCTTCCCCTTCCCCTTCCCCTTCCCCTCTCCATGGTCGAGCGCTTCCCCGACGGCCAACGGCTTCGGCCGCCGGTCGCTCCAGGAGGGCGAGGCGTGGCTTCTCTTTGAGGCCAACATCCCGGCGCCGCCAGACATGCGAGCCGGGCCGATGGGGTGGAGGCTCAGCAACGGCGGCGTCCTCATCCCCCCGATGCCTGACGTTGACGCGCGCCCCGGCCTCTTCGCTGCCGAGGTCGACCGCGTGCAGTCGTCCCTGACGGAGGAGCAGTGCGCCTTCCCCTAGTACGCCGTTGACAACCACACGGTGTGGGCGGCCTATTTCCAGCGGCGGCAGGCGCAGTGGCTGGCGTCCACAAACGGGGCGCCGCTGGTCGGCGGCCTCAAGAACGGCGACGGCCGCCACGTCTGGTGGAGCGTCCCCAGCCGCACGCTCCGTGAGGTACTGTCGTACCTCGAGGGCGGCAATGACCCGCCGCTGGCACCCTGCCGCGGCGGCCGTCCCGACCCATCGTCGGAGCGTCGGGCCGTGGGTGCCCAGGAGGTTCGCCGGTTCCTCCTCCTCCCACTCTTCCTCCACCTCCTCCCTGTTGGCACAGATCCCGTACGTCGATGCTGCCCGTCGAAGTACTTTCTCAACGAGGTTCCTGGCCGGTCTTTTTGGCCACAGCAACGCGCGTGTAGACTACAGACGCCTTAGTATACGGTGGCACACACACGTACACAACTGGTCTAAGTAGGCAGGGAGGGAGGTGGATGGATAGTTGACGTACTAGTACATGCACATGCACGTACAATACAACCAGCCACTGGATCGATTGATCGAGGCGCTAACTCGCCGAGACACACGTACGTACGCAGGAACACGAGGGTATGATGGCTACGGGAGCGTGTGCTCCCGCGATTGTTTTCTCTATTGATCTGAGTTACCAAGTACAGGGGATACATACGTATATATAGTAGCTAGAACTAGTAGAGCTAACCTAATCGGTTTCCCACTTCTAATCCTAGTCCTATACGTGACTTGTTCCTGTCCAAGCCGGACAAGGACTCGTGGTTAATTCCAACAATCACCCCCCTAAACACGATGTCCTCACTTCACAGCTTGGATGCCGATCCTTCGCCGTATCTTCACGAACTTCTGTCGTCCCAAAGATCTAGTTAGGATATCTGCAAGCTGATCCTCGGTGCAAATGTAGTTGACGCCAATCTTGCTTTCTTCCACACACTCCCTTAAGTAACGATACCTTGTATCGGTGTGCTTGCATCTATCATGCTGACTTATCGTGGTGCGAGCGGATGAGTCGACATGGGATGATCTACAACGAGCCAAGACCGGAGAAGCACAAAGACAAAGAATCAAGATTAGGAAGAGAATGATAGATAATCTTGTCTAGGTTTGCGTTGTAGCAGTACATGTCCTGGGTGTAGAGTCCTAGTAGTAGTTAGCTTCGGCTGAGTTAGTAGTAGTCAAATTAGTAGTCCGTGTATTGCTAGGATGTGGTAACCGTGTTGCTGTCTACGTATAGGAAAAGGATTTTGTCTAGTCGGTTGGTAGTTGCATATATATATGCACAACCCTGCGTGAAGATTGTAACAACGTGTGTAGAGAAAATAGAAAAAGGAATAAAAAGAAGGGGCACGACACGTGCTCTTGGCCAAAGTTTTCGTGTGCGTGTTCGTCCTGATTTGATGTGATCGATCCTGTGGGCGGAGTTCCAACAATTGGTATCTGAGCTAGGTCGAGTTGAAGCCACGCTTGCCCCGGGGTCGCGACCCGACTAGTGCCTCGGGGCGGGCGATGTTGTCGCTGGGTGATGCAGCGATGAGATGGTTCTGGCGATCGTCGTTTGGCGGAGCGACAAGGAGCGAGACGACAGGCTGTTGTCGGGAAGGCGGTGGAAGAAGATCGTTGATGGGAGCGGTGGTGCCGAGGTATGGTGCCGGAAATTCGTCAAGATCATCGTCCGTGGGAGTGTGATGAGTCAAGGAGTCCTGCGGGTTAGCACGGTCGGTCGGTTGGTCGCCGTCGTGTCAGTCGTCGTCATGTCCAAGTGCTCGTCTCTGTGAGGAGGCGTTGAAGATGAAGCCCAGGTCGCGTGTGTGTCTCGACGAGAGGATCAAGTTCAAGTATGTAGGGGCGGTAAACCAGTGAAGGTGAGTCTCTTCAATGAGGCCATGTCTCTACATGAGGCTGCAGTGCATGGTGTAGTGCACGGGGTGGTGTGATCCACAAGGAGCCGGCATGTACCTCGCTAGGGTGGATGGTGTAGTCCACTGGGTGGTGTGTTTTACAGGTTACTAGCGAGGCTGGGCAGTCCAAGGCATATTTGAGGTGGTCCATAAATTCGCCGGGTCAAAATTGGGGAGAGAATATTGGCAACAATATAGCCGGCAATTTGACTTGTCGTGGTGCGAGCGGATGAGTCGCCATGGGATGATCTACAATGAGCCAAGACCGGAGAAGCACAAACACAAAGAATCAAGATTAGGAAGAGAATGTTAGATAATCTTGTCTAGGTTTGCGTTGTAGCAGTACATGTCCTGGGTGTAGAGTCCTAGTAGTAGTTAGCTTCGGCTGAGTTAGTAGTAGTCAAATTAGTAGTCCGTGTATTGCTAGGATGTGGTAACCGTGTTGCTGTCTACGTATAGGAAAAGGACTTTGTCTAGTCGGTTGGTAGTTGCATATATATATGCACAACCCTGTGTGAAGATTGTAACAACGTGTGTAAAGAAAATAGAAAAAGGAATAAAAAGAAGGGGCACGACACGTGCCCTTGACCAAAGTTTTCGTGTGCGTGTTCGTCCTGATTTGATGTGATCGATCCTGTGGGCGGAATTCCAACACTCCCGCTCCTCCTCCCACTCTTCCGGCTCGCCGGCGCTCCTCGGTCTCAAGGCCGAGCCCACCGTGGAGACGCCACTCGGCCGGCGCACCCGCAACGCCGGCATCTTCATCAACGAGGGCGGCCGGCGCGCCTCCTCCTCGGCTCCTCCGCGCTTCGTCAAGCCAAAGACGGAGTCGGGGCTCGCCACCGTCAAGCCGAAGCCAGGGCTCCCCGTCGTGAAGACGGAGCCCGGGCTCGCCAGCGGCGTCAAGGAGGAGGAGCTGGACGACGAAGCGGCCCTCAGATGGACGCGCGACGACTGGGCGCACACGAAGATGGAGCGCCAGTGCGCCGCCTTCGCGCGGTTTGAAGCTCGTCGCCATGGCCGGGACGAGGGAGGCATCGTCGTCCTTGACGATAGCGACGACGACGACGACGCGCCGCCGCCGCCGGTCCGCCGTGGAGACGCCGGGCAGGGGTCCAGCAGGGGCGGCCACGCCATCAAGAAGGAGAAGGCCGCCGCCGCCGCCGACGAAGGCGGCGACGTCGGTGACTTCGCCGTGCTCATCGACTTCTTCACTCCGTAGATTTTTTTTGAAATAATCTATGTAAACGCCGAACATGTTGAATATGAATGTCAAGTTTGCCGAATTTTAGCTAAACTTTGCCGAATTCAGATTTTTTTTAAACTAAAAAAAATGCGCTCGCCCCCGCGCCGATTTTAGCACCGGCTCGCCCCCAGCGGCCGCGTAAAATTACCGTCTGGGGACCAACGGCTGAAGATGCTTTTACTGTTCAAGAATTTCAGATACCTACCATAGGGCTGCCGAGGAGATTGTACTAGGCAGATCAAGGAACATCGAGTATTAACGACATCGTGTGTCTTCCACAGGTTCTAGAGCATGGTTATAGACTCCCATTTCAAAAGGGAACCAACCGTCTGACTGGCATTGGCATGTGCTAACAATTTGGATCAAAGAAATCAAGGTTGGCATCTCTCGAGACAACTTTCACAAATTTGCATTTGAGGAAGATATGGCTTTAGTCCACGTCAAGCCTGTGGCAACATCCAACTAATTGGATTTGAAGTTAGCCTTGGGGTAGTTGCTAAAGTATAATGAATTGCCAAAACACATGTTTGAATTTTTGTTGTTGCTTGGTGTTTCAGATGGTTACATTACAACATCTCTAACTTATCCCCAATAAAGCATTAGTGTTGCTAACCGATCAGCTTGATCGAATCTGCCAGGAAGCAACACAGACGAACTCGCTTTGGATGGCCGGCGTGCATGATATGTTTTATTTCTTCACAATTTGGTGATTACAACTTTGTGTCCAGTAACTAGGAACATCAACAAGGAAGTTCTTTATGTGTCTGCTTGCTCGTCTGCACATATTCGGCCACACCAGAGAAGCACACGGGGAAGCCATCAGCTGCTCCCGTGACCCCCAGTTCAATGTGCCGTGAGTCTCCTCTATCTCAGCCTGCAGTCGCAGTGCATGCAGGTTACATCAGCGTTGCTTGTGCTCATGCCAATGCCTTACCAAGAACTGTATGCATTTCATGAGCTGATAACTAAATTCTCGGTGCATCTCATTTTGAAAGAGAAATAACCAGCATTAGTTGTCCCTCAACATCCTCATCAAACTGTTCCCCCTATATTATTATCGTGGCTAAAAACTACTAGTACTTGATAGATGCGAGGAAGTTTGTACTCCCTCCGTCCAGGTGCATAGGGCACCTAAGAAATGGCACCGTGAACTAGGCATATGTTGATTGGACGCTCATCACGTTTTTCTCTCCCTCTAGTTAATCCCGCATTAAGTGTAATGATGGTAGGACTAACCATGCATAGGCTAACGGATTGTTTCACACAATTCTTTAGGTCCAGTTTGCATGCATGCAAAGAAAAAGTAAATGGTAGAGGCGGCTGATTGGTTTGCATATGGAAGGGAGATAAACGTGAAGCTGAAAACGCTAAGTGCATTGGGGTAGGCATACGAGTCATTAGTGCTAACTAATGAAGGGCGACTAATATACTTGAAAATCCTAAATTCTCTTAGGTGCCTTATGCACCTGGACAGAGAGAGTACTATAGCTCTGTCTTGCTATCAAATGGAAGCCGAGACTACGTCCAATATATATGGATGTTGGATATACATGCAAACAAATAACTAGGACAGCAATACCTCAACAACCATAGTGTCAGTTATTTATTTTGCGTAAAACTCAGAAAAGTGTCAGCAATCACGACATCGCACCATCGATATCGAAAATAGCGGCTAGCAGTCACACATACAAAATATGCATAAGGAATGTTGGGCCCACCTTCGCTATCCAGCTCGGTCACGATGGCATCGAGAAGGAAGTCCCCGATGAGTGTGCTAACGGCTGATTGTTTGTTTGCCACATCTAACTCTGGTTGTAGTACGAGCCTAGAGAGATGGATCAGCGGAGATGATTTTTTTTAAAAGAAGGTCATCCCCGGCCTCTGCATAGGAAAGATGCATACGGCCATTTTATTAAAGCAAGTTCAACAAAACAAATAATCTGCTCTGTAAAGTATGGCTCACATAAGGAGCGAAATAAATAAAGCAAGAACAACTTAAAGCCACAACCGGCCGGACGAAAGGACACTAAGGCCCTATCCTATTATGCGACCATCATCCAAACCGGTTGAATCCCGTCTACCATCTCTCACCGGTTGCACCAAGTAGGCAGCTGCTACTTGGAGCCCGTAGGAGTGAGTAACGGCCACGTACGGATCCATGCCATAACCCTGAAGAATAACGTGCAAGAGGTTAATAATAGATAGTCTGTTAAAAATCATATCATTCTTGCGGTTGCATATAGCCCAAAAAAGTGCGCATATTCCAATCCGAATACTTGACGCAATATGAGGAAGCACTCCATTTAGCCACGTCCCAAACAACGCGTCAATGCTAACAGGAGGAATAATATTAACGGCTATATGGACAGACCTCCAAAGTAATTTCGCGAGAGGGCAATCAAGAAATAGGTGTTGAATGATTTCATCATGAACACAAAAGCAACACCGTGAACTGCCTACCCATTGCCGCTTTTTTAAGTTATCTTTGATAAGGATCACTTGTTTGTGAACAAACCACATAAAAATTTTAATACGCAAGGGAACCTTAACCTTCCAAATGTGTAACGATCTTGGGACTGGGCCAGAATTAATGAGTTCTAAGTACATCGATTTGACCGTAAACACTCCATTACTCGTTAACTTCGAATTCGATGTATCTCCCTGATCTGAGAGTTGAACATCCATCAACCTCCTCACTAAGTGTAACCAGGAATTCGGTACCGTCTGCAAAACCGTTGCTACATAATCCTCCTTATGTTGAGCAATATGATACAGGGAAGGATATTCGAGAGCTAGCGATGTGTCTCCTAACCAAGTATCCTCCCAAAACCTTGTTGTTGTTTCGTCCTGAATTTCACCCTATGGAATAGGGTTTCTTTCACTCTCATGAGATCCTTCCAAAATGGTGAATCATTAGGTCTTACGGTCACCTGATCGAGAGTTTTAGAGTGCAAGTATTTATTTCATGAATTTTATTTTCATAATTGTGTGTTGGATCATGTAATCTCTTTTACCGAACAGCTCTTATCTATTTTACTTTATTTTAGTTGGCACTCTTGAGCTACTCTTGTTTCATTTAATAAAAATGTTTGTGTGCATTTGTTGATGCAGAGACCGAGGTATGCCCCCTTTCCTTAGAAAAAATGCTACACCTTTTATGAGAATCTTGATCGTTACAGTTAAACTAGAACATAAAAGCGTACGTTGCCGCGCCCGCCCATATCTAAAAAATAATTTCAAAATTTCAAAATATCGAAAGTAATGATATGAATATGGAAAATAATTTACATGCTTGGTGGAATTTGAACAGTTTGAATTATGTTACGTTGATCAGCTTTGAATATCTCTAAGTTGTAAAGATCCAACGCAGATCAACAAAAAGCTCGTTGAATCATTGAACTATATATAGGTAGATTACAAGAAAGAAGGATTATGCAACAGGCAGGCATTTAAATTCATCACCCAGATCGGCTTTGGGAGTAGGCGAGTAGCCACCATGGGAAGAGTACCCATCGTGCGTTTCCTCTGCTGTTGCACCCAGCGTTTTGAAAAGAAAAAAAAATACTGAGTGTAACCCAGCGTTTTGATGGACTCATGGACCAAATGTTGCACGCCGGCTATTACGTGAATTAGAAACATGTGGGCTACCTGCACAAAAAAACATGTGGGCTGATTTTTTCTTTTGAGCAACAGATGTGGGCTGATAAATTTAACGCCACGGATGCTCGTCCACAATTTGCCTACCAGCCCATTTAACAAGGAGGCGCACAGGTCAACGTCGGGAGCAGCAGCCCTGTAACGTTGGCCCGGGCTAACTGGGACCGTTCGCAGTATAAATGGGCCAGGAGCCACTGATGGATGACAGAGGCAATCCAGGCCATGCATGTCCGAATCAAACGGATGGGAACGCCTAGTCGCTGTGGAGAGGCGTAGCTCGCTGCGTCTTCCTGTTTCTCAATTGCTGCTCAATTGTTGCCTAAGAACTATACAAAACAAAACGTGTTGATATGCTCTTTCTTGGGCCCCATACTTTTGTAAAGTAACTGAAGTTAAATCATTTTGTAAGTTTTCATCACTTTTTGTTATTTTTTGCTTGGGCAAGAAAGGAGATATGGACTTCCTTTTCTAAAAGAAGAAAGAACTAGACTTTTATGAGTAGTTTGGGTATTAAAATATGATTTATTTATTTTTTGTTAAAATATTTATTTTCAAATATATTTCTTGATTATTTATGTTAATAACTTCAAACAACTTTTCTAGGTTATTGTCACAAAGGATGAACTGTTCCACGTCCGTGAAATGGCCCCAAAAATTTTCCATGACCTTTTATGACCAAATCATGCCACCATGCCAAGGGGCTTTGTATTTTGTCAAGTGATGAATTTTCTGAAATTATTTCACTGAAAAAGGCTGATAAATGGCCACACGTGTCACAACGTGCAAATGGCATCGGAAGTCGTTACAACCAGGCATGGATGACTACCATGGGCATGCCCCCTTGCTGGCAAAAATTGAGGTCATTTAATGGATGTCCAAAAAGTGACTAGGTTCAGAAGACGGTGTTCGGGTAGGCCAGAAGGGTCCGTTTATAAGCATGTCATTTTCTGACACACATCTAATGGCCCCAATATTTAAATGACCTGGTATGAGCGAATCATGGCACCATCCAAGTTGATTTGTATCTCGTGAAGTTATAAATTTTCTGAATTGTTTCGGTGAAAAGTGGCCGATAAATGGCCACACGTGTCGCAATGTCCAATTGGTGTAGGAACTCATTACAACCAGGCATAGATAACTATCATGGAGATGTCCCCTTCTTGGCAAAAGTTATGATCGGTACATGGATGTCCAAAAAAAATACCATGTTCAAGAGAGTGTCCGGATAGGCCAGAAGGGTCTGTTTGTGAGCACGCCATTTTTCGCCATCCGTTAAATGACCTTGATTTTTATCTATGACCTTGTATGAACAATTAATTTCATCATGTAAAGTGGATTTGTATTCATAATGTTAGGAATTTTCTATAATTATTTAGGTTAAAAAACGATAAATAGTCACACTTGTCGCAAGGTGCACCGGCATCAAGAATTGTTCAAACCAGGCATGGATGCATACCATGGGCATTTCTCCTTGATGCCGAAAGTTGGGGTCATTCGTGTCCAAGAACTTTATTTCTTTCATGAGCAGACACTTAAATTCTCGGTGCATCCCATTCCAAAATACAAGTAACCAACGTTAGCTGTCTCTCAACGTCCTCATCACACTCTTCCCCCTCTATTATTATCGTGGCTAAAAACTAGCTAATAGATGTGAGGAAGTTTGTTCTACAGCTCTGTCTTGCTATGGAACAGAAGCCGAGGCTAAGTCCAATATACATGGATGCCGGATGTACATACGGACAATAACCACTAGTCCAATGCTTCACCAACCATAGTGTCAGTCATTTATTTTGCATGTGAAATAAGAGCGGTTTCAGCAGTAAAGATTAATCAGTTTGTCAAGAGGTCCATGGTGCGACTACGTGACAGGCACATGGATGATTTTTCTCCCCGGTTTGTGGACTTATTTGATCAAAGAAAGTAGTTTAGACTAGCCACAATGGGTACTAACTTAGACTAGTAACATGCATATATTACTAGCCTATGTTACTACCTTTATTAATTAGTCTCTCTCGTTATTAACTACATGCCATATAAGCATAATTTTCTTGAAGTGCGTTATCTTGAAGTGCCATATAATACATATTTAGATAGTTAAATCGTCAACCTAGAACTACGCGAATGACTTATTCACCGAGACGGAAGTAGTACCTAAGTTACTTCCACTATGACTAGCCTTAGTCCACTGTGGGTAGTCTTATGGCGATACTTCCCAAGTTCTTCGTTGTGCAGCCAGTTTGAATTAATTGACTAATGACGCATTTCGCTCAAAAAGTAATTTGCATTTAATTATTATTATGACAGCGAGATCTTTTGAGCATTTATTGGAAATTTTAGTTGAAGCTGACAATCGCAATCTGGCAGCGCATGACATATGTGAACCCCGAAATAATTGATATGATGCATGCTAAGTGGCGGACCCAGCTCATTTTGGCCAGGGTGGGCAAAGAAAGTAAATATTCTTATCAATTTATTTACTTTACCTTTTTCTACTCCGCTAAAAAGGCTACCCCCCCCCCCCCCCTTGCAGAAAAAAGGCTATTTCCCAAACCTGCAGCCCACCCTGTCCACTCTCTAGATCCGTCATTAGGGGCTGGATGCTATGGCCATAAGGCCTTGTACAATGCAAGGTGCTTGGAGAAGTAAACCAGGTTTTTCTTAAACACTGGTGCTTATTTGTACATGACAAACGCTTAATTAGACGTCTTTCCTGTAGAAATAGGTACCGGCGCTTAAGAAAAAATCAGTTTATTTTTCTAAGCACCTTCCTAAGCATACAACATTGTAATAAGTATGAGTTTGCCTCGTTCGCCGAACAAAGATAAGTTTTGTTGAATGGATGGATGGATATGGATGGGCTGTCTAACTTTGTTTAGAACACTTTTCTAGGCAGTGGGAGGTGATGACTAGCTGGGGATCAACTGGCGGTGGGTTTGAAGGTTTCTATATATTCTGTGGACGTATCCATCCAAATTAAGCTAAGCGCACACGATAGAGATTAGGTAGCTAGCCCCAAAACGGCATGCTCATATCAGAACGCCGTGCAGTACGACAGTGCTCCAGGTTGCAGACCGGAATGAAGGGATATTTTGGACCGCACCAGATACTGTACCGGTGTATGTAAATAATAAAAATGGCACGATGTTTCAAGTATTCGGTATGGCTATATTGTAGCTACTGCCATACGTACTGGTGCCTGTCGAGTTCTTTCTCCAACACAACTCTATATTAGAGGGACGGCGTGATGTGGTGGACGTCATGGATGACCAAATGTATGTTGAGACAAGGAGAAGGTATTTGCTAATACAGTATAATGCTGGGGACATAAAATTCAGGCAGGCTGCAAGCGATAGATAGAAAATTGTTGGTCACAGGTGCCATGCTAGGCGTGTGGGTCCCATCCACGTCACCTGGACAGCGTTTGCCAATCACGGTGCACCAACGACCACATAGAGCACCCTTGTGCTGGATCCAGATCACAGTTTAATTAATTAGTTACTTCCTACGATTCAAAATAAGGGCCTGTTCGGCCTTCCGCCAGCTCCGCGGATCTGCGGAGCGCGTATATCCCAGCTCCACCTTTTCAGCCTGCAGCTCCGCCGGCTCCGCGAGCTGACTCGGGAGTGGAGGGATTCCGAACGCTCCCTAAGTGTCTGGTTTTAGAACTTGAACCACCACATTATTTTAGATCGGAGGGAGTAGTTGATTTTTTTTTTGCGGGGGAGTAGTTGATTGTGCTGTACAAACTGTGGCAGTATATATATATATAGAGTGGAGTGGGGTGTATATATAGTGCCGAGGGAGAGATTGGTTTTGAGATCGAATCCATTCCTGATTAATGGAACTGCAGCTAGCTAGCTAGCTAGTACTTCTTTCAGTGATAGTGAAAGGTTGATATATGTTGATGGTTGATGGTTGATGGTGGGTGTTTGCGGGCGTGGTATCATCAAGATTCACATCCATCCATGCATCTCTCTCTCTCTCTCTCTGCCAAGCAGTTTGTTTGTTTCCAAATGAGATATATAGATGCATATAGGACATACTTTGGATGAGAATCTTGATGATGCTGCATCCGCACACAAGCGCTTCCCTTTGTCCTATACATGATCAGGTGAGACCTTTGATTCATCCTGTTTCTTTTATCTCGTTGCTACCCCTTTCTAAACATGCATTGTCCTACACTTCCCAGCAGCCACTGCTGATTGATTTGCCACACCATATGTCAGCAGATTAACCAGCTAAGAGCATCCAGCACACACAAAAATACGATCTGCATCACCATAAGCAAGTATACATGTCACACCATACATAGATCAGATAGCGATAGCAAACAAGGTAGTGGTACTAATTTTTTTGTTCGGTTATCTCTTTGATAGTGGAACTCAATCCAATTGTTCGAGCAGATCATGGGGAGGAGAACGCGTAGGCGGCACAGGCGATTGCGGACAGGAACGTCGCCAATATTCGTAGTTCTGCATTGTTCACGTGGCCGCCGCGACCACAAGGACCAGCCTGCCATGTCGGACGTCCAAGGCAACGCTCCGGACTCCGATGAGGAAGACTAAGACATAGCAGACTAAAACGTGCCAACGTCCACCGAAGAGCAAGGCGTGGAAGTTGGAACAGGTGAATATTTAGACTAAGATAACATTTGCTATGTATAAAAAATCCTACATGCCAGGTCTGCTTTTATTTAATGTAACATGTCGAACTTTTCATGAATTGGTTCGATTTGCATGAAATTTGTCCTTTTAGTTCAGTTCTGGTTTGAAATGTGCACGTACGTTTCGGGTATGTGGTAAGGTGACCGGCTCATGTATCCATGTGCACGAAAGCATCCGGACACATCCGCTAATGGATAGTGCAGTGAGTCTGATTTATGACATAATGTTGGAGATGCCCTAAGCTAGCAATCCCCAGTCCGGTCGTTGGATTGGCTGAACCTAATCTAGGCTTCCGTGGGATGATCATGCACGGGTTTGGGCGAAAGCTTTTTGATTGACGGAGGTCGATGCCGGTGATGACGGTGTCCTTGGACGTTGTTACCTTATGGAAGAAATCTCTGAATATCGTGTTTACGATTATTCCAGGATGAGGTCTTGTTATATGGTGGTGGTATTTCGACTTGCTTCAGCAGTTGTTTTTCTTTTCATTTTTGTTGAATGGTTTTTGGTGGGTTTCCCATATAAACTATTCCCTTAGTTCCTAAATATAAACCTTTTTAGATATTTCAATATAGACTACATATGGAGTAAAATGGGTGAATTTACACTTTAAAATAGATCTATATACATCCATATGTAGTCCACATTAGAATCTCTAAAAGGGTTTATATTTGGAAATGGAGGAAGTAGCGACCTCCCTCTCTCTCTCTCTCTCTCTCTGAAATTGGCGAGCTCCTGCCCTTGCATGTAAAATGAAAAATGATGGTTTGCCTGTCGGTGGGGTGCCATCCTGCATCACAGAGTGTGCACACACACTGATTACGTAACTTATGGCGATTGATATATGTTCATGGTTTTAAGAAAATCTGTAGTACTGCTGTATAACGATGATTCCCACATTAATTTGAAGAAAAAAAGGTTAATATATGTACATCATCCATTTTAGTGGGGTTTGATTTTATTGAAGAATGTCAATATCAAGAACTTCCTGGTTTCTTACATTTTATCCGTGTGATGTCCCTTTTGTCTGGTTCCGCCTGATCTTTATTAGAGAAATATCCTATGGTGGCTACTTTTCTTTTCGAAAGGGCCGTGGCTACTATTGGTTCTTAAAAAAATACAAATGAAAGTACGCTGACATGTACATGTGGTTTAATTGAATGTTCTAGAATATGAAGCTATTACTACAGGTTATCTACAGATGTATCGGGACTCTTCGTTCCTCTCTACAACATGTGGAGAATCGAGACCTGTTTACGGAGGTGTGTGCATGATTGGAGGCTACGATGAGGGATACTTTTATCCAACATGGGTGGCAGCATGATCATAGGATTGTCATGCCTTCATTGTAGGCGTTATACGGACTCCAGTCTCTTTGCATTTTTGCCTTTTTATTTTTTTATGGGAGAGGACTGTTTTTTGGCTGTGTGCATCTTAGTTACGCAGAGATCGGATGTAATGCTTAAACCTTCTAAATAATAAACCACCCTTTTCGAAAAAATGAAGCTATTAGGGCATCTTCAATGGTGGTAACATTGTTTTTGGTAAACTTTGACACATAAGATTTTTTGATGACGTGTCATACAATAAGTGAGGAAAGAGAGTAAGCTTGTATGTATGTGAACCAACACCCCTTGCACAAGTTTCAATATAGAATGAGAGAGTACCTTATTTATTATCTCACATCCTATTGGGCAAACTAGATACTCCCTCCGGTCCTTTTTACTCTGCATATTAAAATTCTCTGGAGTCAAACTTCACAAAGTTTGACCGTATTTATATGAAAAAATATCAACATCTGGCATGCTAAAGTTATATAATATGAAACTTTAAGTCATGACACATCTAGTAGTATTGATTTCAGATTGTGAATGTTGGCACTTTTTTCTATAAAGTTGGTCAAACTTTACGAGGCTTGACTTCAGTCAAATCTTATATGCGAACTAAAAAGGACCGGAGGGAGTACAACCTATTGAAGTAGTTCTATGTTAAGGTGTTGGTTCATGACATGACATATTTTATCAACAAACTAACATACAAGCTGTTGGAGCTGTCCTTACTGCTTTGAACAGGGACCAACATTTAATATCGCATTAGTACGTCTATGAGATGTTTGATTGATGGAAGGCCACATACACCATATCTTCTTTTATTTCGTAAGAAATATTCCATTACCTCCCTGCCTAACGCATCTATAAATGTGGTAGAACCAACAGCACTCCGGCCACAATGGTACAAGTTAGATAGCATGCCGCATGCGTGCACCATGCATCTGAATCAACCGTGTCATAGGCTGTTCCAATGCAAGAGCTTTTCTTGAGGAATGAGACACGTTGGGAATTTTAGCTGATGCTGGGCAGCATCAGTACGTAGTGCATGAAATACTTTCTGCACACCCTCCTGGAGTTGTGCGAGCATGAGTTTACCCAGGCCGGTCCTCGACCAGGGCAAGAAGGGCGACGGTCCATGGCTCCACAAAAAAATGTACGCACAATATTAGGTACTAGGACATCGTTCGTGTATACTCAACCCAGTGCCTGCACCTCCTGGAGTCGTACTGAATGAAACTGTGAAAATCAGCTGACTTGCAAGAATACCTTGTCAGACGGTTAGTATATGTAGTGACACAAGGATAGCCTAGCTTGATTCATTGAAGGCCCAACCAGAGACTCTTTCAAGTAAAAGCAAGACAAAAGCAATTCTCACATATGCACGGAAAGTCCCCTGCATCTGCATGGGAGAGCCCTTTGAATTGCTTGCAGATATGAAGCCCTACATGGTACTGTTCAAAGTTCATCGGCTTTTTTTTTCACCACATGCAAGCAAACCGTTCCATCTATGGTCCATCAATGGATGCAGATATACTTGGTCCAACGAAAGCCGAAGCTCAATCGCCTAGAATTGAGGGAGTTGTACCTCAATAGACGCCGATATACTTGGTCCAACGAAAGAGAGCGTGCCACGCTAGAAAGATTGACCACGTCTTCGTGACCACATCTTGGGATGATCTCTACCCCTCCTGCCTTCTTACCGTATTGGGAGCCGCGGTCTCTGACCATTGTCCCAGGCCCGTATCTGGGCAGGTGCATCCGGAGCAATGGCACAGGGTCTCAAAAAATTAGGGGCCCCAAAATTTCTCTAAGTACTAGTATTTCCATAATTACCAAGGGGTTATCTGATTCTAAAAAATGGTTAATTGAAGTCTAATGAGCCATTAATCAGTATGGTTGAAAGATGTAAGATTGTTACTAATAAAAAAAATACTAAGATTCCATATTAATATGGAAAGATAGTACTACTTTTTCTATTTGGCAAATGGTAATTCTTGGAACACGTATGCAAAAAAAAAACATTTTTAGACTTTTCTACCCATGGGACCTAATTTTAAGTTTGCACAGGGCCCCATGTTTTGGAGGTACGGCCCTGCATTGTCCGCTCCTGATCGATCTCCACGCAGATATCCAGTTTGGCAAGCGCTTCAAGTTTGAAGTTTTATGGCCCAAGGCGCCTGGTTTTCTTGACGCAGTCCTGGAAGCATGGGCCTCGGCGCCATCCACTGGGAACCCTTCCTGGTGCTAAATAACAAGCTTCGGGTCACGGCCAAGCGCCTTCAACGGTGGAGCGACAAGTGGATTGGTAATATTCGCATGCAGATTGCAATAGCTATGGAACTCATTCTTAGGTTGGATATGGCGTCGGACACAAGGAACTTGCCAGGGTCCGAGTTGAATCTCCAAAGAATTCTCAGAAGGAAATTGTCGGGGCTATGCTCGCTTGAAAGAACTATTGCTAGACAAAAATCAAGGCTGCTGCACCTCAAAGAAGGGGACGCCAACACACGCTTCTTCCATCAGCACGCTCACCATTGGCAGCGGCGGGATGCCATTATGTCTTTGCGTCACCAAGGATTGGTGATCTCGGCTCAGGAGAGGATTGCGGAGCTAGTGGACACATATTACCAGAACATGTTCGGGGCCACCACCCCAAGGGAGCATGCATTGCACCTAGAGGCGCTTGGCCTACCACAACGCGATTTGAGCCACCTGGATGCTCCCTTTGCCGACGACGAGGTCCTAAATGTAATCAAATCTATGCCCCCTAGATAAAACGCCGGGCCCTGACGGCTTCATCAGGCGCTTTTACGTCGTGTGCTGGCAGATCATCAAGCATGACCTCATGAGGGCGCTTCAACAGTTTCACAGCGGAGATATGCGAGGAATGGCCACCATAAATAAGGCCCTGGTTACGCTTCTGCCCAAGAAAGATGGAGCAGAGGAACTTAAGGACTCCAGGTCGGTCAACCTAGTTCAAGGAGCAATAAAGATTTTCAACAAAATCCTGGCATGCAGGCTAGCGATGGAACTCCCGTCCTTTGTTGGGGCGCATCAGAGCGCTTTCGTGCACGGCCGGACACTACATGATAATTTCATGTTGGTGCAATGCACGGCTAGGAGGTTGCATGCCCTCAAGGAACCGGCGGTAATGCTAAAACTGGACATCTCGAAGGAGTTCGACTCACTTCAATGGCCTTTCCTCATTGAGGTTATGCACGCTATGGGTTCTGGAGTGAGGTGGCTCGATTGGATCTGTGGACTGTTGGCCACCTCGTCTACTAGAGCTATGGTCAATGGCATCCCTGGGGCACCAATCCTTAGGTGCCAGGGGTTATGACAAGGAGGACCGCCGTCACCAATGCTCTTCATCCTCGCCATGGAGCCCTTGCAGCGTTTGTTTTCGTGGCCTCGGCCCTCAGGCTGCTATCCCCTCTGGCCCGCACGGGCATGAAGCACCAGCTATCTATATTCGCAGATGAGTTATGATCTTTCTAAATCTAGTTGCGGCCGAGTTAGCAGCATGTTCGGAGATCCAACAGATGTTCGGTATGGCCTCTGGTCTGTGACAAAAAACAACTGCTCTACCCATCAGGTGCTCAGACGAAAAAATGAGAATTCATGATATCCTAGGGTGCCCACTGGATCCTTCCCGTGCCGGTACCTAGGGTTGCCACTTTGCATGAGAAAGCCGCTTGCAGGTCAATTGCAGGGGATAGTAAAGCACTTGGCGAGCTACCTCCCCACTTTGGAAAGTGGCCATGTTACCGAAGAGTGGTCGCCTGGTTTTAGTCCTCTTGGTGTTATGCTCAGTGCCTATTCACAGCAAGCTCGAGTTGGGCCTCCCGCTCAAGACTATTTCAGCAACGAACAAGATCATCAGAGGATTCTTATGGTGTGGAAAGGCCCAAGGAAGGGGTGGACATTGCGCAGTGGCTTGGGAGAGCGTGTGCACCCCCAAGTGGGCGGGAGGATTCGGGATCCCCAACCTGCGATGCTGAAGGAAATATGCCCTAGAGGCAATAATAAAGTTATTATTTATTTCCTCATATCATGATAAATGTTTCTTATTCATGCTAGAATTGTATTAACCGGAAACTTAGTACATGTGTGAATACATAGACAAACAGAGTGTCACTAGTATGCCTCTACTTGACTAGCTCATTAATCAAAGATGGTTAAGTTTCCTAACCATAGACAGAAGCTGTCATTTGATTAACGGGATCACATCATTAGAAGAATGATGTGATTGACTTGACCCATTCCGTTAGCTTAGCACTTGATCGTTTAGTTTACTGCTATTGCTTTCTTCATGACTCATACATGTTCCTATGACAATGAGGTTATGCAACTCCCGATTACCGGAAGAACACTTTGTGTGCTACCAAACGTCACAACGTAACTGGGTGATTATAAAGGTGCTCTACAGGTGTCTCCGATGGTACTTGTTGAGTTGTCATACGTCTCCAACGTATCTATAATTTTTGATTGCTCCATGCTATTATATTATCTATTTTGGATGTCAATGGGCTTTATCCTACACTTTTATATCATTTTTGGGACTAACCTACTAACCGGAGGCTCAGCCCAAATTGCTGTTTTTTTTGCCTATTTTAGGGTTTTGCTAAAAAGGAATATCAAACGGAGTCCAAACGGAATGAAGCCTTCGGGAACGTGATTTTCTCAACAAACATGATCCAGGAGACTTCGAGTGGGTGTCAAGAAACAAACGAGGAAGCCACGAGGCAGGGGCGACGCGCCTACCCCCCTAGGCGCGCCCTCCACCCTCGTGGGCCCCTCATTGCTCCACCGACGTACTTCTTCCTCCTATACATATCCATGTACCTCCCAAACATCCAGGAGCACCATGAAAACCTAATTCCACCGCCGCAACCTTCTGTACCCGAGAGATCCCATCTCGGGGCCTTTTCTGGAGCTCCACCGAAGGGAACATTGATGACGGAGGGCCTCTACATCAACTCCATGGCCTCTCCGGTGATGTGCGAGTAGTTTACTTCAGACCTACGGGTCCATAGTTATTAGCTAGATGGCTTCTTCTCTCTCTTTGGATCTCAATACAAAGTTCTCCTCGATCTTCTTGGAGATCTATTCGATGTAATCTTCTTTCACGGTGTGTTTGTCGAGATCCGATGAATTGTGGGTTTATTATCAAGTTTATCTATGAACAATATTTGAATCTCCTCTGAATTCTTTTATGTATGATTGGTTTATCTTTGCAAGTCTCTTCGAATTATTAGTTTGGTTTGGCCTACTAGATTGATCTTTCTTGCAATGTGATAAGTGCTTAGCTTTGGGTTCAATCTTGCGGTGCTCGATCCCAGTGACAGAAAGGAAAACGACATGTATTGTATTGTTGCCATCGAGGATAAAAATATGGGGTTTATTTCATATTGCATGAGTTTATCCCTCTACATCATGTCCTCTTCCTTAAAGCATTACTCTGTTCTTATGAACTTAATACTCTAGATGCATGTTAGATAGCGATCGATGTGTGGAGTAATAGTAGTAGATGCAGAATTGTTTCGGTCTACTTGTCGCGGACGTGATGCCTATGTACATTATCATACCTAGATATTCTCATAACTATTCTCAATTCTATCAATTGCTCGACAGTAATTCGTTTACCCACCGTAATACTTATGCTCTTGAGAGAAGCCACTAGTGAAACCTATGGCCCCCGGGTCTATCTTCCATCATATTAATCTTCCAATACTTAGTTATTACTATTGCCGTTTATTTTACTTTGCATCTTTATTTCTCTTTGTCATAAAAATACCAAAAATATTATCTTATCATATCTATCAGATCTCACTCTCGTAAGTGACCGTGAAGGGATTGACAACCCCTTTATCGCGTTGGTTGCGAGGTTCTTATTTGTTTGTGTAGGTGCGTGGGACTTGACCGTGATCTCCTACTGGATTGATACCTTGGTTCTCAAAAACTGAGGGAAATACTTACGCTACTTTACTGCATCACCCTTTTCTCTTCAAGGGAAAACCAACGCAGTGCTCAAGAGGTAGCAAGTTAGCATAGATCAAGATTACGATTTGTCACTCCGCTTGTCGGAGAGGTATCTTTGGGCCCACTCGGTAATGCACATCACTATAAGCCTTGCAAGCATTGTAACTAACGAGTTAGTTTCGAGATGATGTATTATGGAACGAGTAAAGAGACTTGCCGGTAACGAGATTGAACTAGGTATTGAGATACCGACGATCGAATCTCGGGCAAGTAACATACCGATGACAAAGGGAACAACATATGTTGTTATGCGGTTTGACCGATAAAGATCTTCATAGAATATGTGGGAGCCAATATGAGCATCCAGGTTCCGCTATTAGTTATTGACCGGAGACGTGTCTCGGTCATGTCCACATAGTTCTCGAACTCGTAGGGTCCGCATGCTTAAAGTTTGGTGACGATCGGTATTATGAGTTTTGTGTTTTGATGTACCGAAGGTAGTTCAGAGTCCCCAGATATGATCACGGACATGATGAGGAGTCTCGAAATGGTCGAGACATAAAGATCGATATATTGGACGACTATATTCGGACACCGGAAGTGTTTCGGGTGGTTTTGGAGAAATATTGGGCCTTATGGGCCTTACTGGAGAGAGAGGGCTGGCCTAGGGCAAGTCGCGCGCCTCTCCCCCTCTGGTCCGAATTGGACTAGGAGATGGGGGTGGCGCCCCCCTTTCCTTCTCCCTCTCCCCCTTCCTTTCCCCCTCCTAGTAGGAGTAGGAAAGAGGGGAGTCCTACTCCTACTAGGAGGAGGACTCCTCGTCCTGGTGCGCCTACAGGGGCCGGTCGGCCTCCCCCCTTGCTCCTTTATATACTGGGGCAGGGGCACCTCTCGACACACAAGTTGATCTGTTGATCTCTCCCTGTCGTGTGCGGTGCCCCCCTCCACCATAATACACCCCGATCTATCGTAGCGGTGCTTAGGCGAAGCCCTGCGTCGGTAGCATCATCATCACCGTCATCACGCCGTGGTGCTGACGAAACTCTGCTGTGAAGCTCTGCTGGATCGGAGTTCGTGGGACGTCATCGAGTTGAATGTGTGCTGAACTCGGAGGTGCCGTGCATTCGGTACTTGGACCGACCGGATCGTGAAGACGTACGACTACATCAACCGCGTTGTGCTAACGCTTCCGCTTTCGGTCTACGAGGGTACGTGGACACATTCTCCCCTCTTGTTGCTATGAATCACCATGATCTTGTGTGTGCGTAGGAAAATATTTTGAAATTACTACGTTTCCCCAAGAGTGGCAGCCGAGCCAGATTTATGCGTAGATGTTATATGCACGAGTAGAACACAAGTGAGTTGTGGACGATAAAAGTCATACTGCTCACCAGCATGTCACACTTTGGTTCGGCAGTATTGTTGGATGAAGCAGCCCGGACCGACATTGCGCGTACGCTTACGCGAGACTGGTTCTACAGACGTCCTTTGCACACAGGTGGCTGGCGGATGTCAGTTTCTCTAAATTTAGTTGAATCGAGTGTGGCTACGCCCAACGTCCTTGAGAAGGTTAAAACAACACTAACTTAACAAACTATCGTTGTGGTTTGATGCGTAGGTAAGAACGGTTCTTCCTCAGCCCGTAGCAGCCACGTAAAACTTGCAACAACAAAGTAGAGGACGTCTAACTTGTTTTTGCAGGGCATGTTGTGATGTGATATGGTCAAGACATGATGCTATATTTTATTATATGAGATGATCATGTTTTGTAACCGAGTTATCGGCAACTGGCAGGAGCCATATGGTTATCGCTTTATTGTATGCAATACAATCGCTCTGTAACGGCTTCACTTTATCACTAAGCGGTAGCGATAGTCGTAGAAGCAATATCTCGCGAGACGACAATGATGCTACGATGGAGATCAAAGGTGTTGTGCCGGGGATGATGGCGATCATGACGGTGCTTCGGAGATGGAGATCACAAGTACAAGATGATGATGGCCATATCATGTCACTTATATTGATTGCATGTGATGTTTATCTTTTATGCATCTTATTTTGCTTAGATCGACGGTAGCATTATAATATGATCTCTCGCTAAATTTCAAGGTACAAGTGTTCTCATTGAGTATGCACTGTTGCGAAAGTTCATCGTGCCGAGACGCCACGTGAGGATCAGGTGTGATAAGCTCTACGTTCACATACAACAGGTGCAAGCCAGTGTTGCACATGCAGAATACTCGGGTTAAACTTGACGAGCCTAGCATATGCAGATATGGCCTCAGAACACTAGAGACCGAAAGGTCGAGCGTGAATCATATAGAAGATATGATCAACATAATGATGTTCACCATTGAAAGCTACTCCATCTCACGTGATGATCGGACATGGATTAGTTGATATGGATCACATGATCACTTAGATGATTAGAGGGATGTCTATCTAAGTGGGAGTTCTTTAATTATTTGATTAACTGAACTTTAATTTATCATGAACTTAGTACCTGATAGTATTTTGCATGTCTATGTTGTTGTAGATAGATGCTCGTGCTGTTGTTCTGTTGAATTTTAATGCGTTCCTTGAGAAAGCAAAGTTGAAAGATGATGGTAGCAATTACATTGACTGGGTCCGTAACTTGAGGATTATCCTCATTGCTGCATAGAAGAATTACGCCCTGGAAGCACCGCTAGGTGCCAAACCTGCTGCAGGAGCAACACCAGATGTTATGAACGTCTGGCAAAGCAAAGCTGATGACTACTCGATAGTTCAGTGTGCCATGCTTTACGGCTTAGAACCAGGACTTCAACGATGCTTTGAACGTCATGGAGTATGTGAGATGTTCTAGGAGTTGAAGTTAATATTTCAAGCAAATGCACGAATTGAGAGATATGAAGTCTCCAATAAGTTCTACAGCTGCAAGATGGAGGAGAATAGTTCTGTCAGTGAGCATATACTCAGAATGTCTGGTTATAACAATCACTTGATTCAACTGGGAGTTAATCTTCCGGATGATAGTGTTATTGACAGAATTCTTCAATCACTGCCACCAAGCTACAAGAGCTTCATGATGAACTATAACATGCAAAGGATGGATAAGACGATTCCCGAACTCTTCGCAATGTTAAAGGCTCTGGAGGTAGGAATCAAGATGGAGCATCAAGTGTTGATGGTCAACAAGACCACTAGTTTCAAGAAAAAGGGCAAACGGAAGAAGAAGGGGAACTTCATGAAAAATGGCAAACAAGTTGCTGTTCAGGAGAAGAAACCCAAGTATGGACCTAAGCCTGAAACTGAGTGCTTCTATTGTAAACAGACAGGTCACTGGAAGCAGAACTGCCCCAAGTATTTGGTGGATAAGAAGGTTGGCAAGGTGAACAAAGGTATATGTGATATACATGTTATTGATGTGTACCTTACTAATTCTCACAGTAGTGCCTGGGTATTTGATACTGGTTCTGTTGCAAATATTTGCAACTCGAAACAGGGACTACGGATTAAGCGAAGATTAGCAAAGGACGAGGTTACAATGCGCGTGGGAAATGGTTCCAAAGTCGATGTGATCGCGGTCAGCACGCTACCTCTACATCTACCTTCGGGATTAGTTTTAGACCTAAATAATTGTTATTTGGTGCCAGCGTTGAGCATGAACATTATATCTGGATCTTGTGTAATGCGAGATGGTTATTCATTTAAATCAGAGAATAATGGTTGTTCTATTTATATGAGTAATATCTTTTATGGTCATGCACCCTTAAAGAGTGGTCTATTCTTTTTGAACCTCGATAGTGAAGATACACATATTCATACTATTGAGGCTAAAAGATGCAGAGTTAATAATGATAGTGCAACATATTTGTGGCACTGCCGTTTGAGTCATATTGGTGTAAAGCGCATGAAGAAACTCCATTTCGATGGACCTTTGGAATCACTTGATTATGAATCACTTGGTACTTGCAAACCATGCCTCATGGGCAATATGACTAAAACACCATTCTCCGGAAAAATGGAGCGAGCAACAGATTTGTTGGAAATCATACATACTGATGTATGTGGTCCGATGAATGTTGAGGCTCGTGGCCGATATCGTTATTTTCTCACCTTCACAGATGATTTGAGCAGATATGGGTATATCTACTTGATGAAACATAAGTCTGAAACATTTGAAAAGTTCAAAGAATTACAGAGTAAAGTGGAAAATCATCATAACAAGAAAATAAACTTTCTACAATCTGATCGTGGAGGAGAATATTTGAGTTACGAGTTTAGTCTTCATTTGAAACAATGCGGAATAGTTTCGCAACTCACGCCACCCGGAACACCACAGCGTAATGGTGTGTCCGAACGTTGTAATCGTACTTTACTAGATATGGCGCGATCTATGATGTCTCTTACTGATTTACCGCTATGATTTTGGGGTTATGCTTTAGAGACAGCTGCATTCATGTTAAATAGGGCACCATCTAAATCCGTTGACACGACTGCTTATGAACTATGGTTTGGCAAGAAACCAAAGTTGTTGTTTCTTAAAGTTTGGGGCTGCGACGCTTATGTGAAAAAGCTTCAACCCAATAAGCTTGAACCCAAATCGGAGAAATGTGTCTTCATAGGATACACAAAAGAAATAGTTGGGTACACTTTCTATCATAGATCCGAAGGCAAGAATTTTGTTGCTAAGAATGGATCCTTTCTAGAGAATAAGTTTCTCTCGAAAGAAGTGAGTGGGAGGAAAGTAGAACTTGATGAGGTAACTATACCTGCTCCCTTATTGGAAAGTAGTTCATCACAGAAACCAGTTCCTGTGACACTAACACCAATTAGTGAGGAAGCTAATGATGATGATCATGAAACTTCAGATCAAATTACTACCGAACCTCGTAGGTCAACCAGAGTAAGATCCGCACCAGAGTGGTATGGTAATCATGTTCTGGAAGTCATGTTACTATACCATGACGAACCTACGAACTATGATGAAGCGATGATGAGCCCAGACTCCGCAAAATGGCTAGAAGCCATGAAATCTGAGATGGGATCCATGTATGAGAACAAAGTGTGGACTTTGGTTGACTTACCCGATGATCGACAAGCCATCGAGAATAAATGGATCTTCAAGAAGAAGACAGACGCTGATGGTAATGTTGCTGTCTACAAAGCTCGACTTGTTGCAAAACATTTTCGACAAGTTCAAGGAGTTGACTATGATGAGACCTTCTCACCCGTAGCGATGCTTAAGTCCGTCTGAATCATGTTAGCTATTGCCGCATTTTATGATTATGAAATTTGGCAAATGGATGTAAAGACTGCATTCCTGAATGGGTTTCTGGTAGAAGAGTTGTATATGATGCAACCTGAAGGTTTTATTGATCCAAAGGGTGCCGAAAAAGTGTGCAAGCTCCAGTGATCCATTTATGGACTGGTGCAAGCCTCCCGGAGTTGGAATAAACGTTTTGATACTGTGATCAAAGCATATGGTTTTATACAGACTTTTGGAGAAGCCTGTATTTACAAGCAAGTGAGTGGAGCTCTGTAGCATTTCTAATATTATATGTGGATGACATATTGTTGATTGGAAATGATATAGAATTTCTGGAGAGCATAAAAAGATATTTGAATAAAAGTTTTTCAATGAAAGACATCGGTAAAGCTGCTTACATATTGGGCATCAAAATCTATAGAGATAGATCAAGACGCTTAATTGGACTTTCACAAAGCACATACCTTGACAAAGTTTTGAAGAAGTTGAAAATGGATCAAGAAAAGAAAGGGTTCTTGCCTGTGTTACAAGGTGTGAAGTTGAGTAAGACTCAATGCCCGACCACTGCAGAAGATAGAGAGAAAATGAAAGATGTTCCCTATGCTTCAGCCATAGGACCTATCATGTATGCAATATTGTGTACCAGACCTGATGTGTGCCTTGCTATTAGTTTAGGAGGGAGGTACCAAAGTAATCCAGGAGTGGATCACTGGACAGAGGTCAAGAACATCCTGAAATACATGAAAAGGACTAAGGATATGTTTCTCGTTTATGGAGGTGACAAAGAGCTCATCGTAAATGGTTACGTTGACGCAAGCTTTGACACTGATCTGGACGATTATAAATCGCAAACCGGATACGTGTTTATATTGAACGGTGGAGCTGTCAGTTGGAGCAGTTCTAAACAAAGCGTCATGACAGGATCTACGTGTGAAGCGGAGTACATTGCTGCTTCGGAAGCAGCGAATGAAGGAGTCTAGATGAAGGAGTTCATATCCAATCTAGGTCTCATACCTAGTGCATCGGGTCCAATGAAAATCTTTTGTGACAATATTGGTGCAATTGCCTTGGCAAAGGAATCTAGATTTCACAAGAGAACCAAGCACATCAAAAGACACTTCAATTCCATCCGCGATCAAGTCCAGGTGGGAGACATAGAGATTTGCAAGATACATACGGATCTAGATATTGCAGACCCGTTGACTAGGCCTCTCTCACGAGCAAAACATTATTAGCACCAAGGCTCCATGGGTGTTAGAATCATTACTGTGTAATCTAGATTATTGACTCTAGTGCAAGTGGTGGACAGAAGGAATTATGCCCTAGAGGCAATACGAAAGTTATTATTTATTTCCTCATATCATGATAAATGTTTATTATTCATGCTAGAATTGTATTAACCGAAAACTTAGTACATGTCTGAATGCATAGACAAACAGAGTGTCACTAGTATGCCACTACTTGACCAGCTCATTAATCAAAGATGGTTAAGTTTCCTAACCATACATATGAGTTGTCATTTGATTAATGGGATCACATCATTAGGAGAATGATGTGATTGACTTGGCCTGTTCCGTTAGCTTATGATATGTCTCTATCGTATCTATAATTTTTGATTGTTCCATGCCAATATTCTACAACTTTCATATACTTTTGGCAACTTTTTATACTATTTTTGGGACTAACATATTGATCCAGTGCCCAGTGCCAGTTCCTCTTTGTTGCATGTTTTTTGTTTCACAGAATATCCATATCAAACGGAGTCCAAATGGGATAAAAACTGACGGAGATTTTTTTTGGATTATATATGATTTTTGGGAAGAAAAATCCACGCGAGACGATGCCCGAGGGGGCGACGAAGCAGGGGGCGCTCCCCTGAACCTAGTGGCCACCCCGTAAGGCGGTTAATGCCCTTCTTTTTCCGCAAGAAAGCTAATATCCGGATAGAGACCGTGTTAAAATTTTAGCCCAATCGGAGTTACGGATCTCCGGGAATATAAGAAACGGAGAAAGGGTAGAATCTGAGAACGCAGAGACATAGAGAGACAGAGAGACAGATCCAATCTCGGAGGGGCTCTCTCCCCTCCCATGCCATGGAGGCCAAGGACCAGAGGGGAAACCCTTCTCCCATCTAGGGAGGAGGTCATGGAAGAAGAATACGAAGGGGCCCCCTCTCCCCTTCTCTTCCGGTGGCGCCGGAACGCTGCCGTGGCCATCATCATCACCGCAATCTTCACCAACAACTTCACCGCCATCATCACCAACTCTTGCCCCCTCTATGCAGAGGTGTAACCTCTCTCTTACCTGCTGTAATCTCTACTTAAACATGGTGCTCAACGCTATATATTATTTCCCAATGATGTATGGCTATCCTATGATGTTTGAGTAGATCCGTTTTGTCCTATGGGTTATTTGATGATCGTGATTGGTTTGAGTTGCATGTTTTATTATTGGTGCTGTCCTATGGTGCTCTCTGTGTCGCGCAAGCATGAGGGATT
The DNA here is from genome assembly GCF_018294505.1 of Triticum aestivum. Classification (NCBI taxonomy): domain Eukaryota; kingdom Viridiplantae; phylum Streptophyta; class Magnoliopsida; order Poales; family Poaceae; genus Triticum; species Triticum aestivum. The sequence goes on from NC_057794.1 coordinate 517,438,408, forward strand.
CCCACTGTAGGTTGTTGCAATACATTTATGATTCGCTTATAGTGGGTTGCGTGAGTGACTGAAATACAAACCCGAGTAAGGGGGTTGTTGCGTATGGGATAAAGAGGACTTGATGCTTTAATGCTATGGTTGGGTTTTACCTTAATGATCTTTAGTAGTTGCGGATGCTTGCTAGAGTTCCAATCATAAGTGCATATGATCCAAGTAGAGTAAGTATGTTAGCTTATGCCTCTCCCTCATATGAAACTGCAATAATGATTACCGGTCTAGTTATCGATTGCCTAGGGACAAATAACTTTCTCGTAACAAAACACTCTTTACTAAAACTAATTTAGTTGTGTCTTTATCTAAACAGCCCCTAGCTTTTATTTATGCCCTATTTATTACCTTGCAAACTTATCCAACAACACCTGCAAAGTACTTCTAGTTTCATACTTGTTCTAGGTAAAGCGAACATCAAGCATGCGTAGAGTTGTATCAGTGGTCGATAGAACTTGAGGTAATATTTGTTCTGCCTTTAGCTCCTCATTGGGTTTGACACTCTTACTTATCGAAAACTGTTGCGATCCCCTATACTTGTGGGTTATCAAGACCTTTTTCTGGCGCCGTTGCCGGGGAGCAATAGCGTGGGGTGAATATTCTCGTGTGTGCTTGTTTGCTTTATCCCTAAGTAATTTTTATTTGCTGTTCTTAGTTGTTTTCTATCTTTAGTTACGGGTAGAAGAACCACTCAACCAATGGTTGAAGAACCTACTAAACCAATGGTTGAAGAACCACTCAAAACCTATCACACTACTGAAGCTTATTACTTGGATCGTTTTTGATCCCTATGTGCTCGTGCTGAAACCCCAACTAGCTTAGTTGAGGGCAAATCCTTATATGAGCATGCTTGTTATGTGCGACACCGAATATCTGAAAAAGGGAAAATTTTACTGGGTCAAATTCATTGTTTGCAATGCTATGCTTGGAATTTATGCGAAATACATGATATTACTTGTTGTTCTGAAAACCCTAAGAAACACCTTCCCTATCAATGTGAGTTTAGTGATAATGGGTGTTTATAGTTACTATGATGTTCAACAAATTAAAGAATTTGTTGCTTTTAAGGGTGCTTATGAAATTGCTTCTTTGGTTGAAATGTATGATGCTACTCTTTACAAATCTGAAAATTTTGCCATACTTAAATTTTGCTATGATAATTATGCTTCTAATGCCTATGTTGAACCTTATATGGAGGACTACCCCGCTATCCAAGAAGAGACTAATATTTTGCAGGAGTCTATGGAAGAAGAAATTGATAACACTGTGAGCTCATTGGATGAAAAAGATGAGGAGGAGAGCGAAGAAAAAAAAGGAGAAAGTGCGTATTAGCTACCCGTGCCCACCTTATAATGAGAGTAACTCTTCAACTCATACATTGTCTAATTTCCCTTCGTGCTTACCGAAGGATGATTGCTATGATGATTGTTATGATCCCGTTGATTCTCTTGAAATATCCCTTTTTGATGATGCTTGCTATGCTTGTGGCCAAGATGCCAATATGAATTATGCTTATGGAGATGAACTTGATATAGTTCCTTATGTTAAACATGAAATTGTTGCTATTGCACCCACGCATGATAGTCCTATTATCTTTTTGAATTCTCCCGACTACACTATATCGGAGAAGTTTGCAGTTATTAAGGATTATATTGATGGGTTTCCTTTTACCATTACACATGATGCTTTTGATAGATATAATATGCATGTGCTTGCTGATCCTACTTGCAATTATTATGAGAGAGGAACTATATCTCCACCTCTCTATGTTTCCAACACGATAAAATTGCAAGAAACTGTTTATACTATGCATTGGCCTTTACTATGTGTGCATGAATTGTTCTTTTATGACATGCCGATGCATTGGAAGAGAATTAGACTTCGTCATTACATGATATATGTTGCTTTGTGCTCACTACTAAATTACAAATCATTGTTAATTAAAATTGGCTTTGATATACCTTGGGATCCGGGTGGATCCATTACTTGAGCACTATATGCCTAGCTTAATGGCTTTAAAGAAAGCACTGTCAGGGAGACAACCCGGAAGTTTTTAGAGAGTCATTTATTTCTGTTGAGTGCTTTCATATAGTTTAAAAACAACAAAAATATAGAGGGGAACCCAAAACTTTTTCAAAAAGGAAACTGAGAGTGAGAAAGACAAGCATTGTTGAAGTGGGAGCTAGCCTTGAACTTTGTTCATGCTCACGGAAACTTTGTGAATCTTGATTATGAAAACTTTTCAACAAAAATAATTATCCCCTTGTACAATTCGATTGTATTATAAAAATAATATGCCAAGGTTTGCCTTTATGATGTTTACTTTGCTTGTTGGTTTGTACGGTGCAGGACAGAAACTTTGGCTGTAGCGCGGGATTTTACATTTTTTACTGAAACGTCAAATGGTTCTGATTCTTTTTGCACTGTCTTTCTATACGAATTGTTTATTTTTCCTAATTTTGGAAGAATTTATAAAAATAAGTATGATGAATGTTCAGATTATTACAGACTATTCTGTTTTAGACAGATTCTGTTTTTGATGCATAGTTTGCTTGTTTTGATGAAACTATCAATTTATACTAGTGGATTAAGCCATGAAAAAGTTATATTACAGTAGAAACAATGCAAAAACAAAATATGAATTGGTTTGCAACAGAACTTAGAGTAGTGATTTGCTTTATTATACTAACGGATCTTATCGAGTTTTTTGTTGAAGTTTTGTGTGGATGAAGTGTTCGATGATCGAGAAGGTCTCGATGTGAGAAGAAGGAAGAGAGGCAAGAGCTCAAGCTTGGGGATGCCCGAGGCACCCCAAGTAAATATTCAAGGAGACTCAAGCGTTTAAGCTTGGGGATGCCCCGGAAGGCATCCCCTCTTTCTTCAACAAGTATCGGTATGTTTTCGGATTCGTTTCGTTCATGCGATATGTGCAATCTTGGAGCGTCTTTTGCATTTAGTTTTCATTTTTATTTTATGCACCATGCTGGTATGAGGTATTACTTGGTTGATTTATAGAATGCTCTTTGCACTTCACTTATATCTTTTGAGTATGGCTTTATAGAATGCTTCATGTGCTTCACTTATATCATTTGAAGCTTGGATTGCCTGTTTCCCTTTACATAGACAACCGCCATTTGTAGAATGCTCTTTTGCTTCACTTAGATTTGTTAGAGCGTGGGCATATCTTTTGTAGAAATAATTAAACTCTCTTGCTTCACTTATATCTATTTAGAGAGATGACAGGAATTTGTCATTCACATGGTTAGTCATAAAATCCTACATAAAACTTGTAGATCACTGAATATGATATGTTTGATTCCTTGCAATAGTTTTGCGATATAAAGATGGTGATATTAGAGTCATGCTAGTGGGTAGTTGTGGATTAGTAGAAATACTTGTGTTCAGGTTTGTGATTCCCGTAGCATGCACGTATGGTGAACCGTTATGTAACGAAGTCGGAGCATGAGGTATTTATTGATTGTCTTCCTTATGAGTGGTGGTCGGGGATGAGCAATGGTCTTTTCCTACCAATCTATCCCCCTAGGGGCATGCGTAGTAGTACTTTGCTTCGAGGGCTAATAAACTTTTGCAGTAAGTATGTGAGTTCTTTATGACTAATGTTGAGTCCATGGATTATACACATTCTCACCCTTCCATCATTGCTAGCCTCTCTAGTATCGCGCAACTTTCACCGGTACCATAAACCCACCATATACCTTCCTCAAAACACCCACCATACCTACCTATCATGGCATTTCCATAGCCATTCTGAGATATATTGCCATGCAACTTCCATCATCATCATATACATGACTTGAGCATTCATTGTCATATTGCTTTGCATGATCGTAAGATAGCTAGCATGATGTTTTCATGGCTTGTCCGTTTTTTGATGACATTGCTACGCTAGATCATTGCACATCCCGGTACACCGCCGGAGGCATTCATATAGAGTCATATCTTTGTTCTAGTATTGAGTTGTAATATCGAGTTGTAAGTAAATAAAAGTGTGATGATCATCATTATTAGAGCATTGCCCCAGTGAGGAAAGGATGATGGAGACTATGATTCCCCCACAAGTCGGGATGGGACTCTGGACGAAAAAAAGAAAGGCCAAAAAAAGAGAAAACAAAGAAAACAAAAAAATGAGAGAAAAAGAGAGAAGGGGCAATGTTACTATCCTTTTACCACAGTTGTGCTTCAAAGTAGCACCATGTTCTTCATATGGAGAGTCTCTTGAGTTATCACTTTCATATACTAGTGGGAATTTTCATTATAGAACTTGGCTTGTATATTTCGATGATGGTCTTCCTCAAACGCCCGAGGTTTTCATGAGCAAGCAACTTGGATGCACACCCACTTAGTTTTCAGTTTGAGCTTTCATACACTTATAGCTCGTAGTGCATCCGTTGCATGGCAATCCCTACTCACTCACATTTATATCTATTGTTGGGCATGTCCATAGCCCATTGATACGCCTAGTCGATGTGAGACTATCTTCTCCTTTTTGTCTTCTCCACAACCACCATTCTATTCCACCTATAGTGCTATGTCCATGGCTCACGCTCATGTATTGCGTGAAAGTTAAAAAGGTTTGAGAACGTCAAAAGTATGAAACAATTGCTTGGCTTGTCATCGGGGTTGTGCATGATGTGAATATTTTGTGTGGTGAAGATGGAGCATAGCCAGACTATATGATTTTGTAGGGATAACTTTGTTTGGCCATGTTATTTTGAAAAGACATGATTGCTTTATTAGTAGGCTTGAAGTATTATTGTTTTTATGTCAAATGGTAGACTATTGCTTTGAATAACTCATATCTTAATATTCATGCCATGATTAGATATGTGATTAAGATTATGCTAGGTAGCATTCCACATCAAAAATTATCCTTTTTATCATTTACCTACTCGAGGACGATCAGGAATTAAGCTTGGGGATGCTAATACGTCTCTGTTGTATCTATAATTTTTGATAGTTCCATGCCAATATTCTACAACTTTCATATACTTTTGGCAACTTTTTATACTATTTTTGGGACTAACATATTGATCCAGTGCCCAGTGCCAGTTCCCGTTTGTTGCATGTTTTTTGTTTCGCAGAATATCCATATTAAACAGAGTCCAAACGGGATAAAAAGTGACGGACATTTTTTGGAATATATATGATTTTGGGGAAGAAAAATCCACGCTAGACGACGCCCGAAGGGGCCACGAGGCAGGGGGCGCGCCCCTGACCCTCGTGGCCACCCCGTAAGGCGGTTGATGCCCTTCTTTTGCCGCAAGAAAGATAATATCCGGATAGAGATTGTGTTAAAATTTCAGCCCAATCGGAGTTACGGATCTCCGGGAATATAAGAAACGGTGAAAGGGTAGAATCTGAGAACGCAGAAACAGAGAGAGACAGAGAGACAGATCCAATCTCGGAGGGGCTCTCGCCCCTCCCACGCCATGGAGGCCAAGGACTAGAGGGGAAACCATTCTCCCATGTAGGGAGGAGGTCAAGGAAGAAGAAGACGAAGGGGCCCCCTCTCCCCTTCTCTTCCGGTGGCGCCGGAACGCTGCCGTGGCCATCATCATCACCGCAATCTTCACCAACAACTTCACCGCCATCATCACCAACTCTTGCCCCCTCTATGCAGAGGTGTAACCTCTCTCTTACCCGCTGTAATCTCTACTTAAACATGGTGCTCAATGCTATATATTATTTCCCAATGATGTATGACTATCCTATGATGTTTGAGTAGATCCATTTTGTCCTATGGGTTATTTGATGATCATGATTGGTTTGAGTTGCATGTTTTATTATTGGTGCTGTCCTATGGTACTCTCCGTGGCGCGCAAGCGTGAGGGATTTCCGCAGTAGGGTGTTGCAATACGTTTATGATTCGCTTATAGTGGGTTGCGTGAGTGACTGAAATACAAACCCGAGTAAGGGGGTTGTTGCGTATGGGATAAAGAGGACTTAATGCTTTAATGCTATGGTTGGGTTTTACCTTAATGATCTTTAGTAGTTGCGGATGCTTGCTAGAGTTCCAATCATAAGTGCATATGATCCAAGTAGAGAAGGTATGTTAGCTTATGCCTCTCCCTCATATGAAACTGCAATAATGATTACAGTCTAGTTATCGATTGCCTAGGGACAAATAACTTTCTCGTAACAAAACACTCTTTACTAAAACTAATTTAGTTGTGTCGTTATCTAAACAACGCCTAGCTTTTATTTATGCGCTCTTTATTACCTTGCAAACCTATCCAACAACACCTACAAAGTACTTCTAGTTTCATACTTGTTCTAGGTAAAGCGAACATCAAGCGTGCGTAGAGTTGTATCGGTGGTCGATAGAACTTGAGGGAATATATGTTCTGCCTTTAGCTCCTCGTTGGGTTCGAACAAAATTACTTATCGAAAACTGTTGCGATCCCCTATACTTGTGGGTTATCAGCTTAGCACTTGATCATTTAGTTTACTGCTATTGCTTTCTTCATGACTCATACATGTTCCTATGACTATGAGGTTATGCAACTGCCGATTACCGGAGGAATACTTTGTGTGCTACCAAACGTCACAACGTAATTGGGTGATTATAAAGGTGCTCTACAGGTGTCTCCGATGGTACTTGTTGAGTTGGCATAGATCAAGATTAGGATTTGTCACTCCGATTGTCGGAGAGGTATCTCTAGGCCCACTCGGTAATGCACATCACTATAAGCCTTGCAAGCATTGTAACTAATGAGTTAGTTGCGAGATGATGTATTACAGAACGAGTAAAGAGACTTGTCGGTAACGAGATTGAACTAGGTATTGACATACCGACGATCGAATATCGGGCAAGTAACATACCGATGATAAAGGGAACAACATATGTTGTTATGCGGTTTGACCGATAAAGATCTTCATAGAATATGTGGGAGCCAATATGAGCATCCAGGTTCCGCTATTGGTTATTGACCGGAGATGTGTCTCGGTCATGTCTACATAGTTCTCGAACCCATAGGGTCCACACGCTTAAAGTTCGGTGACGATCGGTATTATGAGTTTTGTGTTTTGATGTACCGAAGGTAGTTCGGAGTCCCCAGATATGATCACGTAAATGATGAGGAGTCTCGAAATGGTCAAGACATAAAGATCGATATATTGGATGACTATATTCGGACACCGGAAGTGTTCCGGGTGGTTTCGGAGAAAACCGGAGTGCGGGAGGGTTACCGGAACCCCCCGGGAGAAATAGTGGGCCTTATGGGCGTTAGTGGAGAGAGAGAGGGCTGGCCTAGGGCAGGCCGCGCGCCCCTCCCCCTGTGGTCCGAATTGGACTAGGAGAGGGGGAGGGGGGGCGCCCCCCTTTCCTTCTCCCTCTCCCCCTTCCTTTCCCCCTCCTAGTAGGAGTAGGAAAGAGGGGAGTCCTACTCCTACTAGGAGGAGGACTCCTCCCCCTGGCGCGCCTAAAGGGGCCGGGCGCCCCCCGTGCTCCTTTGTATATGGGGGCAGGGGGCACCTCTAGACACACAAGTTGATTTGTTGATCTATCCCAGCCATGTGCGCTGCCCCCCTCCATCATATCGTAGCGGTGCTTAGGCAAAGGCCTGCGTCGGTAGCATCATCATCACCGTCATCACGCCGTCGTGCTGATGAAACTCTCCTGTGAAGCTCTGCTGGATCAGAGTTCATGCGACGTCATCGAGCTGAACGTGTGCTGAACTCGGAGGTGTTGTGCGTCCGGTATTTGGATCGGTCGGATCGTGAAGACGTACGACTACATCAACCGCGTTGTGCTAACGCTTCCACTTTCGGTCTACGAGGGTACGTGGACACACTCTCCCCTCTTGTTGCTATGCATCACCATGATCCTGTGTGTGCGTAGGATTTTTTTGAAATTACTACGTTTCCCCAACAGATGGCTCCACAATGCCATGCAGGCGTGCTGTCCATCGCTCCACAGAACAAACGCCATGAGGCCGTGGTCTGAATTTACCATCAACGTTCCAAAGGAATCGCGGGCCATCTCCGCAGCAGCAACCCGGTCCTCGATCGGGCATGGGCGACATACTTTGTTCTGGGAGGATCATTGGCTGTCAGGCGCAAGAGTACAAGAGCTGGCCCCAACACTATACGCGGCTGTTCCTCGCCGCATCAGGGCCTCGCGGATCGTGCAACAGGATCTGGAAAATAACCTTTGGGCGAGGGAGGCCGGACCTAACTTGAGTATGCACTTCCTTAGTGACTACCTGCACCTCTGGGAAAGACTTGCGCAAGTCGTGTTGCTGGATGAGGTTGAGGAGTCCATGGCATGGTCTTGGGAGAAGGATGGTTATTCCTCCTTAAGATCGGAATATTCAGCTAGATTTGCAGGCCGTGAGGTCAGTCTGACAGCCACCTTCACTTGGAAGTCCAACGCACCGCTGCAATGTCGCTTCTTCCTATGTCTCGTCTTCAAGAACATATGCTGGAGCTCCGACAGAATGGCGCGCAGAGGGTTGCCTCACCAACCGACATGCCCATTTTGCACACAAGCAGACGAGACCATCGAACACCTGCTTTTGAGCTGCGTCTTTGTGCGAACCCTGTGGGCAAAGATCTGCGCGGTTATTGGAAGGCCGAACTGGGTGCCGACGTTCGAAGACACCATCAAAGATTGGTGCACTACCTGGATCAGCACAGAGCAAGGACCCACGGACATACGAACTCTGTTCACGCTGGTTATGTGGGAGCTTTGGAAGCACAGAAATGCCATCGTCTTCGATGGAGCCTTGCCATCAGTTGCAACCCTTGCGGCATGCATAGTGGAAGAAGCCCGGCGATGGCTGCAGGCCGGGAAGTTGAAAGGGAGTTGGGAGGTGCGCCTTACCGAAGTAGAGAGGTGGGATAGGGGTGAGTAGTAGGCTAGGTTGACTTGGTGGATTGTGGCGGTGTACAAACAGTTTGTAACTTGTACCACTACCACGTGGAGTGGGTTCTTTACCCCCTTCTTCTTTAATATATGATACGCACATCGTGCGTATTCAAGAAAAAAAATCTATGGTCCATCATCCAAAGGTTGTTCATCTTTTTTCCAAATTTAAATTTATTTTGTCTTTAGAATCAAAAGCTCAATTTATGACATGTTTGCATATTTGTGTTTATGACGATTAGGACTTTGAAACGATACCACTTTTGATTTTGAATATATTTTTACAAGTTTTAAACCTCAAATTATGAAACATGGTAAAACACTATGAAAGTCCACAAAACTATGAGATGTTTTGTTGAACCCGTTCATGACCCGAACACAATGGTGCACTCTCACAATGCCCCCCAAATAAAACTGGCATAAAGTACTCTCATTTACCAACTTGTACATCCGCATGAAACAATTTAAAGCAAACTAACACCAGGGCCGTACATGAAAAATTGGAGGCCTGGTGCAAAATCAAAAAATAGGCCCTGGGCGTAAAAAATGGCAAGTGTAGAAAACAAGGCTTTGTTATGTATATCATCCTTCTTTCTGTGTTTTTGAATTGATAATCTCATCGCCATGAACCTCAATAGCACAAGTATCTGCACTACAATTTTCAGAAGGAATATTCAATTCTTTTGCTAATAAGTTATCAAAAGCGTCTTTTCGAGGTCGAGTGAGTTTTTCAATCTCTTTTCATTTTCTTACATTTTTCATACCCGACTCAAAATTCCTAATTCTAAAACTACAAGACATCTCAGAAAATAAAACTAAGAGGCAAATTTCATGCACTAAAAACTGAACATAGAAACAACAAGGATTGAAACTACCTCTGATTCCATAAAAAAGAAATCCTTTGACAGATATGGGAAGAAGACCATGTGGCGGTACTGTATGTGGCATTGGTACTGATAGTCCAGTTGAGCCTCTTGATGAACCAATGACCTAGCGCTGGTGGCCTCCCTCTGACTTTGATCGATGCACCCAGGACACGGGCCACCAGCAAGCAAAAAGGGGATTGAAATAATCAAATGAGAGAACAGAGAAAAAGGCACTGATTAAACATATGGATTGAGGGTGGAGCAGTTCATACTGATTGCGTCAGGGATTTGTTTTGGGGAAAATGTGAGTGCATTACTCCATTTGAGAAGATCGGGAGCTGAGATAAAATACTTGGACTATGGGAAGAGAAAGAGATGTTTGTGCTGCAATAGAAAGAGGATTGAGAGAAGCGGAAGACGTGAATGAGATGGGGTCTTGGGAGTAAATTTCTTGCAGATTCCGAAGCAGCAGTATTTGCTAGATGCATTGATTAACCATAGTTAAAGTATTCATTAGTACTAGTAGAAATTTGAGGGCCCTGCCAAGTTGGGGGCCCTGTGCAGTTGAACACCCTGCACAGGTGTCCGGTACGGGCCTGACTAACACATGATGAAACATTGCGATGCCTTATAGATCATCATATACCACAATGAAATTGAAACATTTGTTGCAATAAAACCCATTGCCATTTACAAAATTTGAGATTTCTAAGAACCTATTTCACACACACAGATACATTATGTAGAATTAAGATACACTCTAGAACATGGGAGGCCATCCGATCATCAGTGCTCATTTAGTTGTCAAAAACAACACAATGTTCCAGCGAACATGGCAGGCGCGCGCGTGGCCATCCGATCATCGGTCTCCTCGCAACCAGACGCTTTTCTAGGGGGCCCATGATGGGTGGGCTACGGACTCCAGTGGCTCCACCTTTCTGCGGTGGGTTTGCATCGGGCTCACGTGCGCTCTCCTTTTTGTTGTGTTGCGTGCATCGGGCGAGATGGGCCAGCCTATCAGCATCTCTTCGCCCCATCCGGATGGGTCACTTGCGTGAACAGGCTGGGTCAGCATCTCTATCAGGGTGATGCATAGGCTATAGCTATTATTGGCTGTCATAGGAATACATGTGCAAATACTCAGGATATGTAGATGTGATGTTATTGAACTTTTTTGAATGCCAAGCTATATCATTCAGTAGGGACTAGCATTTAGTAATCGCACTAGTGGATAATATGTGGTTATTGGAAGCACACATACAACTTATAATTTTTTCCTAGAAAATGTTCGTTTGCTGGCCTTTACATGCGGAAAAGATCGATGATGCTCCCCACAATATATAGCAAATCTATTAGTAGAACCGATAGTCGAGCAACAATGGTGGAACCAAGTTAGGATGTGGGCATCATGCATGTGAACCGATCAAGTGGAATAGACTATCCTCAGCTACATTTTTCGAGGAATGAGACGTCAGCGCCTCCAAGTAGAACATGAAACGCGTCGACCATGACGTTGCTTCTTTCATCCACATGAACTGGCGTCGTGGAGCTCGACCTGCATAGCAACTTTCCCTTCATTCACGACATAACACCGATGGATGAGGCTAAGTTTTATCAGCGCCAGCTAGGCATGAAGGGTGGCAACCTAGGGCTCACCAAAATTGTTACGCAAATATTAGATGTTAAAATACCCACTTGGTATACTATAGTACTCAGCCTACTGTCCGTGCACAGTCTGAAAAATTAGTTGAACTACAAACATGTTTGAGTCAATCGATTAGTATCAATACTCTGACCGGGTCTTCTGTGAATCTAGCTACTCCACCCTACGCATATATGTCTTCCATTTTCCCTTCTCATTCTATCTACCGTTTTACCGTCCCTAAGATTGTACTACGATTCAAACTTACGTGTAGAAAAGTTCACGTATGCAATATTTTCAGAGCTTTGTGTCATCCTTGGTCACGAACTATAAACACAAATCAACGACCAGTAGAATTCCAAGGGAGTACAAATAACTCCACGCCATGGCATTCCACGGAACACATAAATTTGCAATTTCCTAAGAGGTAAAGTGCTACAACTTTGGATAATCACTTTAGAGCTAAAAGTTTGTCATCAACCTAAGTTGAATACATTGAGAATGCTACAACTTGCGCTGGATGATCACTTATTCACTTTATTGCAAAGAATGTAAAGTCGGGAGAACACATAAATTTAGGTCATTAACCCGAGGTAAATACATTGAAAGGGCTACAACTTGCGCTTGGTGATCACATTAATGCTAAAAGTTGCAAAGAATGTAAAATATGGATGGCGTGGATTGGAATGTGAGACCTCGCGAACATGTTGGCTCGCACTCACAAGGTAACTAATGCACCATGCAATGTTTACAATGTTTATTGTTTATATTAGATACTAGTTTATAGCCTATCGTCTTTATCTTGCGTGCCACGATGGTGGTCTGAGGCTAAGGTGGCAAGAGGGAAGTGATGGTGGGGTGCCTCCACATACCGCAACTAGAACTTACTAAGCAGTAGCATGCTGCATGCTAGGGAACCACCGTGGATGGTGTGGTGATGGCCGTATACACACAAACTTTATGAAGGTTTATTTGATTAGTGACATGCTGGTTTTGCAATCCTGCTAGGACGAATCGGTGGCGTCATGCATATCGCTCCAGTTTGACGTCTGAATGCTGCGACTTCAGAAGCACCAATACCATCTGGCGCCCTCAAAGGCGCCCGACAACCGCCACTTCATCAACTTCTACACAATGCACTTCAATCACTAAGAGGGGTCGTGATGCACCCGTCTGGTGTCAACTATTCAGCAGGGCTTCGCCGTCCAGAACTAGGCCCTAACAAAGACTAGACATCCTTTCTGTGTATGAAATTATTTGAAGAGGAGAGAGATAGAAAGCCAGATCATTGCATGACATGAGTTTTGAGAGACTTGTGATGAAATGGAGAGCTCTCTCCACCTCTATTTATAGTGGGAGCAAAAGGTTGAGGCTAGGGGGAAGACCAAAAAGACCTCGGATATTTTCCACCCAAAAGCTACCAAAAGTGGGAGGAAGCCCCTTGGGTGGGACTCCCACACCATAGACGGTTTGGGCTGCCTCATGGGGGCCCCACCTCCAAAAAACATGTTACACAACTTTAGGGACAAAGCCCCAAAAGGTGGCATTAAAAAAGGCCACCAAACATGGCAATAGTGTTTACTTCATCATTCCAGGATTCGTGGGATCCTGTCCCCTCACACTAGGAACAAGATATTTCCGTGACCGTTTAATCTGGAAAAATTTCCACAAGTCCAGAACATCTCCGACACCCTCCTAAAATAATTTTGGACGCGTTCCAAAACATTTTCGGTATGGTGACTTGTCGAAGAAACAATTTTAGTTTCTCTCTCTGAAACTTTCCTGTTGTCTCTGAAAAACTTTCGGCAACAATCTCTCGGAATCCTTGTCTATTACTTAGCAGATAGATGACCCTTAAGTGTGTGACCCTGTAGGTTCGATGAAGTATAGACATGACCGTTACTCTTTCTGATCCACTCGCAAAAAAAACTCTTTCTGATCCATGATCAATCGCATAACCATGGACATCGATGTTGATCCCTATAGCCACATGAATGAATATTCGGGCAAACCTGTAATTATCGAATGTTGTTCCTGTTGCTTCGCGATATGTCTCAAATACCTGAAGTGAGATTTAATAGTATCCTTGTGAATCAACAACTTGTTCACTATGCCACTTTCCCCGATACCAGTTTTGTTCTCTTTTCTCGTTCATGCATTCCAGCGTTCCTGTGATCAAATCATGTTGTGCCTGGCCAGACGATGGTGGATACGGGAACACCAAGAGGGACCAAGAAATATTTCTCCATAGTTGAAGGAGCAAATCCCAATCTTGACCTATCCAGTTCATTGTCATACTTTTCCCTAAACCCGAAAGCTGCTGTAATAGGCACACTGCTACATTTAACTAACCCCAAACTTCATGAAGCAAGCAAGAAGAAACTCGATACTCTCATGGTCTAAGAAATTATGCAAACACTAACTTTCACTGTGTTATAAAACCATTAACTAGTTAGAATGTATTTCATAGCATAACATCAATATGAGTCAATTCAACACAAGTGTTCTTAGAGGATTGTGTCCTCAAAATTGCTGGCATGGTCCTACCCATGATTACGAAAACATGGCCGCCATGCAATGCTTGAGCTAGTCTAAGAGGCTTGATTATAGGAATATATTTTACTGTTTATTATTGCAAACACGCACATGGGTTTTCCGTTGATCCTTTATGTATATACAACCTCAAGCACCATTGCAGTTCTAGCATAGAACATAAATATTTATTATAAGTTGGAGATAAATAAAAATTGTTATTATTGCCTCTAGGGAATATCTCCTACAATGGGGAACACAAGTCATGGGAACGGGCGCAGGCGGTCATTTAGACTAGGTTAGAATACGGTTTAGTTAAGATTTGTCATGAATGTAATGAATGTGCTCCGATTTAGATGAAAGTCATTTGGTTTTATGTGAAAATCATTCAAGTTTCAATGAAAATCGCATGGTCATTTAAATTTTCATTATATTTGTTTATTTTCATTAAATTCCTTTTGAAATGTAACCTGACATTTGCGGCTATGGTTGGATGACCGGACAGGTCCTCGCTGGTCCATGGACGGATGCGGATACTAATGCTTTTGATAGGAGGTTGTACATTTCATGTCCTTTTCTTTTTCTTTCATAAAAATGAGTTAATGCATGGTAATATTGGCTTTGAAATATGTGTCCTAAAAATTTGTGTGCCATGTCGACACAAAAAATCAACGATCGATACCACAGATCCAGCATGTCTAAGAGGGTTAGGATCAGATGCCTTGCCCATGGTCAGCCATAACATGCAGGCACCAATCCAACGTTTCATTCTACATCCAACGAAGGAGATTGATCCAAGGGAAACCAACCAACACTTTGCATTTTTTTGCATGGAGACGCCCACACTTTTAGTTTTATGTACATGCAACAAGCTATGCAGTAGTGTTAAAAAAACAAGCTATGCAGTAAGTGCTCCCCACATTGCAAATACATTTCGAATAATTACTAGTAGTAATTAGGAATAAATTTTAATAGGAACAATTAGACTGAGAGTACACATGCCCTGTTTTAAACTGCACGATTTTTAACATGGTCTGGCACTGCAAGTTGCGCCAGTCCCACCATCGCTTGCTCCGTTGTCACTCCATCGACCGCCGCACGCGCTGCGCAACAAGAAGTCGCTGCCATCATCGCTGAAGTAGTGGAGGAGGCGCTCGTGCGTGTGCTCTGCGGCGGGGAGGACGACTAATTTTAACAAGTTTTATATATTACACTCAAATCAGATAATTTTTAATAAGGTGAACTAATTTTCTTTTAAAAAATAAACAAAAACAAACGAGGTGCCCAACGAGTCTCCAACGGCCGCCGCGCAAATTAAAACGAAAAGTACAAAAATATGAGTCTCCAACGGTCGCCGCGCATTCATTCTACTCTTCCTGCTCCAGAGTAGACGCCACTCGACAACATTGATACCGGTCAGGTCGATGTGAAGGCGGAGCCGCCATCCCAACAACGCAGCACGCACATGAGCGCCTCCTCCATTACCTTGGCGAACGACAATGGATGTGCGGTCAGCCTGGGCGGTGTGCGAGCATGGTCACCCTGCAGTACCTCACTTACTTTTTGTTTAGTATTTAAAAAAAATAGGTAATGTTGTTAAAAATCGTGCATTTAAATGTAATGTAATATATAGAACTCGTTAAAAACAGGGCATGCATACATTCTGTCTAGTTGTTGCTATTAAAATTTATTTTTAGTTACTACTAGTAATTATTCTAAATGTACTTGCAATGTGGAGAGCACTTAGTGCATGGATTGTTGCCTGTACATAAGACTAAAAGTGTGTGCGTCTCCACGCTAGAAACTGCTAAGTATTAGCGGGTTTTCCCTTGGATCAATCCCCTCCATTGGATGTAGAATGAGCGCTGGGTTTGTGCCAGCATGTTACGGCGTGACTGCCCATGGGCAAGTCACCTGATCCCAGTCTGTTTGGGTAATCACATGTCCAGCAAGTCTGAGCCCCAGCGTACGTGGGTCGTGGGTGGAAGCCCCTGGATTTTAAACTTTCTAGTCGTTCACTGGTCCCACCGTACATGTCAGTTAAATACTAGTGATCTAAACTACTTTATATTTCTTTGTAGAGGGAGTACGTGCCATTTTATACACCGATATCCGGAGGCACGTTCGTCTATTTATACCACTACTAGAAATCAGCATATGGGATCACATTAGTGGCAGACTGGCTTAGGGCTCCGTCACTGGTATTTTCCAAAAATACCAGTGACACCCGCAAAACCAAGCCTACCACTGGGACTAAATTCAGGCTTGCCCGCCACTACTAGTTAGAGCAACAGTGGCGGGCACTACTAAACGCACAACACTGTTAATTTGGCTACCAACCTAGCTCACCATAATCATGGGGAAAGTATACCAGTGGCATACCATCTAAGCTCATATATATAGACTAGTGGCCCACCAATGCTCAATTATTTAGGATTTGTTTTTCTGCAATTTGTTGTTTAGTATGTTATTTTTTATGACCATTGTATTGTATGAAAAAGGTTTGTACTTCGTATTAAATTGAATATAATTCAAATTTCAACTATAACTACGTTTAAAATGTTCAAAAGATTGTATGAAATATCATAAATAAAGTATTTATTTCTAGTGCCATATTGCAATAGCCTATAAATGAGCACATATGCATCTGAGAACCGAAACAGCGCTTTCACTAGTTTGTCCAATATATGTTGTTTCTATTTTTTTGCATTGCCAAATGCAATCCTAGGACACATTTTCGTAAACCTTGTGACTCACCCCCGCAAAAAAAACCCTTATGACTCTGTTAATTAGCTCAAGAGAAACCAACGAGATTTGAGACGATGAATTTGGTGGGGCTCGGCCTTTTGCGATTACAGAAGGAAGATGAATGTGTACATATATGCAGACGGACACATCCAAAAAATTGTAGCCAAAATGGAGCCTAAGGTCTCCATATGGTCCGAAAGAACTAATGTGGGACATGATGGCAAATTGGGGCAAGAAGATCAGGCAAAATAGAAATAAAATCAGAGATCGGTCTACCTTGAATAGACCTGGTAACTGGGTTGTGAAGAGACGCTGGCGCTGAAATTCTTGGTGCGTCCCAATCCTAGTAGCCAAGTCACTGATATTGTGTGCCTCTCAATGTCCTCAACACAATTTGTACACCCACACTTCTTCTCTGCTACTCCCTTCATCCCATAATATCAGGGGCGGAGCCAGGATTTGAGCATAGGGGCGCGAAGAAAGACAATGATAGTATAAAAGATTTTTTTTCTCCACCAATAAACATACAAGAGGAACACAAGATAATATATATTTTTCAAAGAGATGAAGGAGTGTAGATGTCTATTAGTTTGAATGTAGCTCAGATGCCTAAAACATGTCAAACGAAGTCAATAATCTCATATGATGTGATTTCTATGCCAGCTTGTTGTGTAAGTCTAGCTGTGCTAGAATATTTGATCAGTAGAGATTGAAACTATACAGAAACAGATAAAGAATGAAGCTATTATATATGCAAACCAGCCTGCAGCAATCTGTAATCAGCCTGACTAACAATAACTAACATTCAGCAGTTTCTAAAACAGAAAGTCCCTCTGTAGGTCGAGCTCCATGGAACCTAAAAATCCAGTACTACTAGTAATAACTAAGCATAGGCATGAGCAGTAATATATACTGCACAGATGTAGTACCTCTGATCTGGCGTGAGTCATATTGTGCAGCCGTGGGTGTCATATTCGAACCGCCTAGTACAGGGAAATCATGCGATTGACGCACACACAGATCGCAGGCAACGCACGACAAGGGGCGACGATCCGATCTGGCATAAAGCGCCGCCAGCTGCTGGCGGCCCTAGCACGAATTCAATCAGGTATTTTTTTTCCTTCAGAAATACGGATTCAATCAGGTCAAACAGATGCAGGGCAATTCAAATATCTGGTCGAGACGTGAGGCATCAATCGCAGGTCATTGTGGGTTCTGCAATTAGGCTTGGGGCATTTCCCGGCTATTGGGCCGGCTAATGATGATTGTGAGCACTAATCGAAAGTTCCTGGTCAATATACAGCTAGTCCCCGCTCGCCCCTCTCCCCAACTGTCTCCGCCCGTGCTTAACTTAAGAGCGTTTTTGACATTATCCCATAATATAAGAGCGTTTTTGACACTAGTGTAGTGTCAAAATAGTTCTTATATTATGAGACGGAGGGAGTAGCTAAAAGCAAGTTAATAGATGGAGACAAGTTTGTATTACAACACTGTCTTGCCATGGTTTAGGCTCTGCTATATATGGATGTCAGGTGGATTGAGCAGGTTTTCAGTGCTTCAACAAATATTTCATCGTTTATTACTTATTTGGTGTAAACGAACAGCAGAGCAGTATCAACTTTGTATCAAACTCTCTCTCTCTCTCTCTCTCTCTGTCTCTCTCTCTCTCTCATTTTTTCTTCTCTCTCAAAACAAAGAAGCTTCGTTGCGCCCAGCCACCAGGCGAATTGATATTGTCTTCCTAAATCAAATTGGTCTGGTGAATGCTCGTCTTCCACTTCAGAGCACAACAAACAGAAAGATTTCCAGGTTCTATTAAATTAGTAAATTACACGTGAACTCTTTCACAAAGAAACAAACAAAGCCTCTTATGCTGTGAAATGTCAAATATCGATTGTACTACCGTCATAGTGCTGTAGAAAGTACAGTGTATAAACCCGCGTTGCTAATTTCATACGTGATACTAGCACATTGAGACCGTGGCATAATGGGTCCAGGTTTTCTTTCTTTCCGAGAGTCAATAGGTCCTTCTGTCGCAAGCGTACGTACGCGCCGAACCACGAAAGCACTTGAGCAGAGAATCTGGCAACCAGACACACCTCGCCGTGTACATCATTATGCACACAACAGTCACGCGTCACCATGGCACATGGTCGCTTATCTCGTCTCTGCCTAGTCAGTTGCAGCGACCTTCGTGCGCCCAGCAACAAAGGCTTCTCTCCTTCTTGCCGCTCAGAATCTACTACCTCCAGTTCAACCTATGATGTTGGGAACCCAATCTGTGCCTGATATACCTTGCTAGCCAAATTACTGCCTTCTACTAAGATTCCCAGTGCATCTCATTCCCTCAAAAGATCTTGCTGCGTGGAATGTCCCATACGACTTGGTGCACATGCATGATATGTGCCAACTTCTCCCATTGACACGCGAGTGTTGGTTTCGTTACATGTACAAGCCTATGCTATTTATAGCCGCACGAGCTACATGTACCATGAATACAGAAACTTTGAGCCCACCTTTAACATTAATAGTTTGCCATTCTATAAAATTAACATAATATTCTCCTGTTAAAATACTCCATGTATTTGAAAGAAATTCATGTGAATATTGCAATTTGTGGCATGACAGAAAATAAAAACAATTGCTGCAAAAGAAGACGTGCTATATTAGCAGAATTTCAGTCTGAAGCTGCACTTTACGGACTCGACTTGCACATATCAATTTTTCGGTTGATTTAGTTGTAGAGACCAGTTATGTTTACTCAAAAGAGCTTACAATGCCACAAGAAAAGCAGGAGATAATAGACAAAAGAGTAACCTATGTATTGCTATTACACGTCTACACCTAAGACAGTAATTTTGTGTCACCTGGACCAGATCACCAGAGAACTCAACCCTGATCACAACTCCATGACCAAAGACCCAAACAACCTAGACAAAAAAACTAGTGCAAAAAAATGACAACTTGTGATAAATAAAAGTGCATACTACGTCAACCAGATGATCTTCCAATGGCAGATAGCGCAGAGAGCACCACTATTAGAAAAAAGGTTGTTAGTGACGCATCAGTTTTTGCTATTAATGGGCACTATAGATGCGTCACTATTAACACGCCACTAGTAACAAATAGTAATGGCGCACCTCTGGTGCGCCATTAGTATCCAAGATAATAGTGACGCATCACACAGTGCGCCATTACTATGCCTCCTAGGAGGCCATATTTACCTTCACGTATGCCCCCAAGTGCGCCATTACTATGCCCCATAATACTCCACTGGTATTTAGCCTTGGTGCGCCACTAATGCTCAATATCGTGCGCCACTACTGGGGGCCATATTTGCCTTCACCTATGCCCCAAGTGCGCCATTACTATGCCCAATAATGCGCCACTGGTATTTATCTTGATGCGCCACTAATTCTCAATATGGTGCACCACTACTATGAATATTAGGAATTATTATTTTTTGCTTTTCTGTTATTTGCATAGGTTACAAAATACATTACAGCACATAATATAAACATCACACAATAGAATTCATCATATTAGTCTCCAAATTCGAAATAGCGAACAAAGTTCAAACATTAGCCAAGTTTAGGTCTCGAGACATTAGCAAAGTTCATCATATTAGCCGAGTTTGCCGTCACATTACAAAGTTGATATCGATCATCTAAACTACCATCACATAGAAGAGAGATGCGGCCACGATGAGCATCATCGCGATGAAATTGGTCTTCATACGGTTCCTCCTCCGCTCCCTCCTCTCTCCTGCTAGATAGCGCGCGTATCTAGCTTCCGCCTCCGCCCTAGTGGTGTACCCTTTGTAACTATTACCGCTGAAACGGTGAACCTGTCTCCGACACTCCTCCCAGTCGTCGTAGACTCCGAGAACTTTACCCTTGTACACGACATACGACGGCATCTCTATGCACTAGACAAACAAAACGTTAGTAGCAATTCACAGATAATATATAAGCAATATATAAGTATGCAACAAAAGGATCGGAAGAGAAAAAAACACATTAATAGCACGATTCATAGTCCTACTAATAAATAGCATCGATTACATATAAGTTGAGCGACTGTCCAAACTAAAGAGACATACAAGTTCATTAAAGTTTAATTGCAACATGAGCTAATCGATATTTCAGAACTACATAGCATCAATACTTTCGACTCGACTCAGGGACCGTGGCGTGGATGAAGCCGCCATCTTTCATGATGGTCATGAATGTGCGCCGTTGTCAGCCTGCATTTGTAGCGTTGTTTCTATTTCAGTATTGGACGGTTGATATTTGAGGTAGAACTGCCCCGAGGTACGAAGGACATCTTGATAGATGATTTCCGCAAACTCCGACTGAATGCGAAAGAATTCTTGTCTGATGTCCTCGTCCTGGATTGCCGACAAGCGTGCGGCCCATTCTTTGAGATTATTTGGTAGCATAAGGTGATTATGGTCCCGTACGATCGCCCGCATGTGATGGAGGGCGTAGTAGGCATCCTTCTGACTGCCAGGCGGCCGCTTGACGCAAGGGAACGTCATTACGTGGGTGAACACGTGCTTGTCGTACCTACAAATTGGCCTCCTGAAGGTGACTCCAGATTTGGCGTAGCCGGGGAGAGCATCATCAAGAATTTTCTTCATATTTGTGTAGTCTTTTTTCGACTGACGGTCCGAGTCGAAATACATGGCCATGGAATATTTCGGGCTTAAGAGGATGAGTATACAATGTGTGTCACTGCACAAAACACGGAATGTTAGAAAAAAAAGAACGATCAAAATCTAAGAAATCATATGTTACGGGGCGGTGAGGGGATGACTTACTTGAAAAAGTAAGGCACGAGGAAGTAAAATTGTTGATGTCTTAAAAAGGGATTGATCTTCCATCGCAAAGGTATTCTCTTTTCTGGTTATGTCTCCATGGTAACTTAGTTATGCCATGTATGTTATGCCGAGAGAACTTACATTCAAAACATATGTTGTACAACAGAGGATTGAACTGTCCCGTGAACATGATGGGTGAAGCAGCAGATAAGAAAAATAGGTATTCTTCTACTTATTCTTTTTCAGAGACAACTGTTTCTTGTGGCATCTACTTATTAAACAAACATTTAAACTATGAGCTTACATCGTGAATCTGAACAACAGGAGTTACTAGACTGCATTTAACAGGAGTACACTACTAGAGTTAACAAATTGGGCATATTTTAGGTCAAACTATAAATGTTGACTAATTTTTGTTTCGGTTGAGAATCGGGCACCTTCTAGGTCAAGAAAATTGGGCATGACATTTGCTAATTTTCTTGACCTAGGAGTGCCCCATTCTCAACCGAAACGGAAATTAATAAATATTTCAGGAGAAAGGGGTCATTTCACATCAGAAGCTGCCAGCATTGGAATCAGAAGCTGCCAGGATTGGAACATCAGAAGCTGCCAGCATTGAAACATAGCAGAGAAATACAAAATATAGCTGCCAGCATTGGAGTATAGCTGCCAGCATTGGAACATAGCTGCCAATGACACTATTAGGAAAAGGCCTACTAGTGGCGCACCAGTTTTGCCTATTAATGGCGCACTACTGGTGCGCCACTAGTACCACACCACTAGTATTATATACTAATGGTGCACCACTGGTGCGCCATTAGTATCTGATATACTAATGGCGCACCACGCCGTGCGCCATTAGTATAGACCAACATGCGCCATTAGTATGCCTCCCAAGGGGCCATATTTAACCATGTGCTTTGGCATACTAATGGCACACTGTGGGATGATGCGCCATTAGTATGAATATTAAGTTTTATTTATTTTTACTTTTCTGATTTTGCACAGGTTACAAAATATATTATTGGATAGAATACAATAGAAAATTAGTCTCCGAATACAATTCAGCATATTAGTCTCCGAATTCAAAAGACCGAACAAAGATAGAACATTACAAGTCTCGAGACCGCGAGTAGCGAGTTTGTCGGAAGTAATACTAATTCTAACAAGTCCTACTAATCATCATCATACAACTTCTACTCGTTATTAATAACAAGTCATACGATCATCATCTTGATAGTCATCGAACCAACCCTACTTAATTGTTCTTAGCACATAATCATCAGTATTAGGCAGGACCTAAATACCCTGTTTAAGGTAAAATAGAATAAAACAATATAAACCCTGACTCTCCATTATGGAGAATGGAGAACATCCTGTCTCCAATTCTTGCGCTTCACTTCCTTTTGCTTCCAAGAACATCCTTACGACTGTCCATACATTTTTTCCATCCTTTGATTTTCATGTCTCCACTTCTTTTAGAAATCTCATATGGATAGTTGAGATTCGTAGGATGACCTGGCTGTATGTTCAAAACAGTAAGACTACCTTTCTGATACATCAAATGAGGCACACAATTCTCTGGGATTACCTGTTGAAAAACATAGTAATAACTTCATAGTTAGCAATGATATACTAGTTTTAGAAGTATGTAAAAGATGCACGGATGTCGTAATAGTAAAAATCTTACCAGGGTATCTCCATGGTAGTTATCGTAGTTGAACACATGCACTAGTGGCACGTATTGACCATAATGTTGAGGAGTTTGATTGTAGATATTGTAATTCTCAATGTCAATACAAAATCCGACCAGATGATTTTTCTCCTGGTAAGTTCTTAATTCGGAGCCATCGGTGTAGTGGGTTTTGTCTACCATCTCCCACACATTCTTTGAACAATAAAAATAAGCTGTCAATGGAAATAAGTTGTCAACTATTTTGAAATAAACAATATAAATTAGCTAATAACTATGTTTGAAAAACTCACATAGCGGTAGAACTGGAGGCGTATCAACAAGGACCTAAATGTCCATATTGTCTTGGTCGATGTCAGGATTATCAAGATCCATGGTGACAAGCATACCCTCATCAAAACCATACATCTTGCAAAATGCTTCCCAATTTTTGCAACCAAAATGGGTTACGCTCCCAGAATTATACAGATTTACTTCAAAGTCCACATCGTGATGAGCCCTCAGGTGAATTTTCTTTGTTTCAGAAATTTCATGGTCTTCAAAATCCATCATCTCCAAGACATAGCGTCTTGCATGGCATGAGATAAGCTATACTCGAATTGTAAAAGATTAAAATTACACGTTGAAATAGTTGAAGTCATGCTTAATTATGAAAAAAACAATTGTCGTCGTTGCGTATCGTTTCAACTTCGAAGGTCTCCTCGACCTTAATGCTGAAGCGCCAATCATCGTCCAGGTGAGGCCTGTCGCACAGACCTCGATCGTCGTGGCACCAGTCGCACTCCCCCAGGAGACTTTTGTCGTCCGATGACGACATTTCCTACGTTCATAATTCAAAACTACAAAGGATGAGTGGTTCCTCTTCCAGATTAGGGTTTATCGATGACGAGCAGCTGACATTAGTAATAACTATGAGTTGATATCACACTTCTATATGTATAACACAAGAGGCAGTTGATCCTACTTAATTAAGTACTAACATACCCCGGCCCATGCATTTGTCGCAAGTACCCCATATGTCCTATTTTTAGAAAAGTCATGCTAAAATTCACGAAAAATTTTAGCATGACCTTTGCTGAAAATAGGACATATGGAGTACCCGAATTTCCCAGAACGGAAGTTAATCGACATTCCGGCAAACTCAAGGGCCTCTCGGGGTACCTGCAAAATCATCACGACACGATGGTCGGAGAAAAAACCTAGCAAACTCCTTCCCTTCACTCGGGGTACGACAATATATCTTCTAGCCATGAAAAATAATACCAACTAGGATCGGTATGACCTACGTTTTTCATTTTCTGTATGATCAATTAAATCTTCTGCAAGCTTATATGAAAAGGTTCAGCAACTTGAAACGTAATTCTTTCTTGGTATTCCAAATCATTTCATTTATATTTTAAATAACAGTAGGAATTATTTCATAATAGAATTTACGCCAAAAACAAATTCCTTTAATGCCATTCTCAAACTCTGAGTTGCCTCTGTTGCACTAAAACTAATTCAAATAATTTTTATAAAATTGCCACAAAATTTTTGGGAGACCCTATAATTCCTATAAATTATTTTTGAACAGAGACCCATCCTAATCTTTTGAAATTTTTGAGAGAAACACCCACTTCATGCTCGAGCTCCTCCTCCTCTCCTATTCCTCCCCTGTCCTCGCACTTGCTACATCCAGCAGCCCGGAGCAGACCCGCCTCACCTCACCATTCACCGCAGCAGGCAGCAATGCCTCCGGACGGCGACGCGGAGCTGGCGGCGGACGAGCTACAGAGCCTCAGCTTCGGCTCCTCCGAGCGCTCCCGCTCCGCCTCCACCGTCTCCACCGCCACGGCCTCCTGCTCCACCTCCTCCTCCTCGGGGCCAATCGCCGGCGTCCCCGTGTCGCGCTCCTCCAACCCCTCCGCCCTCGCACCGTGCCTCGGCACGGTGCAGCTCTCCGACATCTGCTTCGTGCGGCGGCTCGGGGCCGGGGACATCGGCAGCGTCTACCTGGCCGAGGTGAAGGGCAAGGTCTGGGCGCTGGTGGCGGCCAAGGTGCTCGAGGGCCGCAACATGGAGAGCCGCGCGTGCACGGAGCGCGAGAACCTGACGGGGGAAGGGAAATCAGTCAAGGGCCTCACCGAGGTGCTCGACGATGATATCGGGAGGTCGGGGATGGCCGGGGCGGAGCGATGTGATGAGGTGGACGAGGCAGGCCGAGCTTGGGGATTGCGACGATGGCGACGATACGGTGCAGCTCCGGTCGATTGAGAACCCGTAGATGAAGAAGCAGTCGACGTCGGTCCTCCTGGACGTCTCCGTGTGGCGTGAGGTGACTGGTGGCATCGCAGTGGGTCAGGGCGGCGGCGGAGCAGCAGGTCGAGGGCTCGGGGGATTGGGCATTGGGCTCGGCCGGGGAGGAGGCGGCGCTCGGGGGAAAAGGGGTAGAGGGGGGAAAGTTAGTAATGGCGCACCGTGGGAGTGGTGCTCCATTACTAGTTAAACTAGTAATGGCGCACCACATCCACAGTGCGCCATTACTAGTTTTGAAAAAAATATTGAATTTTTTTTTGAAAAAAAACTTAGTAATGGCGCACCTGTCTACTTGATGCACCATTAGTATGTTTGGAAAATGAAAAATAATTGCTACTAGTGGCGCACCATGTATCTGGTGCGCCATTAGTGTCTTCCACACTAATGGCGCACCTGCACATGGTGCACCACTGCTATATTGTAGTGGCGCACCACATGTCAGGTGTGCCATTAGTATCCATTTCATCTATAGCCCTTTTCCTAGTAGTGTGATACGTCTCCAACGTATCTGTAATTTTTAATTGCTCCATGCTATATTATCTACTGTTTTGGACATTATTGGGCTTTATTATCCACTATTATATTATTTTTGGGACTAACCTATTAACCGGAGGCCTATCCCAGAATTGTTGTTTTTTTGCCTGTTTTAGGGTTTCAAAGTAAAGGAATATCAAACGGAGTCCAAACGGAATGAAACCTTCGGTAACGTGATTTTCTCAATGAACAAGACCCAGGAGACTTGGACCTTACGTCAAGACACAAAAGAGGAGGCCACGAGGTAGGAGGGCGCGCCTACCCACCCCCCCAAGGCGCGCCCTCCACCCTCGCGGGCCCCCTGTTGCTCCATCGACGTACTCCTCTTTCTCCTATATATACCTACGTACCCCCAAACGATTAGATACGGAGCCAAAAACCCTAATTCTACCGCCGCAACTTTTTGTATCCACGAGATCCCATCTTGGGGCCTGTCCCGGAGCTCCGCCGGAGGGGCATCGATCACGGCGGGCTTCTACACCAGCACCATAGCCCCTCCGATGAAGTGTGAGTAGTTCACCTCAGACCTACGGGTCCATAGTTAGTAGCTAGATGGCTTCTTCTCTCTTTTTGGATCTCAATACAATGTTCTCCCCCTCTCTTGTGGAGATCTATTCGATGTAATCTTCTTTTTGCGGTGTGTTTGTTGAGACCGATGAATTGTGGGTTTATGATCAAGTCTATCTATGAACAATATTTGAATCTTCTTTGAATTCTTTTATGTATGATTGGTTATCTTTGCAAGTCTTTTAGAATTATCAGTTTGGTTTGGCCTACTAGATTGATCTTTCTTGCAATGGGAGAAGTGCTTAGCTTTGGGTTCAATCTTGTGGTGTCCTTTCCCAGTGACAGTAGGGGCAACAAGGAACGTATTGTATTGTTGCCATCGAGGATAACAAGATGGGGTTTTCATCATATTGTATGAGTTTATCCCTCTACATCATGTCATCTTGCTTAAGGCGTTACTCTGTTTTCATTAACTTAATACTCTAGATGCATGCTGGATAGTGGTCGATGAGTGGAGTAATAGTATTAGATGCAGGCAGGAGTCGATCTACTTGTCTCGGACGTGATGCCTATATACATGATCATGCCTAGATATTCTCATAACTATGCTCAATTCTGTCAATTGCTCAACAGTAATTTGTTCACCCACCGTAGAATACTTATTCTCTCGAGAGAAGCCACTAGTGAAACCTATGGCCCCCGGGTCTATCTTCATCATATTAATCTCCTACTACTTTGTTTTCTTTCGCTAACGGAGCTCACTGGATTTTCTACTTTGAGTTTTGTGTTGTGAGGTTTTCAAGTTTTGGGTAAAGATTTGATGGATTATGGAACAAGGAGTGGCAAGAGCCTAAGCTTGGGGATGCCCATAGCACCCCCAAGATAATCTAAGGACACCTAAAAGCCAAAGCTTGGGATGCCCCGGAAGGCATCCCCTCTTTCGTCTACTTCTATCGGTAACTTTACATGGAGCTATATTTTTATTCACCACATGATATGTGATTTGCTTGGAGTGTCTTGTATGATTTGAGTCTTTACTTTTTAGTTTACCATAGTCATCCTTGCTGTACATATCTTTCGAGAGAGCCATACATGATTTGGAATTTTTTAGAATACTCTATATGCTTCGCTTATATCTTTTGAGTTTCATAGTTTTTCTCTAGTACTTCACTTATATCTTTTAGAGCACGGTGGTGGATTTGTTTTATAGGAACTATTGATCTCTCATGCTTCACTTAGATTATTTTGAGATTTTTAAATAGCATGGTAATTTACTTAAAATCCTAATATGCCAGGTATTCAAGATTAGTAAAATTTTCTTATGAGTGTTTTGAATACTAAGAGAAGTTTTATGCTTGATGATTGTTTTGAGATATGGAGGTAATAATATCAAAGTCATGCTAGTTGAGTAGTTGTGAAATTGAGAAATGCTTGTGTTGAAGTTTTCAAGTCCCGTAGCATGCACGTATGGTAAACGTTATGTAACAAATTTGAAACATGAGGTGTTATTTGATTGTCCTCCTTATGAGTGGCGGTCGGGGACGATCGATGGTCTTTACCTACCAATCTATCCCCCTAGGAGCATGCGCGTAGTGCTGAGGTTTTTGATGACTTGTAGATTTTTGCAATAAGTATGTGAGTTCTTTATGACTAATGTTGAGTCCATGGATTATACGCACTCTCACCCCTCCATCCTTGCTAGCCTCTCCGGTACCGTGCATTGCCCTTTCTCACATTGAGAGTTGGCGTAAACTTCGCCGGTGCATCCAAACCCCGTGATATGATACGCTCTTTCACACATAAACCTCCTTATATCTTCCTCAAAACAGCCACCATACCTACCTATTATGGCATTTCCATAGCCATCCCGAGATATATTGCCATGCAACTTTCCACCATTCCGTTTATCATGACACATTCATTATTGTCATATTGCTTAGCATGATCATGTAGTTGACATAGTATTTTTGGCAAAGCCACCGTTCATAATTCTTTCATACATGTCACTCTTGGTCCATTGCATATCCCTGTACACCGCCGGAGGCATTCATATAAAGTCATCTTTTGTTCTAGTATCGAGTTGTAATCATTGAGATGTAAATAAATAGAAGTGTGATGATCATCATTTTCTAGAGCATTGTCCCAAGTGAGGAATTATAAAAAAAGAAAAAAAGAAAGGCCATATATAAAAAAAGAGAGAAAGGCCAAATAAAAAAATGAGAGAAAAAGAGAGAAGGGACAATGTTACTATCCTTTGCCACACTTGTGCTTCAAAGTAGCACCGTAATCTTCATGATAGAGAGTCTCTTGTTTTGTCACTTTCATATACTAGCTGGAATTTTCATTATAGAACTTGGCTTGTATATGGCAACAATGGGCCTCCTCAAGTGCCCTATGTCTTCGTGAGCAAGCAAGTTGGATGCACACCCACTTAGTTTCTTTTGACCTTTCATACATTTATAGCTCTAGTGCATCCGTTGCATGGCAATCCCTACTCCTTGCATTAACATCAATCGGTGGGCATCTCCATAGCCCATTGATTAGCCTCATTGATGTGAGACTTTCTCCTTTTTGTCTTCTCCACATAACCCCCCTCATTATATTCTATTCCATCCATAGTGCTATGTCCATGGCTCGTGCTCATATATTGCGTGAAAGTTTATAGGTTTGAGATTACTAAAGTGTGAAACAATTGCTTGGCTTGTCATCGGGGTTGTGCATGATGAGAGCATTCTTGTGTAACGAAAATGGAGCATGACTAAACTATATGATTTTGTAGGGATGAACTTTCTTTGGCCATGTTATTTTGAGAAGACATAATTGCTTTGTTAGTATGCTTGAAGTATTACTATTTCTATTCAATATGAACTTTTCTCTTGAATCTTTCGGATCTGAATATTCATACCACAGTTAAGAAGAATTACATTAAAATTATGCCAAGTAGCACTATGCATCAAAAATTCTGTTTTTATCATTTACCTACTCGAGGACGAGCATGAATTAAGCTTGGGGATGCTTGATACGTCTCCAACGTATCTGTAATTTTTGATTGCTCCATGCTATATTATCTACTATTTTGGACATTATTGGGATTTATTATCCACTTTTATATTATTTTTGGGACTAACCTATTAACCGGAGGCCCAGCCCATAATTGTTGTTTTTTGCCTGTTTTAGGGTTTCAAAGAAAATGAATATCAAGCGGAGTCCAAACGGAATGAAACCTTCGGGAACGTGATTTTCTCAATGAACAAGACCCAGGAGAATTGGACCCTACGTCAAGACACAAAAGAGGAGGCCAGGAGGTAGGAGGGCACGCCTACCCCCCCCCCCCCCCAGGCGCGCCCTCCACCCTCATGGGCCCCGTGTTGCTCCACCGACGTACTCCTCTTCCTCCTATATATACCTACGTACCCCCAAACGATCAGATACGGAGCCAAGAACCTACCACCGCCGCAACTTTCTGTATCGACGAGATCCCATCTTGGGGCCTGTCCGGGAGCTCCGCCGGAGGGGCATCGATCACGTAGGGCTTCCACACCAGCACCATAGCCCCTCCGATGAAGTGTGAGTAGTTCACCTCAGACCTACGGGTCCATAGTTAGTAGCTAGATGGCTTCTTCTCTCTTTTTGGATCTCAATACAATGTTCTCCCCCTCTCTTGTGGAGATCTATTTGATGTAATCTTCTTTTTGCGGTGTGTTTGTTGAGACCGATGAATTGTGGGTTTATGATCAAGTCTATCTATGAACAATATTTGAATCTTCTTTGAATTCTTTTATGTATGATTGGTTATCTTTGCAAGTCTCTTCGAATTATCAGTTTGGTTTGGCCTACTAGATTGATCTTTCTTGCAATGGGAGAAGTGCTTAGCTTTGGGTTCAATCTTGCGGTGTCCTTTCCCAGTGACAGTAGGGGCAGCAAGGAACGTATTGTATTGTTGCCATCGAGGATAACAAGATGGGGTTTTCATCATATTGCATGAGTTTATCCCTCTACATCATGTCATCTTGCTTAAGGTGTTACTCTGTTTTCATTAACTTAATACTCTAGATGCATGCTGGATAGTGGTCGATGAGTGGAGTAATAGTAGTAGATGCAGGCAGGAGTCGATCTACTTGTCTCAGACGTGATGCCTATATACCTGATCATGCCTAGATATTCTCATAACTATGCTCAATTCTGTCAATTGCTCAACAGTAATTTGTTCACCCACCGTAGAATACTTATTCTCTCGAGAGAAGCCACTAGTGAAACCTATGGCCCCCCGGGTCTATCTTCATCATATTAATCTCCTACTACTTTGTTTTCTTTTGCTAACGGAGCTCACGAGATTTTCTACTTTGAGTTTTGTGTTGTGAAGTTTTCAAGTTTTGGGTAAAGATTTGATGGATTATGGAACAAGGAGTGGCAAGAGCCTAAGCTTGGGGATGCCCATAGCACCCCCAAGATAATCTAAGGACACCTAAAAGCCAAAGTTTGGGGATGCCCCGAAAGGCATCCCCTCTTTCGTCTACTTCTATCAGTAACTTTACTTGGAGCTATATTTTTATTCACCACATGATATGTGATTTGCTTGGAGCGTCTTGTATGATTTGAGTCTTTACTTTTTAGTTTACCACAGTCATCCTTGTTGTACATATCTTTCGAGAGAGCCATACATGATTTGGAATTTTTTAGAATACTCTATGTGCTTCGCTTATATCTTTTGAGTTTCATAGTTTTTCTCTAGTACTTCACTTATATCTTTTAGAGCACGGTGGTGGATTTGTTTTATAGAAACAATCGATCTCTCATGCTTCAGTTAGATTATTTTGAGAGTCTTAAATAGCATGGTAATTTACTTAAAATCCTAATGTGCTAGGTATTCAAGATTAGTAAAATTTTCTTATGAGTGTTTTGAATACTAAGAGAAGTTTGATGCTTGATGATTGTTTTGAGATATGGAGGTAATAATATCAAAGTCATGCTAGTTGAATAGTTGTGAAATTGAGAAATGCTTGTGTTGAAGTTTTCAAGTCCCGTAGCATGCACGTATGGTAAACGTTATGTAACAAATTTGAAACATGAGGTGTTATTTGATTGTCCTCCTTATGAGTGGCGGTCGGGGACGAGCGATGGTCTTTACCTACCAATTTATCGCCCTAGGAGCATGCGCGTAGTGCCGAGGTTTTTGATGACTTGTAGATTTTTGCAATAAGTATGTGAGTTCTTTATGACTAATGTTGAGTCCATGGATTATACGCACTCTCACCCCTCCATCCTTGCTAGCCTCTCCGGTACCGTGCATTGCCCTTTCTCACATTGAGAGTTGGCGTAAACTTCGCCGGTGCATCCAAACCCCGTGATATGATACTCTCTTTCACACATAAACCTCCTTATATCTTCCTCAAAACAGCCACCATACCTACCTATTATGGCATTTCCATAGCCATTCCGAGATATATTGCCATGCAACTTTCCACCATTCCGTTTATCATGACACATTCATTATTGTCATATTGCTTAGCATGATCATGTAGTTGACATAGTATTTTTGGCAAAGCCACCGTTCATAATTCTCTCATACATGTCACTCTTGGTCCATTGCATATCCCTGTACACCGCCGGAGGCATTCATATAAAGTCATCTTTTGTTCTAGTATCGAGTTCTAATCATTGAGTTGTAAATAAATAGAAGTGTGATGATCATCATTTTCTAGAGCATTGTCCCAAGTGAGGAATTATAAAAAAAGAAAAAAGAAAGGCCATATATAAAAAAAGAGAGAAAGGCCAAATAAAAAATGAGAGAAAAAGAGAGAAGGGAGAATGTTACTATCCTTTGCCACACTTGTGCTTCAAAGTAGCACCGTAGTCTTCATGATAGAGAGTCTCTTGTTTTGTCACTTTCATATACTAGTTGGAATTTTCATTATAGAACTTGGCTTGTATATGGCAACAATGGGCCTCCTCAAGTGCCCTATGTCTTCGTGAGCAAGCAAGTTGGATGCACACCCACTTAGTTTCTTTTGACCTTTCATACATTTATAGCTCTAGTGCATCCGTTGCATGGCAATCCCTACTCCTTGCATTAACATCAATCGGTGGGCATCTCCATAGCCCATTGATTAGCCTCGTTGATGTGAGACTTTCTCCTTTTTGTCTTCTCCACATAACCCCCCTCATTATATTCTATTCCATCCATAGTGCTATGTCCATGGCTCGTGCTCATATATTGCGTGAAAGTTTATAGGTTTGAGATTAGTAAAGTATGAAACAATTGTTGGCTTGTCATCGGGGTTGTGCATGATGAGAGCATTCTTGTGTAACGAAAATGGAGCATGACTAAACTATATGATTTTGTAGGGATGAACTTTCTTTGGCCATGTTATTTTGAGAAGACATAATTGCTTTGTTAGTATGCTTGAAGTATTACTATTTCTATTCAATATGAACTTTTCTCTTGAATCTTTCGGATCTGAATATTCATACCACAGTTAAGAAGAATTACATTAAAATTATGCCAAGTAGCACTATGCATCAAAAATTCTGTTTCTATCATTTACCTACTCGAGGACGAGCATGAATTAAGCTTGGGGATGTTTGATACGTCTCCAACGTATCTGTAATTTTTGATTGCTCCATGCTATATTATCTACTATTTTGGACATTATTGGGATTTATTATCCACTTTTATATTATTTTTGGGACTAACCTATTAACCGGAGGCCCAGCCCAGAATTGTTGTTTTTTGCCTGTTTTAGGGTTTCAAAGAAAATGAATATCAAGCGGAGTCCAAACGGAATGAAACCTTCGGGAACGTGATTTTCTCAACGAACAAGACCCAGGAGAATTGGACCCTACGTCAAGACACAAAAGAGGAGGCCAGGAGGTAGGAGGGCGCGCCTACCCCCCCCCCCCCAGGCGCGCCCTCCACCCTCATGGGCCCCCTGTTGCTCCAACGACGTACTGCTCTTCATCCTATATATACCTACGTACCCCCAAACGATCAGATACGGAGCCAAGACCCTACCACCGCCACAACTTTCTGTATCGACGAGATCCCATCTTGGGGCCTGTCCCGGAGCTCCGCCGGAGGGGCATCGATCACGGAGGGCTTCCACACCAGCACCATAGCGCCTCCGATGAAGTGTGAGTAGTTCACCTCAGACCTACGGGTCCATAGTTAGTAGCTAGATGGCTTCTTCTCTCTTTTTGGATCTCAATACAATGTTCTCCCCCTCTCTTGTGGAGATCTATTTGATGTCATCTTCTTTTTGCGGCGCGTTTGTTGAGACCGATGAATTGTGGGTTTATGATCAAGTCTATCTATGAACAATATTTGAATCTTCTTTTAATTCTTTTATGTATGATTGGTTATCTTTGCAAGTCTCTTTGAATTATCAGTTTGGTTTGGCCTACTAGATTGATCTTTCTTGCCATGGGAGAAGTGCTTAGCTTTGGGTTCAATCTTGCGGTGTCCTTTCCCAGTGACAGTAGAGGCAGCAAGGAACGTATTGTATTGTTGCCATCGAGGATAACAAGATGGGGTTTTCATCATACTGCATGAGTTTATCCCTCTACATCATGTCATCTTGCTTAAGGCGTTACTCTGTTGTCATTAACTTAATACTCTAGATGCATGCTGGATAGTGGTCGATGAGTGGAGTAATAGTAGTAGATGCAGGGAGGAGTCGATCTACTTGTCTCAGACGTGATGCCTATATACATGATCATGCCTAGATATTCTCATAACTATGCTCAATTCTGTCAATTGCTCAACAGTAATTTGTTCACCCACCGTAGAATACTTATTCTCTCGAGAGAATCCACTAGTGAAACCAATGGCCCCCGGGTCTATCTTCATCATATTAATCTCCTACTACTTTGTTTTCTTTCGCTAACGGAGCTCACGAGATTTTCTACTTTGAGTTTTGTGTTGTGAAGTTTTCAAGTTTTGGGTAAAGATTTGATGGATTATGGAACAAGGAGTGGCAAGAGCCTAAGCTTGGGGATGCCCATAGCACCCCCAAGATAATCTAAGGACACCTAAAAGCCAAAGGTTGGGATGCCCCGGAAGGCATCCCCTCTTTCTTCTACTTCTATCGGTAACTTTACTTGGAGCTATATTTTTATTCACCACATGATATGTGATTTGCTTGGAGCGTCTTGTATGATTTGAGTCTTTACTTTTTAGTTTACCACAGTCATCCTTGCTGTACATATCTTTCGAGAGAGCCATACATGATTTGGAATTTTTTAGAATACTCTATGTGCTTCGCTTATATCTTTTGAGTTTCATAGTTTTTCTCTAGTACTTCACTTATATCTTTTAGAGCACGGTGGTGGATTTGTTTTATAGAAATTATTGATCTCTCATGCTTCACTTAGATTATTTTGAGAGTCTTAAATAGCATGGTAATTTACTTAAAATCCTAATATGCTAGGTATTCATGATTAGTAAAATTTTCTTATGAGTGTTTTGAATACTAAGAGAAGTTTGATGCTTGATGATTGTTTTGAGATATGGAGGTAATAATATCAAAGTCATGCTAGTTGAATAGTTGTGAAATTGAGAAATGCTTGTGTTGAAGTTTTCAAGTCCCGTAGCATGCACGTATGGTAAACGTTATGTAACAAATTTGAAACATGAGGTGTTATTTGATTGTCCTCCTTATGAGTGGCGGTCAGGGACGAGCGATGGTCTTTACCTACCAATTTATCGCCCTAGGAGCATGCGCGTAGTGCCGAGGTTTTTGATGACTTGTAGATTTTTGCAATAAGTATGTGAGTTCTTTATGACTAATGTTGAGTCCATGGATTATACGCACTCTCACCCCTCCATCCTTGCTAGCCTCTCCGGTACCGTGCATTGCCCTTTCTCACATTGAGAGTTGGCGTAAACTTCGCCGGTGCATCCAAACCCCGTGATATGATACGCTCTTTCACACATAAACCTCCTTATATCTTCCTCAAAACAGCCACCATACCTACCTATTATGGCATTTCCATAGCCATTCCGAGATATATTGCCATGCAACTTTCCACCATTCCGTTTATCATGACACATTCATTATTGTCATATTGCTTAGCATGATCATGTAGTTGACATAGTATTTTTGGCAAAGCCACCGTTCATAATTCTTTCATACATGTCACTCTTGGTCCATTGCATATCCCTGTACACCGCCGGAGGCATTCATATAAAGTCATCTTTTGTTCTAGTATCGAGTTGTAATCATTGAGTTGTAAATAAATAGAAGTGTGATGATCATCATTTTCTAGAGCATTGTCCCAAGTGTGGAATTATAAAAAAAGAAAAAAAGAAAGGCCATATATAAAAAGAGAGAGAAAGGCCAAATAAAAAAATGAGAGAAAAAGAGATAAGGGACAATGTTACTATCCTTTGCCACACTTGTGCTTCAAAGTAGCACCGTAATCTTCATGATAGAGAGTCTCTTGTTTTGTCACTTTCATATACTAGTTGGAATTTTCATTATAGAACTTGGCTTGTATATGGCAACAATGGGCCTCCTCAAGTGCCCTATGTCTTCGTGAGCAAGCAAGTTGGATGCACACCCACTTAGTTTCTTTTGACCTTTCATACATTTATAGCTCTAGTGCATCCGTTGCATGGCAATCCCTACTCCTTGCATTAACATCAATCGGTGGGCATCTCCATAGCCCATTGATTAGCCTCGTTGATGTGAGACTTTCTCCTTTTTGTCTTCTCCACATAACCCCCCTCATTATATTCTATTCCATCCATAGTGCTATGTCCATGGCTCGTGCTCATATATTGCGTGAAAGTTTATAGGTTTGAGATTACTAAAGTATGAAACAATTGCTTGGCTTGTCATCGGGGTTGTGCATGATGAGAGAATTCTTGTGTAACGAAAATGGAGCATGACTAAACTATATGATTTTGTAGGGATGAACTTTCTTTGGCCATGTTATTTTGAGAAGACATAATTGCTTTGTTAGTATGCTTGAAGTATTACTATTTCTATTCAATATGAACTTTTCTCTTGAATCTTTCGGATCTGAATATTCATACCACAGTTAAAAAGAATTACATTAAAATTATGCCAAGTAGCACGATGCATCAAAAATTCTGTTTTTATCATTTACCAACTTGAGGACGAGCATGAATTAAGCTTGGGGATGCTTGATACGTCTCCAACGTATCTGTAATTTTTGATTGCTCCATGCTATATTATCTACTATTTTGGACATTATTGGGATTTATTATCCACTTTTATATTATTTTTGGGACTAACCTATTAACCGGAGGCCCATCCCAGAATTGTTGTTTTTTTTTCCTGTTTTAGGGTTTCAAAGAAAATTAATATCAAGCGGACTCCAAACGGAATGAAACCTTCGGGAACGTGATTTTCTCAACGAACAAGACCC
Organism: Triticum aestivum; assembly: GCF_018294505.1. NCBI lineage: Eukaryota > Viridiplantae > Streptophyta > Magnoliopsida > Poales > Poaceae > Triticum > Triticum aestivum. The sequence continues at coordinate 517,475,365 of NC_057794.1, forward strand.
AGGAGAATTGGACCCTACGGCAAGACACAAAAGAGGAGGCCAGGAGGTTGGAGGGCGCGCCTACCCCCCCCCCCCCCCTAGGCGCGCCCTCCACCCTCATGGGCCCCCTGTTGCTCCACCGACGTACTCCTCTTCCTCCTATATATACCTACGTACCCCCAAACGATTAGATACGGAGCCAAGACCCTACCACCACCGCAACTTTCTGTATCGACGAGATCCCATCTTGGGGCCTGTCCCGGAGCTCCGCCGGAGGGGCATCGATCACGGAGGGCTTCCACACCAGCAACATAGCCCCTCCGATGAAGTGTGAGTAGTTCACCTCAGACCTAACGGTCCATAGTTAGTAGCTAGATGGCTTCTTCTCTCTTTTTGTATCTCAATACAGTGTTCTCCCCCTCTCTTGTGGAGATCTATTCGATGTAATCTTCTTTTTGCGGTGTGTTTGTTGAGACCGATGAATTGTGGGTTTATGATCAAGTCTGTCTATGAACAATATTTGAATCTTCTTTGAATTCTTTTATGTATGATTGGTTATCTTTGCAAGTCTCTTCGAATTATCAGTTTGGTTTGGCCTACTAGATTGATCTTTCTTGCAATGGGAGAAGTGCTTAGCTTTGGGTTCAATCTTGCGGTGTCCTTTCCTAGTGACAGAAGGGGCAGCAAGGAACATATTGTATTGTTGCCATCGAGGATAACAAGATGGGGTTTTCATCATATTGCATGAGTTTATCCCTCTACATCATGTCATCTTGCTTAAGGCGTTACTTTGTTTTCATTAACTTAATACTCTAGATGCATGCTGGATAGTGGTCGATGAGTGGAGTAATAGTAGTAGATGCAGGCAGGAGTCGATCTACTTGTCTCGGACGTGATGCCTATATACATGATCATGCCTAGATATTCTCATAACTATGCTCAATTCTGTCAATTGCTCAACAGTAATTTGTTCACCCACCGTAGAATACTTATTCTCTCGAGAGAACCCACTAGTGAAACCTATGGCCCCCGGGTCTATCTTCATCATATTAATCTCCTACTACTTTGTTTTCTTTCGCTAACGGAGCTCACGAGATTTTCTACTTTGAGTTTTGTGTTGTGAAGTTTTCAAGTTTTGGGTAAAGATTTGATGGATTATGGAACAAGGAGTGGCAAGAGCCTAAGCTTGGGGATGCCCATAGCACCCCCAAGATAATCTAAGGACACCTAAAAGCCAAAGGTTGGGATGCCCCGGAAGGCATCCCCTCTTTCGTCTACTTCTATCAGTAACTTTACTTGGAGCTATATTTTTATTCACCACATGATATGTGATTTGCTTGGAGCGTCTTGTATGATTTGAGTCTTTACTTTTTAGTTTACCACAGTCATCCTTGCTGTACATATCTTTCGAGAGAGCCATACATGATTTGGAATTTTTTAGAATACTCTATGTGCTTCGCTTATATCTTTTGAGTTTCATAGTTTTTCTCTAGTACTTCACTTATATCTTTTAGAGCACGGTGGTGGATTTGTTTTATAGAAACTATTGATCTCTCATGCTTCACTTAGATTATTTTGAGAGTCTTAAATAGCATGGTAATTTACTTAAAATCCTAATATGCTAGGTATTCATGATTAGTAAAATTTTCTTATGAGTGTTTTGAATACTAAGAGAAGTTTGATGCTTGATGATTGTTTTGAGATATGGAGGTAATAATATCAAAGTCATGCTAGTTGAGTAGTTGTGAAATTGAGAAATGCTTGTGTTGAAGTTTTCAAGTCCCGTAGCATGCACGTATGGTAAACGTTATGTAACAAATTTGAAACATGAGGTGTTATTTGATTGTCCTCCTTATGAGTGGCGGTCAGGGACGAGCGATGGTCTTTACCTACCAATTTATCGCCCTAGGAGCATGCGCGTAGTGCCGAGGTTTTTGATGACTTGTAGATTTTTGCAATAAGTATGTGAGTTCTTTATGACTAATGTTGAGTCCATGGATTATACGCACTCTCACCCCTCCATCCTTGCTAGCCTCTCCGGTACCGTGCATTGCCCTTTCTCACATTGAGAGTTGGCGTAAACTTCGCCGGTGCATCCAAACCCCGTGATATGATACACTCTTTCACACATAAACCTCCTTATATCTTCCTCATAACAGCCACCATACCTACCTATTATGGCATTTCCATAGCCATTCCGAGATATATTGCCATGCAACTTTCCACCATTCCGTTTATCATGACACATTCATTATTGTCATATTGCTTAGCATGATCATGTAGTTGACATAGTATTTTTGGCAAAGCCACCGTTCATAATTCTTTCATACATGTCACTCTTGGTCCATTGCATATCCCTGTACACCGCCGGAGGCATTCATATAAAGTCATCTTTTGTTCTAGTATCGAGTTGTAATCATTGAGTTGTAAATAAATAGAAGTGTGATGATCATCATTTTCTAGAGCATTGTCCCAAGTGAGGAATTATAAAAAAAGAAAAAAAGAAAGGCCATATATAAAAAAAGAGAGAAAGGCCAAATAAAAAATGAGAGAAAAAGAGAGAAGGGACAATGTTACTATCCTTTGCCACACTTGTGCTTCAAAGTAGCACCGTAATCTTCATGATAGAGAGTCTCTTGTTTTGTCACTTTCATATACTAGTTGGAATTTTCATTATAGAACTTGGCTTGTATATGGCAACAATGGGCCTCCTCAAGTGCCCTATGTCTTCGTGAGCAAGCAAGTTGGATGCACACCCACTTAGTTTCTTTTGACCTTTCATACATTTATAGCTCTAGTGCATCCGTTGCATGGCAATCCCTACTCCTTGGATTAACATCAATCGGTGGGCATCTCCATAGCCCATTGATTAGCCTCGTTGATGTGAGACTTTCTCCTTTTTGTCTTCTCCACATAACCCCCCTCATTATATTCTATTCCATCCATAGTGCTATGTCCATGGCTCGTGCTCATATATTGCGTGAAAGTTTAAAGGTTTGAGATTACTAAAGTATGAAACAATTGCTTGGCTTGTCATCGGGGTTGTGCATGATGAGAGCATTCTTGTGTAACGAAAATGGAGCATGACTAAACTATATGATTTTGTAGGGATGAACTTTCTTTGGCCATGTTATTTTGAGAAGACATAATTGCTTTGTTAGTATGCTTGAAGTATTACTATTTCTATTCAATATGAACTTTTCTCTTGAATCTTTCGGATCTGAATATTCATACCACAGTTAAAAAGAATTACATTAAAATTATGCCAAGTAGCACTATGCATCAAAAATTCTGTTTATATCATTTACCTACTCGAGGACGAGCATGAATTAAGCTTGGGGATGCTTGATACGTCTCCAACGTATCTATAATTTTTGATTGCTCCATGCTATATTATCTACTATTTTGGACATTATTGGGATTTATTATCCACCATTATATTATTTTTGGGACTAACCTATTAACCAGAGGCCCAGCCCAGAATTGTTGTTTTTTGCCTATTTTAGGGTTTCAAAGAAAATGAATATCAAGCAGAGTCCAAACGGAATGAAACCTTCGGGAACGTGATTTTCTCAACGAACAAGACCCAGGAGAATTGGACCCTACGGCAAGACACAAAAGAGGAGGCCAGGAGGTAGGAGGGCGCGCCTACCCCCCCCCCCCCAGGCGCGCCCTCCACCCTCATGGGCCCCCTGTTGCTCCACCGACGTACTCCTCTTCCTCCTATATATACCTACGTACCCCCAAACGATTAGATACGGAGCCAAGACCCTACCACCACCGCAACTTTTTGTATCGACGAGATCCCATCTTGGGGCCTGTCCCGGAGCTCCGCCGGAGGGGCATCGATCACGGAGGGCTTCCACACCAGCACCATAGCCCCTCCGATGAAGTGAGAGTAGTTCACCTCAGACCTAAGGGTCCATAGTTAGTAGCTAGATGGATTCTTCTCTCTTTTTGGATCTCAATACAATGTTCTCCCCCTCTCTTGTGGAGATCTATTCGATGTAATCTTCTTTTTGCGGTGTGTTTGTTGAGACCGATGAATTGTGGGTTTATGATCAAGTCTATCTATGAACAATATTTGAATCTTCTTTGAATTCTTTTATGTATGATCGGTTATCTTTGCAAGTCTCTTCGAATTATCAGTTTGGTTTGGCCTACTAGATTGATCTTTCTTGCAATGGGAGAAGTGCTTAGCTTTGGGTTCAATCTTGCGGTGTCCTTTCCCAGTGACAGTAGGGGCAGCAAGGAACATATTGTATTTTTGCCATCGAGGATAACAAGATGGGGTTTTCATCATATTGCATGAGTTTATCCCTCTACATCATGTCATCTTGCTTAAGGCGTTACTCTGTTTTCATTAACTTAATACTCTAGATGCATGCTGGATAGTGGTCAATGAGTGGAGTAATAGTAGTAGATGCAGGCAGGAGTCGATCTACTTGTCTCGGACGTGATGCCTATATACATGATTATGCCTAGATATTCTCATAACTATGCTCAATTCTGTCAATTGCTCAACAGTAATTTGTTCACCCACCGTAGAATACTTATTCTCTCGAGAGAAGCCACTAGTGAAACCTATGGCCCCCGGGTCTATCTTCATCATATTAATCTCCTACTACTTTGTTTTCTTTCGCTAACGGAGCTCACGAGATTTTCTACTTTGAGTTTTGTGTTGTGAAGTTTTCAAGTTTTGGGTAAAGATTTGATGGATTATGGAACAAGGAGTGGCAAGAGCCTAAGCTTGTGGATGCCCATAGCACCCCCAAGATAATCTAAGGACACCTAAAAGCCAAAGCTTGGGATGCCCCGGAAGGCATCCCCTCTTTCGTCTACTTCTATCGGTAACTTTACTTGGAGCTATATTTTTATTCACCACATGATATGTGATTTGCTTGGAGCGTCTTGTATGATTTGAGTCTTTACTTTTTAGTTTACCACAGTCATCCTTGCTGTACATATCTTTCGAGAGAGCCATACATGATTTGGAATTTTTTAGAATACTCTATGTGCTCCGCTTATATCTTTTGAGTTTCATAGTTTTTCTCTAGTACTTCACTTATATCTTTTAGAGCACGGTGGTGGATTTGTTTTATAGAAACTATTGATCTCTCATGCTTCACTTAGATTATTTTGAGAGTCTTAAATAGCATGGTAATTTACTTAAAATCCTAATATGCTAGGTATTCAAGATTAGTAAAATTTTCTTATGAGTGTTTTGAATACTAAGAGAAGTTTGATGCTTGATGATTGTTTTGAGATATGGAGGTAATAATATCAAAGTCATGCTAGTTGAGTAGTTGTGAAATTGAGAAATGCTTGTGTTGAAGTTTTACAGTCCCGTAGCATGCACGTATGGTAAACATTATGTAACAAATTTGAAACATGAGGTGTTATTTGATTGTCCTCCTTATGAGTGGCGGTCGGGGGCGAGCGATGGTCTTTACCTACCAATCTATCCCCCTAGGAGCATGCGCGTAGTGCCGAGGTTTTTGATGACTTGTAGATTTTTGCAATAAGTATGTGAGTTCTTTATGACTAATGTTGAGTCCATGGATTATACGCACTCTCACCCCTCCATCCCTGCTAGCCTCTCCGGTACCGTGCATTGCCCTTTCTCACATTGAGAGTTGGCGTAAACTTCGCCGGTGCATCCAAACCCCGTGATATGATACGCTCTTTCACACATAAACCTCCTTATATCTTCCTCAAAACAGCCACCATACCTACCTATTATGGCATTTCCATAGCCATTCCGAGATATATTGCCATGCAACTTTCCACCATTCCATTTATCATGACACATTCATTATTGTCATATTGCTTAGCATGATCATGTAGTTGACATAGTATTTTTGGCAAAGCCACCGTTCATAATTCTTTCATACATGTCACTCTTGGTCCATTGCATATCCCTGTACACCGCCGGAGGCATTCATATAAAGTCATCTTTTGTTTTAGTATCGAGTTCTAAATAAATAGAAGTGTGATGATCATCATTTTCTAGAGCATTGTCCCAAGTGAGGAATTATAAAAAAAAGAAAAAGAAAGGCCATATATAAAAAAAGAGAAAGGCCAAATAAAAAATGAGAGAAAAAAAAAGAAGGGACAATGTTACTATCCTTTGCCACACTTGTGCTTCAAAGTAGCGCCGTAATCTTCATGATAGAGAGTCTCTTGTTTTGTCACTTTCATATACTAGTGGAAATTTTCATTATATAACTTGGTTTGTATATTCCAACAATGGGCCTCCTCAAGTGCCCTAGGTCTTCGTGAGCAAGCAAGTTGGATGCACAGCCACTTAGTTCTTTTGAGCTTTCATACATTTATAGCTCTAGTTCATCCGTTGCATGGCAATCCCTACTCCTTGCATTAACATCAATGGGTGGGCATCTCCATAGCCCATTGATTAGCCTCGTTGATGTGAGACTTTCTCCTTTTTGTCTTCTCCACATAACCCCCCTCATTATATTATATTCCACCCATAGTGCTATGTCCATGGCTCACACTCATATATTGCGTGAAAGTTTATAGGTTTGAGATTACTAAAGTATGAAACAATTGCTTGGCTTGTCATCAAGGTTGTGCATGACGAGAGCATTCTTGTGTAACGAAAATGGAGCATGACTAAACTATATAATTTTGTAGGGATGAACTTTCTTTGGCCATGTTATTTTGAGAAGACATAATTGTTTTGTTAGCATGCTTGAAGTATTATTATTTCTATGTCAGTATGAACTTTTGTCTTTGACTCTTTCGGATCTGAATATTCATACCACAATTAAGAAGAATTACATTAAAATTATGCCAAGTAGCACTCCGCATCAAAAATTCTGTTTTTATCATTTACCTACTCGAGGACGAGCATGAATTAAGCTTGGGGATGCTTGATACATCTCCAACGTATCTGTAATTTTTGATTGCTCCATACTATATTATCTACTGTTTTGGATATTATTGGGCTTTATTATCCACTTTTATATTATTTTTGGGACTAACCTATTAACCGGAGGCCCTTCCCAGAATTGTTGTTTTTTGCCTGTTTTAGGGTTTCGAAGAAAAGGAATATCAAACGGAGTCCAAACGGAAGGAAAGCTTCATGAACGTGTTTTTCTCAACGAACAAGACCCAGGAGACTTGAACCCTACGTCAAGACACAGAAGAGGAGGCCACGAGGTAGGCGGGCGTGCCTACCCCGCCCCCCCCCCAGGCGCGCCCTCCACCCTCGTGGGCCCCCTGTTGCTCCACCGACGTATTCCTCTTCCTCCTATATATACCTACGTACCCCCAAACGATCAGATACGGAACCAAAACCCTACCACCGCCGCAACTTTCTGTATCCACGAGATCCCATCTTGGGGCCTGTCCCGGAGCTCCGCCGGAGGGGGCATTGATCACGGAGGGCTTCTACACCAACACCATAGCCCCTCTAATGAAGTGTGAGTAGTTCACCTCAGACCTACGGGTCCATATAGTTAGTAGCTAGATGGCTTCTTCTCTCTTTTTGGATATCAATACAATGATCTCGCGCTCTCTTGTGGAGATCAATTCGATGTAATCTTCTTTTTGCGGTGTGTTTGTTGAGATGATGAATTGTGGGTTTATGATCAAGTCTATCCATGAACAATATTTGAATCTTCTCTAAATTCTTTTATGTACGATTAGTTATCTTTGCAAGTCTCTTCGAATTATCAGTTTGGTTTGGCCTACTAGATTGATCTTTCTTGCGATGGGAGAAGTGCTTAGCTTTGGGTTCAATCTTGCGGTGTCCTTTCCCAGTGACAGTAGGGGTAGCAAGGCACGTATTGTATTGTTGCCATCGAGGATAACAAGATGGGGTTTTCATCATGTTGCATGAGTTTATCCCTCTACATCATGTCATCTTGCTTAAGGCGTTACTCTGTTTTCATGAACTTAATACTCTAGATGAATGCTGGATAGCGGTCGATGAGTGGAGTAATAGTACTAGATGCAGGCAGGAGTCGGTCTACTTGTCTCGGACGTGATGCCTATATACATGATCATACCTAGATATTCTCATAACTATGCTCAATTCTGTCAATTCTCAACAGTAATTTGTTCACCCACCGTAGAATACTTATTCTCTCGAGAGAAGCCACTAGTGAAACCTATGGCCCCCGGGTCTATCTTCATCATATTAATCTCCTACTACTTAGTTATTTCCTTTGCTTTTTACTTTGCTTTTATTTTACTTTGCATCTTTATCAAAAAAATTCCAAAAATATTATCTTATCATATCTATCAGATCTCACTCTCATAAGTGGCCGTGTAGGGATTGACAACCGTTTATCACGTTGGTTGCGAGTATTTATTTGTTTTGTGCAGGTGTGAGGGACTCGCGCGTAGCCTCCTACTGGATTAATACCGTGGTTCTCAAAATCTGAGGGAAATACTTACGCTACTTTGCGGCATCATCCCTTCCTCTTCGGGGAAAACCAACGCAGTGCTCAAGAGGTAGCAGCCAGCATTGGAACATAACTGAGAAATACAAAATATAGCTGCCAGCATCAGAAGCTGCCAGCATTGGAACATAGCTGCAAGGGGTCACTTAATTAGTGGAACATAGCAGAGAAATACAAAATATGTCATGACCAAACTGCAGTAACAACCAGCAGTCATATTCAACATTTAATTGAAGTATAAATAGTTGAAAGCCTGAGGCAACACGCAGTTAATTTGTACAAAACATGCAGATATTTCTGCTGCATTTTCATTCGTCTGAACAAAGCCTGCCTACTAAGTACCACTACTAACCCTCTCTTCTAAAGCTAGAACTGAAGAAGATTGCATGTACAAGGACCACTACATAGATTCAAAGAACAAACACGACGAACAAACACACATTCAGGCTAACTCAGGTGAAAGCTTCTGCAATTCCAGCTTCACCAGAGACCCACCTCTCGGCCTACAGGATCACGGAAGGAACAAGCGCTAGTTCTACTAACTGAACTCAACTCCGGCACCACCGCTGCTTCTGTCCATCGCCGATTTGCCGGAGAAACAGAGTGTTTGCGGGCGGCCGCGACCCGTATGGGAGCTCGACGGATCCAGCGTTTGCGAGCACGGCGATGCGCATGGGCTAGCGCGTTGGGGTCCTACGGCTGCGCTTAGCACGCCTATGAGCTCAGTTGACTTCGACAGCGACGAGTGATACGTCTCCAACGTATCTATAATTTTTGATTGTTCCATGCTATTATATTATCAACCTTGGATGTGTGTTTGTTCGTCTCCAACGTATCGCCCAGTGCCAGTTTCTGTTTTTTTCCTTGTTTTTGAGTTTTACAGAAAAGGAATACCAAACGGAGTCCAATTGATGTGCAATTTTTGACGATTTTTAAGGACCAAAAGAAGACCCCGAAGTAAAAGGGTTGGGCCAGGAGAGTCCCGTGCTGCCCACGAGGGTTAGGGTGCGCCCACCCCCCTGGGCGTGGGCCCCTGCCTTGTGGACAACCCGGAGACCCCCTGACGTGAGACCTACGCCAAAAAATCCTATAAATACTGAAACCTCCAGAGAACACAATAGATCGGGAGTTCCGCCGCCAGAAGCCTCCGTAGCCACCGAAAACCAATCTAGACCCGTTCCAGCACCCTGCCGGAGGGGGAAATCCCTCTCCGGTGGCCATCTTCATCATCCCGGTGCTCTCCATGACGAGGAGTGAGTAGTTCTCTCTCGGGGCTGAGGGTATGTAACAGTAGCTATGTGTTTGATCTCTCTCTCTCTCTCATGTTCTTGAGGTGGTACGATCTTGATGTATCGCGAGCTTTGCTATTATAGTTGGATCTTATGATGTTTCTCCCCCTCTACTCTCTTGTAATGGATTGAGTTTTCCCTTTGAACTTATCTTATCGGATTGAGTCTTTAAGGATTTGAGAACACTTGATGTATGTCTTGCGTGGCATACCTGTGGTGACAATGGGGTATTCTATTGATCCACTTGATGTATGTTTTGGTGATCAACTTGCGGGTTCCGCCCATGAACCTATGCATAGGGGTTGGCACACATTCTCGTCTTGACTCTCCGGTAGAAACTTTGGGGCACTCTTTGAGGTCCTATGTGTTGGTTGAATAGATAGATCTGAGATTGTGTGATGTATATCGTATAATCATACCCACGGATACTTGAGGTGACATTGGAGTATCTAGGTGACATTAGGGTTTTGGTTGATTTGTGTCTTAAGGTGTTATTCTAGTACGAACTCTAGAGCTGTTTGTGACACTTATAGGAATATCCCAACGGATTAATTGGAAAGAATAACTTTGAGGTGGTTTCGTACCCTACCATAATCTCTTCGTTTGTTCTCCACTATTAGTGACTTTGGAATGACTCTTTGTTGCATGTTAAGGGATTGTTATGTGATCTAATTATGTTATTATTATTGAGAGAACTTGCACTAATGAAAGTATGAACCCTAGGCCTTGTTTCCTAGCATTGCAATACCGTTTTTGCTCACTTTTATCATTAGTTACCTTGCTGTTTTTATATTTTCAGATTACACAAACCTTTATGTACTATCCATATACCACTTGTATCACCATCTCTTCGCTGAACTAGTGCACCTATACAATTTACCATTGTATTGGGTGTGTTGGGGACACAAGAGACTCTTTGTTATTTGGTTGCAGGGTTGATTGAGAGAGACCATCTTCATCCTACGCCTCCTATGGATTGATAAACGTTAGGTCATCCACTTGAGGGAAATTTGCTACTGTCCTACAAACCTCTGCACTTGGAGGCCCAACAACGTCTACAAGAAGAAGGTTGTGTAGTAGACATCAACGAGCACGTCTACAGCAGCGAGTTCGGCCCCAACGAGCATGATGGCTAAAGGTGCGGAAAGTCGAGAAGGAAGAGGGGAGAGGAGGCGGAGCTCACCGGGGAGGCGCAAGGAGGCCCTGCGAGAGCTTAGTAGCAGCAGAGGTGGCCGGAGTTGAGGAAGACGGCGGCGACCCAAGGAAGAAGACAAGGTGGATCCGGTGTTGTGTGGCTCCTTGGCTCGCGCGCATCGACGTAGAGGTAGTAGCGGATGCCGGTGGAGTGGTTGGACCAGTCGGAGGAGCACGGGGGAAGGTGGTCACCGCGGTGGTGGGCGACGAACGGCGACGGAGGTGATCGGGCGCGTGGATCTGGCGAGGAAGGGAGAGAGGCCAGAGGGAGAGGGGAGCAAGTGGGAGTGGATGGGGTTATTTTACTGGGGGGAGGGTTAGCAATGGTGCACCTTTTAGGGGTGCGCCATAAAAGTTGGTATACCAATGGCGCACCATTTAGGGGTGCGCCGTAAACACCGTGATAGCAATGTCGCACCTTCTCCTGGTGCGCCATTACTAACTTTTTTTTGGATTTTTAGTTACATGTAATAATTTAAGATTTGAGATAAAAGAAAAGGAAAATGCAAATGGAATGATAAAACAATTGTGCAAAGATTTAGAATTAGATGACATGGTTGAAATCAAGTGATACACATGTAATAATTTAGTTGCATGTAATAATTGAGCTTGCCACTGACACACACACACACGCGGCCGACACGTCGTGATTCGATCTTAGCTATCTTTTCACAATCTTCTTGCCCTTATTTTTCGCAAATGGAGTTCTTCTCTTGAACGGACGTCCTTTAGGTAGGGTGGTCCTGCTTCTTCTTGTGGTGTATGGTACTTCATCGTCGTCGTCATATTTCATCTTCGGGTCGCCGTACTTGTCGAAGTCTTGCTCATAGGCGACACCATCCATTCCGACGGTGTTCCTTTTGCCTCTCCTCACGACAACACGACTAGGCTTTGACTGGTCGATAATGAAGAAGCATTGGTCCACTTGGGAAGACAGTACCCATGGCTCATTTTTCGCGGTGACGTTTGCGCCCGCGTTCTTGGATTTGGCTTCGGGTATAACCATGGTGGTGAAATACCTGTATTCTTTTAGGACGCTCTTGGCCCAGCTGACACGGAATATCGGGACCTTCTCTCCAGCGTAGCTCAGCTCCCAGATGTCCTCGATCCTTCCGTAGTATCTGTTGTTGTTGTTACCGGTGTAGGATTCCATCGTTACCCTGGAGTTCTGATAATCGCTCTTCATGTCCTTTTCCTCGGTGTAGAATGTGTAGCCGTTGACATCGTACACCACATAGATCATCAGGTTGTGCTCGGCGCCCTGTGACAAGGCGAATATGAGTTTTTCTTCCGCAGAAGAATCCCCATGTAAAGGGTACGACAGAAGCTTCTCCTTAAACCAACGCGTGAAACATGAGTTATGCTCTTTGATTATATCTCCTCCCGTCCTCTGTTGGCCTCGGTCATTGTGCGTCTTCTCAATAAAGGTTTTGTGCTCTACCACCCAAGGATCAACCACGTCTATGTGTTGTAGCGCGACTAGGTTTGCTCTTTCAAAGTCGGTGAGTAGACCCTTGAAGTCGACATGCATTTTGCGGCGACCCTCGCGGTGACCCCATCCAGTGAGCCTGCCAAGGTGCCTGTTGACGGGCAGACCAACGGGGTTCTCGATGCCTAGATAATTCGTGCAATAGGAGATGCACTCTTCAGTCAGAAAACCATTGGCTATGCTTCCATCTGGACGTGCCCTGTTGCGAACGTATCGTTTGATGACACCATTCATCCTTTCGAACGGCATCATGCTGTGCAGGAACGTTGGCCCGAGTTGGATGATATCCTCCACGATATTGACCATCAGATGCACCATAACGTCGAAGAATGCGGGCAGGAAGTAGATCTCAACCTCGCATAGTATCACCACGATCTCTTCTTGTAGCCTTCTGAGTTGCCTCACACCAACCGACTTTCGAGAGATGACGTCGAAAAAGTTGCATAGGCCAAATAGCGTTTCACGGACATGCGCGTCCATGATCCCATGGATTGCAACTGGAAGTATCTGCATCATCAGCACGTGACAGTCGTGAGACTTCATCCCGCTGAACTTCTGCTTTGCTGAGTCTAGGTATCTGCTCATCTTCCTCGCATAACCGTAAGGAAGTTTTACTCCTATGAGGCAGGTGAAAAACTGCTCGATCTCCTCCTAAATTAGAGTGAAGCACGCGGGAGGGCAGTCATATTCTTTCTTCTTGGCCTTTTTACCTTTGCGACGACTTTCTGTGTCCTTCGCCTCATCATCATCATCATCATCATTAGGGCGTTTTGCGTGAAGCTCCTCCCTGATGCCCATTAATTGCAAGTATGCCCTTGCTTTTGGCCCATCTTTGATCCTCTCTGGCATGTTGAGCAGCGTACCAAGAAGACTCTCACACACGTTCTTCGTGGTATGCATGACATCAAGGTTGTGAGGCACACGGAGGATCTTCCAGTACGACAAGTCCCAGAAAACAGACCTTGTTTTCCATACCTTCAACAGCGGCTCTGGCGCCTTTCGCTTCTTTCCCAGCGGTGGGCACTCTTTCCAATTTTTCAACAGCTCGTCTATTTCCTCGCCACTCCTCGTACGCAGGCGTATTCGGGGTTCGGTTTCACCATCGAACAGATCCTTGTGTTTTCTCCATGCGTCATCATCGCGAATCCATCTTTGATGTCTCATGAACACGGTTTTCGAAGACCCAGGATCTCTATCTAGCTGGCGATACGTTGTGTCATCCATGCACCTGAAGCATGCACAAAATCCGTGGACCACCTGCCCCACGACATATCCGTAACCGAGATAGACGTGCACCGTCGTGAGCAGTGCGGCTCTTATAGGGAAATATTCTTTCGCTGCTGCGTCCCACGTATTGGCTGGCATTTTCCACAGCGTGTCTAGCTCCTCTTTCAGCAGCCCCAGATACAGATTGATTTTGTTCCCTGGTTGTTTCGGCCCTTCAATTAGCATACTCATGTGAATGTACTTCCTCTTCATGCACATCCAGGGGGAAGGTTGTACATCCACACAAACACATGCCAGGTACTATGTGTGCTTCTCTGGCTGCCAAACGGATTGACTCCATCGGTGCTCGTGCCTAGCACGATGTTTCTTGGATCGTCCCCAAATTCTGGGTGTTTGAATTTCAACGCTTGCCACTGGCTCGCATCCTTAGGGTGACTCAGCATCTTGTCTTTTTTATTTATCTCCAGATCATTTTGTCATCTTCTCGCTTCTTCTCCTCCCTATCCGCGTGCCAACACAGCAGCTTTGCTAGCTTAGGGTCCGTGAAATACCGCTGCAAACGAGGAGTGATCGAAAAGTACCACACCACTTTTCGAGGAGCTTTTTCTCTCTCCTTGTATCGAGTGACACCGCACACCAGACATATGGTAGACTCCGCATGCTCATCCCGATAAATGATGCAATCGTTCATGCACACATGGTATTTCATGTGCGGTAAATCCAGAGGACACGCGATTTTCTTCGCCTCCTCGAAACTGGCCGGGCACTTGTTCCCCTTGGGAAGACGTTCGTGCCAGAATGACATGCTCTCGTCGAAGCATGCGTCAGTCATTTTGTGTTTTACCTTCATCTCCAGAGCCATGAGCGTTACTTTCATGCAGGTATCCTTGGGCCTGCATCCTTCATACAATGGAGTAACTGCGTCTACCTCCAGTTGATCGAGCTTGGCTTTCTCTCGGGCGGCAGCTCTTGCGTTACCCGTCTGCTTGAGAAGCAGCTCTTGAATATGAGGGTCCTGCACCCAGCCCATCGATGGTCCATCGCCGTCTGCTCCGGCATCTTCATCTTCATGATGATGCCCTTCGTCTTGATCTTCCTCATCATCATGTCCGGCATCTTCTACATGATGACTGTGTCCTGCATCTACTTCGTGATCATGTCCTAGAGATTCTTCATCTTCTCGCCCGCCCTCGCTGCTATTTTCTTGCTGCCCTTCCTTATTTCTTGCTCGGCCCCCATGGACGACTTCATAATCATCTTCATCACCTTGCCACCAATAGCCATCCATAAAACCACGCAAGAGCAGGTGGTCCCGCACCTGTCTAGAATCCGGGTCCATAAGGCTCTTCAGCTTGCAACTTTGACACGGACATCTTATCGCCGTCTCGTTCTTCTGAAGAATCTCGCCCTTCGTGGAGCTCAAAAACCTATTTACGATGCCTTCGGTCATCGTGCGGACCATGGTCGCCTGCGGGGTAGAGCAAAACGATATTTTAGAACCAAAATTTTTTTGGCATGACTTTGCCTAAAAATAGGACCAAAAAGAATGCATAGTACCAAATTCTCGCCGAAACGGAAATGAATCAACATTCCGGCCAAATATTGGCAACTATCGTATTTTAAATACTGGTACCTGCAAACATAAACATATGCAACACCACAAACATACGTAGATCTAGGCCATAAAAAGTGTGTACGTTGTTGGAGGGGGGAAAAGTAGTTCTAGAACATAAAGAAAGCTTTCCCCTTACTTACCTATCAAAAAAAAAGAAATTTAACCACTTAAATTGGGTGAATCTATGGTGCAAATGAGGTGAGGAGGAGGAGACAGCCGAGACCAAGCTTGGCAGAGGTGGAGAGAATAAAGTGAGAAACGTGAGTGTGGTAGGTGGCTGTCAAAAATATCTAGCTACTCTCAGGTTACCAATGGCGCACCTTCTAAGAATGCGCCATTGATAACCAAGGTTACTAATGACGCACCTGGTGTGTGTTGCGCCATTACTAGTTTTGAAAAAAAATTGAAAAAAATTGTTAGTAGTGGCGCACCATGGGTGTGGTGCGCCATTACTAAACCGTATAACAGGGCGAGCTGGGAGCCTCCACAAAGCTTTGGCGTTGCTAGCCGTATGATCGACTGCCTGGATATCTCTTGGGCTGCTGCTCCAAGGAACTATCTACTTCACCTGTGGTTGATTGGGCCTGGATTGTTTCTTGGGCCGGTGGACTAGCTTAAGCAGACAAAGTGTATATGAAACACAAATGTAAGTAGCTGTTTCCTAAATTTTGCTAAAAAAGGTTGTTTCTCAAATAAAAAATTAGATAGCTGCGTGTGAGCGGGGCATTATCTTCTGCCTTTGATCTCAACCTGTCTCGCATGTAAATGGCCACGGACTGCTTCTTTATAACATGAGAGAAGAACTAGCAATGTTTTTTTTACGCTTGAAGAACTAGCAATGTTGAGGCTCACAATCTTGTGAAAGTGGTGTCTTCTTTGTGGGTGGGCCATCTTGTCTGGCTAACATCTCCATCATCTATTATTTGTATTCCCCAAAACATTTTGCAATAGACGGTGGTTCTAAAAAAAATGTTGCTCATGTTGGCATCGCAGCGCCACACAACATTGACGCCCCACTGCCTAACTCCCTCACGTACGCGTGGCAACGATGACAAGCTCGACCAATGAGGAATCAAGCAGCGCTAATTCTTTTTTTAGGGGAAGTGACACTATTTTTTAAACAACGATAAAAGATTTGTCTCATCGATTAATTAAGCAGAAAAGATTGCCCGGTTAATTTATCTTACCAATCGTGCTATTGACTATCATGTATGTTCTCTAAACCTATGTTACTTATTCATGTTTTTGTTTCCAAGATATCTTTCATAGACACTATTCATTTAAAAGCTAGAGCAATCACTTGACTAATTCTATTTCCCGAGACAATCACAATATTACATTTTTTTACCATTATCTAATATACGGGTTAGTTCATGCAAGTTTAATTTCTATATTTTATATTTAAAAAATTACATGATATTTCATCATTCTATTATAAAATTGGCGGGCGCAGCAACGCGCGTCATCATGGTCTAGTTACTAGTTAAAACTAGTAATGGCGCACCAAACCACTGGTAAGTCTGGGGAGGGGGGTGTGCCCAGAAGAAACTTAGCGGTGGCGCACCACACACAAGGTGCGCCATTAGTAATATAAACATTAGTGGCGCACCCATATGTGATGCGCCACTGCCACATACGCAGTGCGCCACTAATGTCTATATTAGCTATAGCCCTTTTTTTAGTAATGCATAATACATTTGACTACGGCACAAGTGCCCAGAATCCAAAAGAGAAATCGCCGGGTCTTCGATCACAAGTCTCTACAAGAGTCTACTATTCTACAACTTATCAAACACGACATTCTACAGCCTGCCCTCTCCATTCATTGGCTCTTGGATGTTGAGAACAGACCACAACCGGAACCAGATTGATGTAATTTCCCCTTTCATGGCGGAGGTCACCTTAAAACCTGGTCTGTAATGCAACCTTTGTAGCACATTTTCCTCTCGTTCTTAATATATGGGCAGGATAAGCTGCCAATTCCTCAAAAAAGAATCCAAAAGCATAAAAATCCCTATGCAAACACGATAACTGCTAGCACAAGCAAAAGGCTGACCATGAGGGCAGAAGAACATTGTGAGGAAACAATGCCCCCACCCCGCCGCAACCAAGACCTTAGGGCAATATAGTCGATTCCTTAAAAACGATAGGTCCACCAGTCACAAGCGCACGTATTCGTTTAGCTGATTGAACAGGGTCCTGGGCCATGCCGGTTCAAACCATGACACCTCCCTGTGTACGTACGTCATTGTGCACACAACAGTCACGCGCCACCATGGCCCATAGTCGCTCATCTCATCTCTGGCTAGTGTGCCGTACGACTCGCATGAACTCGTGCCGCACATAATCAACTACCTTTGGATCCTCGTATGACATTGGATGCCCAATCTGTGCCTCACCTACTGTCTTAATCAAATTGCCGCCTTCAACTAAGATTCCCGACGCTTCTTATCCCCTGAAAAGATCTTTGCTGCGTGGAATGTCTCATGCAACTCCCATTGACACCCAGTATTTGTTTGCTTACATGTACAAGTGTATGTTATTTATAACAGCACTAGTTACATGTACCATGAATACAGAAACTTTGAGCCCATCTTTAACATTAATAGTTCGGCATTCTATAAAACTACAATTTGAATAAAATTTATGTGAATATTGTAATTTGTGGCACGACACAATATAAAACATTTGCTGCAAAAGAAGACATGCTATATTAGCATTTCTCAGTCTGAAGCTGCACTTTACTGACTCGACTTGGACATAATAAATTTTTGGTTGATTTAGATGTAGAGACCAGTTACGTTAAGTCAGAAAAAGTTCACAGTTCATAGATAAAAAACAACCTATATATTGCTACTACACGTCTACACCTAAGACACTTAGCGACAGCTCGGACCAGAGAACTCAACCCTCCTCACAAGTCCATGACCAAAGACCCAAATAACATAGACAAAATGCAAAAGCGGGAAAGAAAACTTGTAAGAAATAAAATACATACTACGATCAACCCGGTAAGCTTGCAACGGCAGAGAGATCACGATACATTTCACAACCGCTAGTATGAGCGTCAGGTTGACCATGAGGGCACTAGAACATGGTGAGGAAATAGCACACCCACCCCGACGCAACCGAGACCTCAGGGCAACTCTAGACGATCCCATTTAAACGATTATCATCTCAAAATATTCTCTTTGGAGGGATTAGCTGATGGGGTTACCTACTAAGGGGTAGGCCCATGAAGACCTAATATGGCGTAATCCATGGGACCATGGCATAAGGTGCCTTGGTATCAGTCGTAACCCTGAGGGAAGAAATCTACTCAGATGAAACTAACACAAACACATAGATTCACTCGAACGACGCTGGCGACCCATTTCACGCAGACGAGTCCCCGTCACTCGGATGGGAAGAGGCATCGTCATATTTAATGAGGCTTACATTATTGACATTATGATGTCAGTAACCTTTCGTAATAGACAAAGATGATGGTCCTGATCAAATCCCTTGTAACATAGAAGGTAGAGGGACTTGGCGCACTCTATATAAACCGTCCCATTCCACTTCGACAGGGGTTCGCATTCGTTGTAATTCCCATCTAAACGCAAAGAAAGAAGAGCTCCAGGAGCACAGGATATAGGGCTTGTTACTATTCCGAGAGGGGGATGAACCTGCTAAAATCCCTCCGTGTCACACTTGTTCCTAGCAAGATCCAGTGTCTTCCCTACCCCTCTCTCGTACTGTCAGAATCATCCCCTTGACAAAGATGCACCTAGCCGAACTCCTATATGGTTAACCCAAAATACTGATCAAGTAGTTAATTTCCACAATGTGCCCAACTATCTTAGTTTTGAGTGGGAGCCACAAGATCTAAGAAAAACGATTCCTTCTCCTCTGACGTGTGCGATGCTTCCTTCTCCCTTCCGCCGCCTTGGTGACAGAGAAAATAGAATCTCCAATGCCCAACACCAACGTCCGCCCTCGCCGGCCGATGGTGGTCTCCTTGCCGTGGCTGCGGGCATTGCTGCTTCGTCTTGCTGGTTGGTCTTCCGCCTTCCTCTTCGACCTGTGAAATCACCGACGTAGCTGCGCAGAGGGAGTGCATAGGTGAGTTTTTGTCAAAAAGGACTACATACGAATTCGTATTGACAAAAAAGACTACCTGCACGGCGTATTGACAGAAAAGACCACATATACGGTGGCGGCAGGTCCGGCAGCCGACACGTGGCACCTGCCGCCACGGGCGCCGGCGGCGGGACATGCCGCCATGAGCGCAGGCGGCAGCTTCAGGGCAACAGGTTTTTCATCTCAGGTGCCGCGTGACAGAACGGGGCGAGGCCAGGTGGGCCCCGCCGCCACGCCTGTAGGCGGCAGCAGCTGCTGCTGCGCGCGACAATGCGCCTGCGGATAGCTGTGTTATTCCGGCTGCATCTCTCCATCTGTAGAGCTTCTAGATCCTCGCTGGCTGCGTGCAATGTTTGCCACTACTGCCTCGGACCTGGTATAAGCTAGACTTTTTACCTCCGTACGTCCATGCAGGTGCCTTTGCTGTTGCCGCGTATACGTATGACCATGCATATAATGTCCTGCATGCGTCAGAATGTACGTGCAGCAGCCAGTAAATACTTTCATGCAGCGGCAGTGCGAGGACTAAGACATTTTTACGTCGCACGCATCAAACCTGCCGTCATGGCATGTGGCGGCAGGGGCCACCGGCCTCTTCTTGTTCCGTTACTTGCTCGAGAACCGGTTATATACCTGGGCTGCCGCCACCGCCCACGGCGGCAGGTCCCGCCGCCAGCGCCTGTGGCGGCAAGTGCCATGTGTCGGCTGCCGGCCCGCCATGACGTAAGTGGTCTTTTTTGTCAATACGGTGTGTAGATGGTCTTTTTTGTCAATATGAAATCGTATGTGGTCTTTTTTGACAAAAAATCGTGCATAGGTTACACCATCGGTCGGCCGTAGCTGTGAGAGCAGATGGACAGACGGCACTACGGGGCAAGGCAGAAGGTGTGGGTGTTGCTACACCTCACCCGTGGCCGCTCTCCACGTACATCCGTAGCTCCC